>NW_020173036.1:794921-871128 GCF_003031525.2 Neophocaena asiaeorientalis asiaeorientalis | reverse complement strand
TCACCCCCCCCCCCATCAAGTATGGAGAATATGTTAATCACCAGAACGGACACCCAGGACATTTACAATCTAGCTAGTTGCCCAGGACTAACACTCAGGACACAATTACAAAACAAATCTAAGTCCAGAAGTTCCATCGAATGTAAGGAGGCATCAAATACAGATTTTTAAATGCAACAAGAATTTATAGCAGACGAGGGAGAGACGCACGGAGAGCAAAGTGGCCAAAGAAAGATGAATAGAGAAATGAAGCCTGAGTAAGACCCTGAAGGACGGGTATAATAAATAAGAAACATGATAACCCCTGGCTTCCATCCAATGGCCGCCTTATGGGCTGAGGGGTGCTCTGCTCTGTTACTTCAGGGTAGCCTGGGCAGCAAGCGTCCTGAGAAGGAAACGAAGAGCTGGGATCCTCAACCTGCCTCGCCAGCACAGAGCCCTACCTCATTTCCCAAGGGCGGCAGGGAGCAAATCTCCTGCAGAAGAACGCCCCACCCACCTGCTAAGAAAGGCGACGTTGTCGTGTTTTGTTAGAAATGTTCAATTTCTGTGGCAAAACAAACCCAGCAATTCTCACGCTGTGCGGGCAAAACTGTATTTTAAGTGTGGTGAGTCTGGCTTGCTAGATGGAAGGAGGGATCACATGAGTATGTACAAGGTCCCTCCCCGCTTCCCCTGCAGTGCCTGGACACCTCCACCGCGCCTAGGCTGCGTGTGCCTTCCTTCCACAGCAATAAGTTAGATTCCTGTGCAGAGGGACGCTTCATCAAAGCGCAGGTCAGTGTGACACTCGGGCACACCCTGCCGTCCGAGGGCCGGGCAGGGCCTGGAGTGCGGGTCCCTGCGCCCCACGCCCGGGCGCGGTCCTCCGCAGCGCAGAAGCCCGCAGCACTTGAACTTCAGCGAGCTGACAGATCAACTGCTCTCTACCTGGCACTGCCGTTGTCTGCATCCATCCTATTTACATTTTGGGGGGTAAGCTCTTGGGGCCGAGGCTGACTGGTCCCCGAATGCACCGAGGGGCGAGGGGCGGGGCTGCAGCACGCCCCCGAGGACTCGCGTGCGCACTGTGGCCGCGCGCCTGCCCCATGGCCTTTCACAGCCCGACTCGTTCATTTCCGAGCGGGCGTAGATGCCGTCTGTTTCTTCGAGCCAAGGACACCACCTTTCGCTACCACGGGGACAGTGAGGGAGCAACAAACAAAACCAAGCAGTATGCAAATCCCAGTGTCCATGCGGAACCAAGCACGGACTCCCAACGTGATGGGAAAATGAATCACGGCTCCGCGGCACCCCCTCCAGAGGACAGGCCGCCAGTCTGTATGAGGGTGGGGAGGGCAGGAGGGTGGAGGGGAGCCTGCTCAGACCAAACACATTTCTGGGCCTGCGTGCGGCCCGGGCCTGTGCACAGGAGCTAGAGGCCGTGCCTCTGCATCTGACGTTGTTCTAGGTGTCTTGGCCCGGGGCCCTCCACCAGGGCAGGAATGGCCTGGACAGAGTGGGACACGCAGGCTGCACTCGTGGGGCTGGTCACCAACATGTGGGTGACCCCCGACAAGACAATGACCGCACAGTGAGACGGGGACAACATCGCTGCCCGAGCTACCCTCGGAGTTCTGATAACGGTCACATAAAGTTCCTGGAACACAGAAAATGCGAGTCACCATTGTAATCAAAGGCCTAGGCAAATACAAACAGTTAACTCCCCCCTCCGACAGGGTCTGCCCCACTAGGCACTTCTGCTGATTTCTTTGGTGGCTTCGTGTTCCTGAGACTTTCGTCAAATGGGTGTGTTCCTAAGAGATGCTCTTTCCGGAGGAGCTGCGGCACATTCCCCAAAGGTCGGGGGGGGGAGTACCCACAGCATCTGCAGTGTCGTGCACACAGGTATCTGATGTCATCACCTGCTGAAGACAGCTTGTAAAGTAAAGCAACGAGATGAGCATATGGGTCTTTCTATACAAACCATGACATAGAATATGAACAGGAAAAGCTGGAAAAAAAATTCTAATGGCTCATTTTCAGAGAAAAATCTATCTTCAATCTTACTGTTTCTGTCTGCACCAGCAGAAACCTCATTTGGGTCCGCATGGCCCCAAACTGAGAGCCGCACATGAATACATATCTTGCGGGGGCAGCAAAGCAATTAACTGGCAACCTTCTAAGAACCGAGCTCTCGCTTAACTGTGTCCCCAGAGTCTATGTATGGTGGTGCCTTGGTGCCTGGAGACGTCCCACCACTGCTGTGTCCACCTGGATTAGCGTGGGAGAACCCTGGGGACACAGGTAGAGGAAGAGAAGAAAAAGGAAAAGGCAGGATAGAAGGGAAAGGCTGGGCATGGTTAGAAATAGTAACCTATTTACAGTCTCCGCTGTGCCCAAGGCTCGGAGGGGCTACGTGAGGCTAAGTACAGCGGGGCGAACTCACATAGACCTTCAAGGTGCCCACGGCCCTGGTGTGTTACGTCACTGGCCCAGCTAAGGAGATGGCACGTCAGGGAGGTTAGGAGATTCACCTGAGTCACATGGTTGGTGGGACACTGAGACCCAGGTCTCTGTCTCTGCGTCACCTCCCTCGACGACGCCAGTGGTGGCTGGTCATTTTAGGTCACTGTAAAGTGGGTTGATAATATCAGCCCTGGTTCTTTCACAGGGTCTAAGAGCCAGACTCTGGCCCCAGAAGTGCATAACATGCCAGATTACACAACGTCCAAATGTCTCCGGAGGAAGAAACCATTTCTGGCTGTGGCACATCTGGCACTTGGGCTCCGCCACAGGAGCCGGACAGGGCTGGGTTCTGGGGCCTGGGTGCGGCGGCGGGCAGGGGAGGTATCCTGGGAACACTGTGGGCTCACACGGGTGCTGAGCGTGAGGCTGGGGCCGTGGAACAGGACTCCGAATTCCGGGCTGGGAACTGGGATGTGGGAGCCAGAGCAGGCAACAGAGGAGGCAACATGGAATCAAGGAGGGAGCTGGAGGGAGAAAGGGCTGTCTTCTGAGAAGGAAAAGGGCACGTGGAAGAGCAAGGAAGGAGCCCCCAGTTCTCCTCGGAACTAATGTAGAGAGCAGCCTGGGTGGCATCACGGGGCATGGGAAACGGGTGGGGTGGCCACGAGCTCGTATCTGCGAACGCACGGATCTCATTGCCGGGAGGGTCACAGAAAACGCGTCTTCAACCGGCCACTCTGAGCTGCAGAGGACCCCATGCAACGACATTTACATGCTGTGGGCTCGTTTCTTCCAAGGAAACAAGTGAAGAGTTCCTGTCAGTGGAGAGGGAACAGAAGGAACGTGGCTCTGTGCCCAGCATGTGGCCTTGGGTCACGGCCCAGTTACTGGGGTGCGTGGCCCAGGCGGTGCTCTTGGGAACTGGCCTCATCACGCCTGGGATCACCGCTGGGGACAGGAGCCCCTCTCCAAGGCCCATCACTCAGAATGCAGACAACAGAACCCACTGCATCCAAGATGGCAGGCAGGTGCCCTCTCTTTCGAGGGGATAAAAGACCTTTCCTACAAAACCAGCCACTTCTCTGTAATTAGCATGAATGTCCCCACAGACGGGAGGCCTGCCGTTGGGAAAAGCTGGTTTTAGGAAAGCTATTTTATCGAAAACGATGTTGTTTCACACCTGGGTTTGCTGGCCATGGCCATGATAATGTAAGAGCCAAGGGCAGGGCACTGTAGGCACAGTAAGGCTGGATGACCAAGTTCCACAAAGACTTCATTTTCCTCCTGGACTCTGGCATTTCAGGGGTAACAGTCCCTCACTTCTCTGTTTCTAGCAGTCACTGCCCTTCACTTTTAGAGGGCAAGTCCATGACCTATACATGAAACGGCAGATGTAAAGTAAAGAAACTGTGGGAGAGAAATGCTTCCGTCATCAACAGCTGTTTATTCCCCAGAGTTGTTTTCATAGTTCCCTGGCCCAGCAGTTTCCAGAAATGATTGTTTCCCTGCTGGCCATCCTGTTACAGGATGAACAAAGGTATCTCTTTTACCCAAACACAACGCAACAAAAACAGGAAGAAAAACTAGGCAAGATAAAGTTGAAGGGTTTAATATTACCAACAGTTTCTTCGAGATCTTTAAGGGTAAACAGATTCTAAATTTTCACTTGGAATTTTTAAATTTTCGGATGTAAGTTCTATGAGTTTTAGCCTGTTACCACCACGACAGTCAGGACACAGAGCAGTGCCATCTCCCGAAGACCTCCCGGCCGCTCGTCAGGGTGAATATTCACCTTTCACAGTGAGAACATCTGACTCTCAGTGCCAGAGCTATCTCTGTTCTGGGGGTTCACATTTAGTTTATTTTTATTTGCCAATGTAAGTTCTAATTTACAAAGAGAAGAGGAATGGAAAGCCTTCACTGGTGGTCAGTGGATGACAAAGAGACGGCACCAACGGTTGATCCCTCGTGTTCTGGCCAAACAACTTTGATTTTTATAGTCAATAATTACATAAATGAGGCTGTGACTGGAGAGTACGCTTCCCCAGTCACACGAAGCAGGATCAGAAGGGGCTCCGAGTATGGGGAACCCTAGGGACCAGCCTACCTGCTGCCACTGAACTCGCACACCCACACTCTCCCCACGGAGCAACATACATCACATATACAACACATACTAACATATATGCCACACATAAAAGGCACACACCCCACGTGTACAACACACACACCCCAACACACACAGCCAACACAAACCCCCCCCAGATACCAACACATCTCACATATACAACACACACTAACACACATTCACACCCAACACACACACCACACATACAGTACATACCAACACACATTCATACACACGCACGCACACGCACGCACGCCTTCAGGGAGTCCTTGAGCAGCGTCCTGCCCGCCACTCCAGTCTTGGCTCCTGGATCCTTCTGAGGTCAGCGGAGACGGACAGTGGATGCGGGAAGCACGGCAGGTGGCAAATGCGATGTAACCTCCTGAGGCTTCTGTGCCCGCTCCCCACTGCCGTGAGGCTCGTGTGCCCAGCCCAAGTGCAGGATTTATAGCTTCACCGCAGGTACACGAGCAGCGGCAGGAGAGTGCCGGGCCCGTGCCCTCCAGTTAAGAATGCTGCACCCGTGTCTCCCTCCTGACTCAGGAGAAGAGATGTTGTTCCTCTCCTCAAACACTAACCTCTTCACCATCGCGCTGGACGCTGTCCCTTCCTGACACCAGAGGAAACCCACCAAACATACTCCGTTAGCGCCTACTGGATGTGAAGTACGTGCTGGGCTTCCACGCGTCCACGGAGATGAAAAAGAAACAACACGTGATCCCAAGGAGCTCGGGAACACTGGGGATGTCGATAGCCTACAATGACACCAGGCCAAATAAAATAAATGCTAAGCCAGAGGCACACACACTGGGAAGGGGGCCCAGGGGAGAGCGTGATGGTTACTAACAGCAGAGGCGAGGTGCACACAGGTGAGCACGCACCACAGCCATCTCGTTTAGTCCTTAGAACAACCTCAGGAACTGCTGTCGTACTTCCCTCATAAGAGAAAGAACAATGAGCCTCAGAGAGGTTTGGGAACTTGCCTGAGGTCACACAGCTATAAAGCAGCAGATCTGGAATTCAAATCCAGATCTCTGCCAATAGAGTGATGACGATAAGAATAATGATAATGATGATAACAGTAGTGGCAGTAAAAGTAATAATAGCAGCAAACATGGGCTGAGTGCTTGCCTCGTGCCAGGAACACGCTGAGTAATGTGCCAGGAACTTTATCCTCCGCGGGAGATCTTTGCTCATTCAGTTCCTACGTATGAAGACAAAGTTCCGGGGCACACGACTAGCATGTCCGTAACATCTCAGAAACAGAAAAGCAGATAAGGGGTTAGCGGCCCAGAGGACAGGGCTGTCTCCACACGTGCAAGGTTCCCTAGTCAGGTCTTGCTGGGCTCGGCCCTTTCTTCATACTGGGAAGTCATTTCTAATTTTCTGTCAAGGTGTAATGGGACATGACAGATGTTGGCCGATTTCAGGGAACTAATCTGTTAAAACCTGAGTCAGCTGTCTTCAGGTTTTAAATTGAAATCGCACAGGTGGACGGAACGAACATTTCTGGTGAGATGTCTGATCCCCAGAATGCTGATAAAGGGGGCCCGTATGATCCAGGGTTTGGAGATGCTGGATGCCATGGGCCTGAGGTTTAGGGCAACAGTGAAAGGACTGTAGGAAGGACTACAAGAAGCTGGGCATGTGGGTGTTTCTGCTGTGACAGTGTGAGTTGAGCTATAAACATGAGGCCACTGATACCATCCATCCATCCATCCATCCATCCATCCATCCATCCATCCATCCATTCATCCGTTCATCCATCCATCCATCTATCCGTTCATCCATCCATCCAACCATCCATCCATCCGTCCATCTGTCCGTCCATCCATCCATCCGTTCATCCGTCCATCCGTTCATCCGGCCAGTTAGTCACTCGCTCATTCAACAAAGGCGCCTTGGGGAACACACACCAGCTACACACACCAGCAGAGAGAACGTGGCAGACAGTAACCCGCCTCCACATCACCCCACGGTTCTGACAAACTCAGGCTTCAGGCACCTCCCCCTGCTCAGGTGTCTCCTCTCCCAGACACAGCCTCCATCTCCCACCTCTAGTGGGCAGGCTGGCCAGATAAAAAAGGAGAGTGGGGTGGAGGCAAGATTTTTTTTTTTTTTTTAGCGTTTCATTCAGATCTCCCAACTCTCCCCAAAACCAAAATTTGGAGTTCAACTCTGAATTCTTAGACTGCAATACTTAAACTTGCCTACAAAGGCATTTTCCCTGTATTCCCTTTCCATTTAAAAATGGCACAGAGGTCATCGGTGGGGAGGACAGAGCGGATCCCCAAGCACAGGGCTTGGTGCTCACACTTTGGGTCCTTCTGGGCTCCTGTCACGTTCCCGCTAACCTTGGCCACAGTCACGTGGTCTGTTCTGCTTCGCAGTCTCCCCTAAGCCTCAAGCCCACCCAGTCCTCGAACAAGCTCGGCCCAAACAAAGGCACAGGAGAGCCAATACCCTTGAGGGCCCTCAGTCTCAAAGGGCCCAGAGCCCCAGCCTCCCCCCTCCCGGGGCACAGTCCCTGAGGCCTACAGCAGGCCCCTTGGAGGGAGAATGGAGCCACCCCCTAACTCCTCCCGGTATTCCCCCCACCCCATTCCCTTCCTCCTGCTTCCTGAAGTTTTCTCCCAAACAGACACGCTGTACCCAAGCCCTGCCTCAGGCTCTGCTTTGGGGACACCTCACCTACAACAACTGCTTCTACAATGTCACCATCTCCATCTCTTTCCAGGAACAAGGGCCACAGTCCAGTACTCGTCACCAAGAGCCCTGCTCCTCCACCTGGCTTTAAGACCCGGGGAGCCAGAGGCCGATGGCGCCAAGGACGAAAGGGAACGCCGGGCTCGAGCTGCCCTGGCAAGGCTGTGGCTGGGCGCTCCCTCCTCCTCTGGGGAGCTGGTGAGGCGGTGGGGAAAGGCTGGCCCGATCTGTCCCAGCTGTGATGCAGAGACCCACAGCCAGGGGAGGCCAAGGGCAGCGGGGAGGGGGCCCCTTCACTGGGGAGGGCACTCAGGACTCAGAACATATAATACAAGCGGCCCAGGGAGACTGGGCAAAGCGATTCAAAGGCAACATGCTCTGCCTTCTTGGCTTAAGGAGAGATGTCTACACCGGGGTAGACGAGGACAGCGGAGCCTGGCACGCCCACCACTGGCTCCCCAGGGACAGCTCATTCCATGACAGATTCGGGGGCAGAGCTGCATAGCTGAGGGCACTCCTACTCATTTCTTGAAACCCCAGCACAAAGCACAGTGTCTGGCACATCTTCGGAATTCAAAAAATTACTTGTTCGATGCATAAGTGAGGATTATAGCTCCAAACCCAGCTGTGGCTACAGGGAGAGTTCAGTAGCTACTAAGCAGTAAGTACTCCGTCGACTGCAAATTATGCAAAAAGTCACGCGTGTTCATGTCTCCTCTGTCCATCTGCTTCCCCTCCCAACCATCCACCTGGCAGTTCACCAGTCCACCCAGTAACCCCTCCTGTAGCACGCACCAATGATTTTTGGATCTTCACTGTCACCACCATTGAGGCGTAAGGGGTTGGACCACAAGGAATCTAACAACTGGGCCCCACGGCAGGGCTCTGAGCTACCCAGGTAAAAGGGCAACAGCCCCGTGCCAGGTCGCCCACGGCACCCCACTTCTCCCATTTTGACGGGGCAGGTGGCAGCCCCCTCTGTGGGGCAACCGACTCTGGGATCCAAGCCACCTCTGGCAACAGTTCTTAAAGGACAAAACAATAATTTTAAAAATGTAAATAAATAACTAAAGCAGGAAGAAACTCCTGGAGGTGATGGATCTCTTTAAGGCATAAACTGTGGTGACGGTTTTACCTCCAAACTCACCAAGCTGTGCACATTACATATGTGCAGCTTTTTGTATGTCAATCATACCTCAATACAGTGGCTTTAAAAAAAGAATTCACCCTAGAGCTTGCTTAAATCTGTCATCTGGCTCCACCCCCCAGAGAGCCTGTTCCTTAGATTTCTTTTGCAACCCAGGAATCTCCATGTCTAACAAGCACCTGGGTGATACTTCGGCAGGAGGATCCTTGGATCACCCTTTGAAAACAACTGGTTTATACCTTGAGCTCAAGAGTGGTTCCAGCCCTCCTGTCCTTAGGTCTGGGGACATGTAGATGGCAACTCTGCAGCAAGGCAGAAAACTGGGCCAAGTTTCTGGGGCATCAACACTGCTTCTGCACCTGGGCCCTTGCTCTGGGGTCGCTCTGGTTGGTTCATGTGGTCTGTGAATGTACATGGTTTTTCAATGTCTTTGAAGTTGTGTGTGTGTCCTTGCGTGTATACGCATGTCTGATGCGTGTGTCTCCCTCCATGTGGCAGGCATCTATGTATATCAGCATCTTTGCTACAGCTGAGCATTAGCTTCTGTCACCAAGGTGCTTGCAAGCACACCTAGCTGTGCGTGTGTCACGCATGGGCTTATATTGTGTTATCTGTGTTTATCCGTGTCACTGTGCACGTGCGTGTGTGTAGGCGGGACTGGAACACCAGGGCAGAGATACACTCAAATACACAGAGAGGTTCTCCCTTTAATTATTTCATACTTAAAAAAAAAATTCGATTTCAAATTATTTCACCACACAACTCAAGGTCCTAGAGACAAGTAAGGGAAAACTAAAGATAACCTAATAGCCCAGATAACTTATTGATCACTTCTCCTCAGAAAAGACACTGCAACTCTAAAAGCTTTTACATATTTATAACCACCTCCCTCATCTGGGTGAATGAGACTGTCAGTGGGTTGAATATTTCACTCAATCTTCTCAAGGGTAAACTAGAAGCCTTTCCTGTTGTATCTACTAGTAATAAAACACAAATTAACTTAAAAAGCTAATGCCTGCAATGCAGATGCTTTCAGAGCTCTTCTTTTCAATCAAACCTAACTTCTAGTCAGGAATCTGCACAAGCTATGCAATTTTGGAAACTATTTTTATGACTTTATTAAGTTATGCCCCCCCCCCTTTTTTTTTTGCCGTACGCGGGCCTCTCACTGTTGTGGCCTCTCCCGTGGCGGAGCACAGGCTCCGGGCGCGCAGGCTCAGCGGCCATGGCTCACGGGCCCAGCCGCTCCGCGACATGTGGGATCCTCCCGGACCGGGGCACGAACCCGTGTCCCCTGCATCGGCAGGCGGACGGACTCTCAGCCACTGCGCCACCAGGGAAGCCCTATGCCCCTTTTTTGAAGCGACTTAGCGAAAGATATTTTGGAAGATGCCGTGTTCCCTGCTGATGGGGAGATGATGGAGGGTCCCCAGTTTGAGCCAATGAGGCCAAGGTCAGCCCACAGGAGAGAACACTGCCCCCTGGCCATGGACTAAGCACAGGCCCCGGTCATAATGAGATCCAGATGTGGGGCTGTGGATGCCTCACAGTTGACATTCTACCAATATACTGACTCAGTGGAACACAGTCAGCTGGGGATGGACGGGGCCAGGACTGGAGCTAAGGTCTCTTAACTCTCCTTCCAGAGGCTATTACTTGATACCAGTGGTGGGACTTGAAACCCGGTTCTGGAGGCCAGAGCTTCACAACTGTGCCTTAGGGAAAGCAAAGTCCATAAACAAAAGACAGCAAAACAAACAAACGAACAAAACCTATTCCCTCTTAGCCAACTCTGCAATCACAGTACCAGAATTTAAAAGCATTAAAAGTGTTCACATTTATACTGGCTACTGATGGGGGATGGGGAGGGGATCCCCATTATAATCTAGGGCCTCTTCCCTTTATTTATGAATAACTACTATTGTCTCCTAGCCTCTGGGTGCTCCCCAACTTTTTGCCCCCATTTCAATTGACTAACTTCACTAATATCCTTAACTTCACTGAATTACTCCTTTGTTAAGTCCAAGCCCCTCAAGCCTCCATCAAAATTCTCCACGGTCAGGCCTCCCTCACCTAACCCTTACTTGCCAGCCCAAGCCTTCAACTCCTTGCAGGTGTCACTGTCATCCCCCCTCCCCCCATCTTCCCTTATTAATTCCAATCTCCATGCCTCTCAGGCTCCTCCCACCCCCATCTCACATTTCCTTTAAGATAGACCTCAAGAGTACTTCAATATAGCTTGTTCTCTAAAAACCCTCCCTATTGAGGGAGGGAGACACAAGAGGGAAGAGATATGGGAACATATGTATAACTGATTCACCTTGTTATAAAGCAGAAACTAACACACCATTGTAAAGCAATTAAACTCCAATAAAGACGTAAAAATAAAATAAAATAAAATAAAAACCCTCCCTATTAACCCATCTCGCAAAATCTTTCACTGGCTTTGAATCTCTTTAACTGGTTTTTCTCGTCACGGGTTCCCTAGAGTCTCAATGAATATCTGCGGAGTGATCAAGCATGTGTAATATCAAAGTATCAGAAATACACTCTAGGCAATTTTAATCTCCTCAGAGAAACCATAAACTCCTCCAGATTAGACATCTTGCGCCTTATCTCCTACCCGTCAGTACAGCACAGGACACACAGTAGGCACCCAATGAATGTTTGATGAATTGAACTGAATTAAAATTTATCTCCCCCCGCACCTAAAACCACCATGGAATCAATTTGAAGATCGTGTCTGAAACCAAAAGAACCAGACAAAAAAGGTTACATTATTCTGAAAGAGTAGATTACTGGCCTTTTCTTCATGTCCTAAATTTTTATGCACGCCCCACCCTTTTTCTTTGGTCCTGGTAATGGTCTTAAGTGTTTCAAATTAAGTCTAGACAAGAGTATTTTGAATAACCGGAGCAGAAACAAAAGAATCCACACATTTTAATCGCTATCTCCTGCCTGAATGGCATGGCTTTTTGTTTGTTTTTCCTGAGTAGAGCTTAATATTTAGTCTTGTTTTCAGTTTGCTGGTCACACTGACAGCGGAAATACCCCAGCATCAATTTATTGTTTGCTTCAAAAAAATAACTGGCATCAATGCAGAATCAAATGCAGTAGCCCCCCCTTAATCACAGTCAGCCGCGATCCAAAAATATTAAGTGAAAAATTCCAGAAACAAACCATTCTTAAGTTTTAAACTGCCTGCTGTTCTGAGGAGCGTGATAAAGTCTCACAAAGTCCCGTTCTATCCCATCCCACGCAGGACGGGACTCTTCCCTTTGGCCGACACGCCCTGCCCATTTGTCTCCGAGTAGCCCGCTCAGTGATCAGACTGACTGTGGCATCGTGGTGCTTGTGTTCAAGTAGCCCTTATTTTACTTAATAATGGCCCCAAATGGCAAGAACACTGATGCTGGCAATTCAGATACTCCAAAGAGAAGCCTGGAAAGTGCTTCCTTTAAGTGAAAAGGTGAAAGTTCTCTATTTAATAAGGAAAGAAAAAGAAAGTATGCTGAGGTTGCTAAGATCTACGGTAAGAATGAATCTTCTATCCGTTAAATCGTGAAGAAGGAAAAAAAAAATTCGTGCTAGTTTTGCTGTCGCACCTCAAACTGCAAGTTACGGCCAGTGTATGATAGGGCTTTGTTAAGATGGAAAAGGCACCGAATTTGTACAATAAGATATTCTGAGAGAGACACCACATTCACATAACTTTTATTACAGTATATTGTTGTAACTGTTCTATTGCATTATTAGTTATCAATGTTAATCTCTTACTGTGTCTAATTTGTAAATTTCCTATGCATACGGGTATGTATGCATAGGAAAAAACACAGTGTACACAGGGTTTGGTACTATCCTCAGTTTCAGGGACATCCACTGGGGGTCTTGGAACGTAACCTGGAGGATAAGGCAGGGCTGCTGTAGGGAAACGGCAGGGACTTCCAAGGTACGTTCATAGAACTGCACAGGATCTGCTTCAGTTCCATCCCTTAGGGTGTGAACACTTCAAAGGAGACACCATTAAGGACCCCCTTCTCTCTCAGTGGGCCTCCAGCCACCTGCACAAGCTCACCTCTGATTCCCCGTGGCGAGTCTTCGGGTGTGTGCAGGGCGAGGACCGTCTCCGGGGACAGCCCTCTGGAGACCGGGGTGCAGTGGGTCTGGGGCAGGGCCGTGGCGGTAGTGTGTTCTTAACACGCTCTCCGAGTGATTCTTAGGCACAATAAAGCCTGTGACCAGCGTGGTTTGATGGTTTAACTAGGTAACTGACCTTCGAGTTGGAAGGTCAGGTTGGAAGGGGCTACCCACGCATCATGGTTAAACAATGAAAAAAGCAGCCTTTGTTTCCTGAAAAACACATGGTCAGGCTTGCTTCACAGGATACCACGGCAATATGCCCTGGCCTTGACCAAGCATGTGCCTAATAGCCGGGGGAAACCGTTTGCTCCCCAAGACACACCTACTTTTCCAGGTACACCCCCCCGCCCTGGCCCCACGAGGACAGGAACATCTCTTTATATCAGACTGTTTCCACATCACTAGGCGGGGACGACGGTGGGCTGAGACATTTAATACTGTCCACTTAAAAACAGGGCAGGACATTAAATGTCCTCCTCTTTGAAAGTGAGGTCGCCAGGGGATGATGGCCCAGCTCAGACACAGGGGGCCTGGGGAACCCAGGCCCTGTCGAAGGCTGGGTCCACAGGGTGATGACTCTTCTACTCCAGGTGGCTCAAACACAGAGTCTCTCACGACGCAGCTGAAAACGCCAACCTTCTCAGATAACAACGGACCACTGAGGAGCCTTCTCCACCCACCTCCTCTCCCCCGTAAGAGGCAACACAATCAGGAAACTCGACTGGATCAATGTGGCCGGGAGCTGGCTGTCCCACAGCAAGGATTGATGCCGACCGGGCTGGAGGCTGTCCTCAAACCCTCAAACTGCTGTGTGTGGTAGCAAACTACTCCGGGGTTCAGACGAGCCCCGGGGGAGGAACAGGACGCTGTGACCAATTTAGAGATGAAGCATCACTTCAGGCAGAAACACTGGGCTGGCTTTCATGTTGACTGTGCCCTTAAAAGCAGAGCTGGGGGCTTCCCTGGTGGCGCAGTGGTTGAGAGTCCGCCTGCCGATGCAGGGGACACGGGTTCGTGCCCCGGTCTGGGAAGATCCCACATGCCACGGAGCGGCTAGGCCCGTGAGCCATGGCCGCTGAGCCTGCGCGTCCAGAGCCTGTGCTCCGCAGTGGGAGAAGCCACAACAGTGAGAGGCCCGCGTACCAAAAAAAAAAAAAACTATCTCAAAACAATTGTTTCATCAAAAAAAAAAAAAAAAAAAAAAAAAAAGCAGAGCTGGGCACACGGGGGCCACCAGGAGGACCTGAAGGACACTCGCCTTTTTTGGTCAAAGCGACCACAGGAGGAAGAGGTCCTGCTCAGAAATTTATGCAACAGTCACATGAGGTCTAAAGAAAGGGGTCACATCACAACCAGAGGGAGAGCTTTCCAAGGTAAATGGGGGCACCGGGGCTGCAAGTGGAAGACGGAGAGGGGGGCTAAGGAGAGCCCTGGACTCTCGGCACACGAGCCTTCCATACCCGGCGGAGCGGTTTCTCCTGCCGCCCAGAGCTCCTGCGCTGGGGTCCCCGGTCCCCGGGCACCGGGGCCGACACGAAAGCGCAGGAAGCCTGGAGAGTCTGTCTGCTGCGAGAGGGGTGCCACACGTCACGTGGGCACAGGAAGGTGAGAACACGAGCGAGGCCAAGAGTCCCAAAGTCAGCTTACCCAGTGCATCAAGTTTGGCTATGAGTATGCACTGCCTTTTTTCTTTTTTTTTTGCGGTACGCGGGTCTCTCACTGCTGTGGCCTCTCCCGTTGCGGAGCACAGGCTCCGGACGTGCAGGCTCAGCGGCCATAGCTCACGGGCCCAACCGCTCCGCAGCATGTGGGATCTTCCCGGACCGGGGCGCGAACCCGCGTCCCCTGCATCGGCAGGCGGACTCTCAACCACTGCGCCACCAGGGAAGCCCCTGCATTGCCTTTTAAATAGAATTTTTAAAAGCCATTTTACAAGTTGCTCGGCTCAAGTTTTAGAAAACATGAATAAAGCCGGTATCATCCATTAAACGGCATCAAGTTAACAAAATAATAAAAGTCCAAGCAGCCTTGACTTTGCTGCAGTTCACCCTAAATTCAGGCCAAGACCTAGGAAGGAGTGGACTGGCATGCTGAACCGGCACCCCCAAGTGTAGAGTGACAACGGCGGCGGGGAGCTGGCCAAGGCACTGGCTATCCCTCGGATGGGCTGGTGACCCTAGATGGTGCCACCCAGAGCTTGCGTTCAGAGAAGGGCACTTTGTAGAGAGCACGCCTGTTGTTCCAGCCCCTGGCCAGTGTCCTCCTTCACCCTCTCCTGGGGGTCCGCGGGGCCTGCTCCCTCCACCTTCAGGCCCAGGCTCCCCTTCCTCGGTGGCCACAGCCCTGGGCTCACAGCCTCCGCCTCTGCCTGGCTCTGGGGCTGCGGGCCTGACAGCAGACCGCAGGTGTCTAAGAAGCTGGTGAGCGGAGAGGAACCGGGTGAGCAGTACAGATCCACCCCTCCCGGAGCAGAGCAGGGACGCAGATGCGAGGCTCCTCCCTGGAAGCTCAGGGCAGGCGGGTGGGGGGAGGACAGCACGGGTGGAGGGGCCTAGAGACTTGTGTAATTCGGGACTGAGATGAGGGAGTTGAGGGGGCAGTGTGGACGTGTGGCCTATGGCCACAGACCTCGCAGGGGAAGGGGTACGAGGTCAAGGACAGAGACCCACGGGCTGAGGGCCGGGCGAGGGCACCTGTGACAAAGCCAGCCAGCTGGAGGGGTGAGCAAATCGGCAAACGAGGTGTGGGGGGGACGGGTGTGCCTCAGAACGTGTGACGGGCCAACTGTGCTGATGCGGCTCAAGCACATTCCCCGCCTTTCTCCGTGGCCGGGAAGGAGGTGTGGGGAAAGCACGTGCTCACTCGGGGGTCGGGCCAGCAGGGCTCGGGCACGGAGGAGTCGTGGGATCCTGGGTCTACTGCCCACGTGTCAACCTCTTAAATGTGTTGTCAGCCCCATCTTCTCATGGGAGTTTTAGTTTCGTATCTCGCCAACTTCCATTTTCACCAGACCGTTCAACATGCCCTCAGACACAGCCCATCGCCATCTCCCCAGAACAGACTCACTCGCTTCCCATTTCCATCCAAGCCCTGTGCACTGACCACATGCCAGATACGGAGCCAAGAACCCAGCTGCGTCCCGGCTCCGCCATCCAACAGCCCCAACACGGCTGCTGCCCGGACTCGCCCAGGTTATGGGTCAGGAACGAAGGGGTTAGAGAAACGAGGCAACCAGCCCAGTCGCACAGCTCACGGAGTGGAGGGTTGAGGCTTTCCTGACTCCAGAGCCAGTGCTCTCATCTGGGTCCCACCAGAGCAGCGATTCCTAACCCTGGCTGCGCACTGGGAGCCCCAGGAGAGCTGTGACAAACACCCATATAGGACGCCACCCCCAGAGCTGTCGATGATTCGGTTTGTGGGGACTGGGACCTAAATCAGGTTATTTTGTAAAGCCCGCTTCACCCACCGGTGCTTTTGACATGGAGCCAGGGTGGGAAGCAGTACGCCACAGACTCCAGGATGGCGAGGGCCTTGCCTCTGCCCTCCCGGCTGTGTCCCGGTCCCCAGCGCTGTGCCTGGCTCATGTTAGAAGTGAAATAAATCCTTGTTGAATGAGTGAAGGAACGAAAGCGTCACACTTTCCCACCAAGGGTGCTACTACAATCCTTCATCTTCCCGACCCCAGAGTTCTCCCACCACCGGAGCACGCTGACTGGTCCCTAGGCTACAGACCCTCCCTCCTCCCACCCCCTTCCCACATGAACACAGAGTCATCTTCTCAGAGCATCACTTTCATCCTATGACCCACCCTCTGTCGTTCAAATGTTTCGGCACTTGCTCCACGTTTATGGACACGGTTGCAACCCCTTCAGCTGGTATCTAAGACCCCAACATCCTGGTCCCAACCTATCCCTGCAATCCGATTTTCCACCACCCACGGATTCTCTGTTCTGCCAGGCAGGTGTCCTCCTGGTCTGCAGTGCGAGTCTTGGGCATTCTTGCCAGAGTGATCATAATGCGTGTCTCTCTCGCTCCTTCGCCCATGTCTGGATTCCACCCGTCCGTGACAACCTGACTCCCCGACCATGCCTTTGCTCTTTGCCCACAGCCCCCAGGAATCCCTCCCAACTCAGAACCTCTACACCAAGAATCTTACTCGGCTCCATTCTTACATGGCTTCTAATCATCATTTCAACGTGCACATGTCCTCATTTCCCGACTAAATCGTGATCACTTGAGGGCAGCAATCTTACCTCCCAGGCAGTGACCAACACTGCACGTGCTCTGTGAATGCCACTGGGCATTCAGCATCTCCTGTCTCGGGGCGAACGGCCTTACCTGTAATACCTGGACTGCAAGTAGGTGGAGCACACAGCCTTGGACACGTGACTGGCTGAACCGAAGTCGATGACCTTGACTCTGTACGGTTGTCTAGATGGATCCACCAGCATGATGTTTTCTGGTTTGAGGTCCGCATGGATAAGACCTAGGCTTTTTAGCTTCATCAGGGCTGTGGCAACCTGCTGGAGGACCGGGCGAATGTATTTGAGGGGCAAGGGGCTGAACTTGTTCTGCTTCAGAAAGTCATAGAGGTTCTGCTCCAGCATCTCAAAGACCAAGCATGTGTGATTCTTGTGCTGGAAGCACTCGTAGGCACGGACGAAGTTGAAGTCGTCGGCGCTCTCCGTGCTCAGGCGGGCCAGGATGCTCACTTCGATCTGGCCTTGGCGGGCGTATGACGGGTGGTTCTTCAGGATCTTGATGGCCACAATCTCATTGGTGCCCCGTTTCCAGCACTTGACCACTTGCCCAAACGTCCCTCGGCCCAGGAACTCTAAGACCTCGTAAGTGTTGGTCATGGAGCACAGCACCTCATGCTGGACCAGCTGATAATCCCCCTCGCTGTTGGAGCCACTGTTTTTGGAAGTGGCAGTCGAGGTGGTGGCAGTGGCTACAGTGGCCCCACTCGCATTATTCGGAATCATGGGTGGATGCTCTTCGATGATCTGCACGCTGCTCGTGTTCTCAATCTCCTCACTCTTCCGCTTGAGTCCGCATTTTTGGTAGGTATCAAGAAGGCTCACAGTGCTGCGACGCATGAGGTTGTGCGGTCCGCCGAGGACTGGCCCGGTGACGGAAGTGCTACCTGCTGATGTCACGACGACGTGCCCGGTGCTTCCTGGGAAGATGATGGTCTGCTCGTACGGTAGGCTGGGGTTTGGGATGGGCAGGGAGGCGCTGACGGTCGTGGCGGCTGGCTGGGACGGTGGCGCGTTCTTGTTCTGGCCATACACTTTGCCGTGGGAGCCGTACCCGGTCATGTCCCAGTTGGAACTCGGCTCTACTTTCAGTTTCTTCACGCTACAGAAGGCACTTGATTGAAGGGTGTGAGGGGAGAAAACTTGCACATGTGAGGCCATACCTGTGAGAAAGAGAAAGGCGAAAAGAAATATCTTAGTCACCCTTACACGAATGAACGCGACAGAGCCACTGCAGTTCGGACCGGTGGCATGGGTCCTAGAGTATACTGTCTTCTCACTTCGAAACAACGTCGGAAAAGTGAATCTATTCCACCCAGAAGCACCGGCTCGTCACTCAGTCTGTGGGCTCCAGGGGTTCCAGTGTTCTGCCCGCCACCATCAGGAGGGTGGGAGACTCGCAGGGTGGGAAGACATTCAAGACTCAGAAACACAATTAGAATACCCGAACTTAGTTCATTATGTAGTTTTTTTAAAATAAATATTGTTTGTGATAGAAACAAATTCTTCCTCAGTTCTCACTGGGCTGCAATCCTATTAAAACTGAAGACTGTATCAGGTGGCCCAGCTGTCACATACTTAGTTGTCTCACGTGGCCAGCTCCTCTCTGTCACAGGCCCTAAGACTGTCAGGCTTACTCATGTGAGGAAACAGCTTCCATACAGGTCCGATCACAGAGCCACTCGTGATCTGCTGGCTTCTGGATGAACCATAATGACCCCCTGGCGTCTCAGTCACCTTAAATGATTCTGTAGGGTTGAATCGACCAGCAGTTGGTCTGATGTTTTCATTTAGACAGTCTGAAATCATTTTATCAGCTTTGTTTTGGAGGGGAGGAGTGGGCAGCACAATTCATGGGCTCTGTTCACTCAGCGCTCCTGCTAAATCTATCTATCAATAAATTTATCTAGAAAGTAATACTATTTCCTATCAAAACCTCACCCACAATTTAGATAACCTCAGAAATCTGTAAGACCATAACTCTGGAATGGCTGTACAATTATAATTATGGTGATAGTGGAAACAAACAAAAATTCATAAAAATTAATTAAGGAGAAGTAACAAGGTGATGAGGAAGGATAAGTCCTTACAGGTAAAAGCAGAAACACTGCCCATCTTCTAAGCTGCAGTTGAGAAACATTTCCTATAAAAGCACAAGGAAAGTGGGGTTTCGATCAAGCACCGTTGGTGTTCAGCGATCCCAGTGTTCGTGTCTCTCTGACCCCGTAGCATTACCTAGGGTGGTTATTTAACATTTTCCTTTTCTCCTTGTCACCCATCACCCTAGTCCACCCTCTCTCTCAGCAAGAACCCATCTTCCACTTTGTCCAGAAGCCTGAGGCCAGCAGCCTTGCTGTCCACCTTTATTCTCTTCATTTCAAAACACTCCTGAATTTGCATCCATCCTCTCTTCCATCTTTCTGGTCTCAGAGGAAGAGGTGTCTCTCTGTTCCAACACTAAAAGTTCCCCCTATTCTCACGATTCAGCCGCTCTCATTTTCTCTTGAATGCTATGCTCCCTCCGCTGTCCGCTCTGTTGGCTTTCAACTTCTCCCTGTTGATTGGATCCAAGTCCTTAGTAGGTACTTAATAAAGTTTTGCCGAAAGAATTAGTGACAATCTTTCTCTTCTGCCTTCACATCTGCACATGGCAACCCCCAACTTGGAAGGTAAGAGGAGTAACAGCCGTATTCTTCCTTTTTGATACTTCCCTTCTTCTCACCTGAAATCAATGGTTTATGCTCCCTTTTCTTCAAGGCCTCACTCCTTAATCCATCTCCCCACACACATACACACACTACAGAACTCTGTTCTTAAAGGTAAACGACTTCCTAATTGCCTAATCCTATGGCCTTTTTTCAGCCTCTAATCCCTTTGACCTCTCGGCAACTGACCAATCTGATACTGCTGACCACGACTTCCTTCTTGATGCTCTTATCTGTGCTGTGTGAATCTGTAACCTCCCTATCCCGCGTCTGACTGCACATTGTGTGCTGGCTGGTTCCTCTTCCTCTTCCCCCTTTAAAATGTGGGCGTCTCCAATGTTTGGACTCTGTTCTCTCTGGATCGAAGCTGTCACCTCTATGCAGGCGACCCCGACACGTTCATCACAGGCGAAATGCTCCCTCGTGCCTTCCAGTGACGTATTTCTGCCTCCTGCTACAAAATCAAGGATGATCTTCCAAAGATGAACTCCTTACCTTTTCCTTAAAATCTAGCCATTTCACCCTCCATGATAATGTCTGCATGACTGTTCATAAAATATTCTTCTAGTCACTTGGTTCCAAACCTTTGAGGATTCTTCTTTGCCTCCATAGACAAGAAGATTTGGAGTCTCATTTCTCTGTCCTTCAAAATGTCTCTTGTAACCATCTCTTTGTTTCTGTTCTTGCTGCCTCTTCCACAGTTAAAGCATTTATCACTCTCCAGTAGACAAAAGCAAGCATAGACATCTGGTCTACCCGAGCACTCTTTCTTCCTCTAATTTGCCCATATTCAGCCACCAGATTATCTTCCTAGAACATTTCTAAGCATGTCACGTCTCTGTCCAGAAACTTTCAATGATTCCTTAGTGTCTAGAAGATAAATTTGAGGACTCTTAACACCTTCACATTTTTATTTCAACTGCTTTGTTGGCTTCACCTCCAACTATTAACCTTCCTGAACCCTCAATTTAAATTAAGCTGTTCTACTCACTGTTTCTACAATGTCTCTTACAGTTCCTACCTCCATGCTCTTACACAATTCCCCCATCCGACATGCCTTCACCTCTTCTCTCAGCTTATCCAAAGATAAGACAACTCAGATGCCTCCTCTTCCCAGACAACTCCAACCTACACTGATATTCCCAACTCTCCATTCCTAAGGCACTTACCATGTGCACTGCCCATCTGCCCACAAACTGTATTTCTGCCTTGCAGAATCTCGTCTTGAACTGAATTACTTGTCTTTTGTGCTATATAACTTTTTATACGTTTAAGTCATGTTTCCATAACCAGGCTATATTCGGAAGGCGCGAGCTACAGGTTATACTTTTTTCCCCCTAGCATTAAGCCGGGTTTGTTATATATGGGAGGCACTCAGTTGATGGAATAAAGCACTCTAACTGATCAGGCTTCGAGGAGAGCTTAGTTTTCTAGCTATAGAGCAATTACCAGTCACAAGCACCTATGGAACCTGGCCTCACTCTGGAGAATAAAGAAAAACCTGCCAATACTTTTCCACCCAAATTAAGGCAGAGTCCAGGCAGCTCCTGTCCTGTCAGCAGTCATGTTCTGTCTATACTTCATCCTGGATGTGCTCTCACTTCCCAGCGGCAACCTCAACCTGTCTAACACCCAGCACCTGCTCTGAACCCTACCTTGACCCTGATCCCATAGATCTGACAGAAGCTTCCTTTCTTGTTTTGTTCCTGAACTCCAATATCTACTTGTGTAACATGACTATACTTCTGTGGACAGCCTTCTGCCTGACAAAGACTATTTTGGCTTGCTCATTCAGAATTCACACTTTACCTGTTTCTTCCTATGGTACTTTTTGTTCAAGTCAATCTCCCCTTAATTCTATAATAACACAGAAAATAGCTTTTCTACATTTATCAGTATTAAATAACCACATTGTTCTAGATATTTTATACAATATAGAAATGACCAATCCCTCAGCTTTTAGTAACGTATCCACTGAAGGGGCAAAGGAATAAGCATTTCCTTTATTCTTTGGTATCGAGCTTGCCCCTTGCTGCTCCATCCTCAGTGCTTTGTGGCAGGAGGACAGGGAGGGGGGCAGCGAGGGGTCAGAGGTGGCCGAAGAAATATGCTGTTACATAAAGGAGATGTAGCTCTATTCTTTGTTTTCACTGTTTCAGAAAAATCTTGGTGGAAAGGCCAGGGTGTAGCAGTGGAATTTTACAGAGGGGAAGAGAATGGCTTATGACTTATTTGCTACTGGGATGACAGCCAAGGGTCATAAAATTGTGGAAATTGTCACTGGGTACCTCTGGTGACATTCGCGGGATCAGAGAGGAGACCTGCATGGCTAGAGACACCCTTCGCCGCACCGCCTGCTGCAGACTCTGGCCTGGCCTGGTGTGGCCACTGCTGCTCCTTTATAAGGTCAGCAGCCACTATTCTAAGAACTAGATTAGCAATTCCCGATACCGCCTTATTTCCCCCTCCAGCTTGACTGAGATATAACACACATGAAATCGTGGCAGTTTAACGTGTACAATGTGATGATTTGATACGAATATATGGTGCAAAACGATGATCATAATAAGGTTAGTTACCGCCTCCATCACCTCATTACCTTTTGTGTGTGTGTGTGTGGTGAGAACATTTAAGATCTACTCTCTTAGCAGTTCTCAAATACACGATACCCCGTTGTTGACTACAGTCACAGGCTGTACGTTAACATCCCAGAACTTATTTATCTTAGAGCTGGAAGTTTGCCATTAGTCTTATTACCTTTATTCTGTAGCAGAGGCCATTTTGCTCTGCGAAGCAAACTGCTCAAAGAAAATATAGGTAAAGAAAGTCTTCAATAATAATAATAGCAATTATTATTATTACTACTACTGTTACTTATTTTTAAATCTCTAAACTATCTTATAAGTGATAAACCGTTTCTGATAGTTGCGTAGCTTAGTCTCAAAACAATCCTACAGGAAAAACCAAACTTATTGCCAAACATTTCTCCTTGAGAGTATTTTTCTGGAACAAGAACTCCTGATTCGTGGAGAATCCCAGGGATCCCAGCCCACACCCTTTGCATTCTATTTATTCAGATCCCCAAGGCTGGGGCCGAGGAAGGCAAGGGCCTTTATGTTTTCCACTCTAGGAAGAGCTGTTTCCTCTCATTTCTTTCTGTGTTGACCTTTGTGCTCTTCAAGGCCTGCTGCCTTCCTTATCTGTCAATTTTCTTCTCAGAAAAGGCAGGGGGTTTAATGGGCATTTTCAGTTTGATCCTACGTCACCATTTCAATCACTTTTTAAGTCATCTCTGCCCTTCCTATTTGGTTCTTGGAAGAGGAAGTGAATTTTTCTCCACCTTCCCTGGGAGACTGGGAGGCTCTTACCATATGGGTGTGAGGGCAGGTTTTGAGCCCATGGGGAGTGAGGCACCAGGGAAATCACTGTGAGATAAATCTGCAAAACTCACACCTGCTCCCTAGAGGGGGCCACGAGACCCAGACTGTTCCACAAAAGCCCAAGTAGCCTCCCAAAATAACTCCTGACAGGACTGCCGCATTGTCACTCATGTGAAAGCAGTGAGTCACCACAATTTAGAACTAAACTTTCTAAAAGGCACATCGCTGTTACCATCTGTCTCATAAGAAGGTCGAAATTATAAGCATTGAATATTAGATATTCATCAGGGCCTTGCATGCTTTTTAATGTTACTGATACAAGTTTATGCAGATGTTATAAAAGTGACCAGTAAAAAGCATTTAAAAACAAATTTATTAAAATTTAAGTCAACTTGTACTACACAACTGTAATATGTCCTTCCTTGCATATGGCAAATGAAACAGAGCCCCTATAAAACAGGCACTAAAATACATCCTATAGTTAGCAGAATTAAACTCCATTATTTGTAAGAAGTCATTTCTTATTACCACAAAGATGAAAGACTGCTTCTTTCATGCCCCAAACAAATCCAGGTCCCACCTACCTAGGGTGCATTTCTGACACTGCTAAAGGCAATGAAAGCACTGGGTGGGCCCTCTTTTAGCCATTTTATTCACATGCTCATTTTGCATTTTTAAAAAGATATGCACGAAAGTCTGCATTTCAAAATAATATTTTAAAAACATTTGCCTTCTACTCTTTATTAGAGCTGCCATTTATGTCCATCAAATGCTGTCACACTTGAATTCAAACCCTATCACTCAGGAGTCTCACGATTCTCCAGATTTTAAAATCTTGAGCACCCAGTAAGTACCAGGCTCTGGGCGGGATGTTTTACGAACAGGGTAAACGTACATCCGACTTTGGGACCATCCAGAATTACCCTTGCTATTCCAAATGAATTAGTAAGAGCATCCTCTCCACTTTCATTCTTATGAGGGTCCTAGTTTGAAAACTAGGAAGTCAAGTGATGGGTTCAGGCTCCCATAGTAAGTGGAAAAACCAGACCTTGACCCCAGAAGTTCAAATCTGGGTAATTCTATGTGTCCCTTTGTCTTAATAGTTTAAAGAGAAATTTATTTTTCTAGGGTTAAGAATAATTTTTTCCACCTTAAAAA
Organism: Neophocaena asiaeorientalis asiaeorientalis; assembly: GCF_003031525.2. NCBI lineage: Eukaryota > Metazoa > Chordata > Mammalia > Artiodactyla > Phocoenidae > Neophocaena > Neophocaena asiaeorientalis. The sequence goes on along the minus strand of NW_020173036.1, from coordinate 847,057 downwards.
AAAAAGGATAGTTAAAAATCTTCATGATCTTCCTGAGCTCTTAAGTCACAAGAATTTTTAAAAGGTCATTTGTTAAAGGATTGGCTCATTTAGTTCATTTTTTCCACGTATTTGCCTGGTTTCTTCATAATTTTATATTTCACAATTAGATGAACTGAAAAGTTGCTTCACATCTGAGTACATTTCCTTTCCATTTCACCACCCCAAAATTATCTACTGGAAGATCAGACTCTGCCGATACTACAGGGATGAGTGAGGGTTCAACTATGATTAAAACAATAATTAAGCTGAATTCAATTTCACTGGACTCTTATCAAAGCTCGAGGAACCATAAGCGAAACAGTGGCACCATTTTTATCAGTATGTAAAGTTTAATTTTGGTGTTGCAGATCACCACTCAGAATCCAGTTATATTATTAAAGAGAACAGAATCATGAACACCTTAGTTTGGGAATTCACTTGGCAGTCCAGTGGTTAGGGCTCCATGCTTCCATTACTGTGGGCATGGGTTCCATCCCTGGCCGGGGAACTAAGACCCTGGCAAGCTGCACAGTACGACCAAAATAAGAAAAAGAACACCTTAGTTTAGGAGGTGCCAACTTCCCCGCTTCCTATAGTCCTTTGGCCACACACTTCTACCGAATAGTAAGTATTTGATAGAAGCTACAGATCTTTCTTTTTTTTGTACCCAGCTGACTGCTAGATCTCTCTTACATGTCACATTATGCACATAAGGTATAGTAACATTATAGAATATTTCAAAAAATATACAAATGTTAGAAATACGCATCTGAATGGACATTAAAAACGCCTAAAAAGGGTTAATCTGTATAATCACTGATTACCATAATTTGATGCCTCAGGGGGTTGAACAGTAATAGAAAAATTTTCTTCACTGATATATGTAACAATATTCATAAATTTCAATGACGGTAATCCTGCTTGTCAAGTTTATATATTTTACAAGTAGCACAAAGATAATTTCAGGTTAGCCCATTTCTAAATAATACATTTCCAGAACGGTGTATACTAAATGTCTCTGGGGCTTGTATATCATTTTCCATCAGTCTATTTATCTGCTAGTTGTGTAATGTTAAATGTGTAGTATATCCCACCAGAGCACAGTTTAGGATCAACCACAAGCTCTACAGCATTCTTTACCAATAATGACAATCACAATACTACTGAGTCCATTAAGGGCGCTCTATGTAAAAAGACTGGAGTTGGGGACAAAAGGCAGCACAAGACATCTAAGACATCGGCACTGCGCTAAAGGAGCTTAAAATCTCATGGGGGTGCCAAGTTCACTGCAAAGTAAAATGGACAACTGGCAATTCTGGGCAACATAAGCAACTTGCCAAAGTAAATGCAACAGGAGTTCAGAGGCAGGAATCACTATGGGCAGTGGTTAGGCAAGGGTTTACAGGGGAGGTAAGAATTGAGCTGCGACTAAAGAGATGTTAATATCTTTTGAAGGGCATAAGGACAGTGTTCCAGCTCCTGCTAACTGGGTGTTGGGGGCTTGCAGCCAGCACTGTGGTCTCTGCCCTCAGGTGGTCTTAAAGTGTTGTTTCTCTAGGGAGATGGGATAATGGAATGGGTTTTGAACATGATGAATTACAAGCACTGACAAGAGATCCAAGTTGAAACCTTCACTGTTCAGCTATTCATACTGAAACTCTGAGGCAGGGAAGTGCTTAAGTTACCAAAGTTACAGTGTCAGGAGCCGCTGGTCATTGACAATCAAGCATCTAGTTCCCATTTGCTGAGCTGAATCCTGAATGAAGATAAACCATTTTGAAAAGACAATGGAAATCAATAAGATGGGCTAAGCTTGCACAGGATGAATCGGAGTGGGGAGAGGGCAAGGTGACCCTGGACCAGTCCACGCGTAAGACCAAGGACAAAGGGGTAAAGACAAAAATATGGCTAAACAAATATCAGTAGGACAGAGTGACAAAAATATGGAAAGGGAAAAAGACTGAAATCAAAGGATCACATCCCAAAGAGACTGGGAAAGGAACGGTGTTGCTGAAGATGAGAGCCAAGTGAGCTGGAAGAGCTCGATTTTTAAAAAATTAATTAATTTATTTATTAACATTTATTTTTGGCTGCGTTGGGTCTTCGTTACTGCACGTGGGCTTTCTCTAGTCGCGGCAAGCGGGGGCTACTCTTCGTTGCGCTGCGCGGGCTTCTCATTGCGGTGGGTTCTCTTGTTGTGGAGCACAGGCTCTAGGCGCGCTGGCTTCAGTAGTTGTGGTATGTGGGCTCAGTAGTTGTGGCGCACGGGCTTAGCTGCTCTGCAGCATGTGGGATCTTCCTGGACCAGGACTTGAACCCGTGTCCCCTGCACTGGCAGGCAGATTCTTAACCACTGCGCCACCAGGGAAGTCCCAAGGAAGAGCTCGATTTTGGAGAGATTTCACTGAAGGCATTAGTAACAACAGAGAGGAGACGACGTTCTATATGTACCAACAGAAAAACCAGGATGGGAGAATGGGTGAGGGGTCATTGGCCTGAGGGCAGCCAACAACACCTAGATGAAAATGGAATCCATGTGGGTAAAGCTGTTTCCCAGGAGAAATGGTGTAGAAAGTAGAGCAGATGGCAAATAAAGTAATCCTTGGGGGCACAGACGTTGTCAAACAGGATGAGGAGGACAGTATGAGTCACAGTGAAGAAGTCAAGTATAAAATGATGAAAAAGCAAAAAAAAAAAAACCAAAAAACAATTAAGGGATTGATCCAGGAGAATGAAAACAGAGAAAGCGCTACTGGGCCTGGCTAGGAATAAGCCACCAGCCCTCTTTTCCCACAGGGTCAGGAGGAGAGAAAGAAGTGGCACTCCCCTGGGAAGAGAACCAAGTGCACCATGTTATGCCCCTTGCTTTCCCAAGAAATATGATTCTCTTAAGGACTTTCAAAATCTTTTACGTCATCTTCCTTGAATCTGCAAATTCTACCATAAGCTGTGTTTCTCCAGTTGAGAAAACATCCTTTTCCTACCATTTGCAAATTCTCCACATATCTATCTACCTACTGGCTCATTACTTGTCCAAGTCAGCCCTTATCCACCTTCAGACTTACTTTCTCTTTCTGAAAGTTGTTAATTTCACCTATAACAGAGTCAAGCCTCTCTCAAATTCCCCTTCCTGTGACTCTGCCTCTTTGCCTGGGACTAAGCCATAAATCACTATGGATGTGCCAGCCTTTCACTGCAGTGGGTAAGTAAATGTAGCCTATAAATTGATTATCTAGAGGCCATGTTACCAAGTGTTCATAAGCAATCTAAAAATTACCAATCCAAGATAATTCTGGTGAAAAAAAAAGAATGATACTGATAAAATAAACATGCTTTTCAGTTTCTTTCTCCAGGAAACTGGAGAATCAATGAAAGGAAAACAAGTGTATTTAAAAAACCCTCAAAAACTCTGTTTTCAAGCAATAATTGCATTAATTAAGAATGTTAATTAATTAAAAAAAATACTTCTCAACATAGGTGTATGTATTTGCTAGGATGGCCATAACACAGCACCACAGACTGCGGGGCTTAAACAACAGAAATTCGTTGTCTTGCAGCTCTGGAGGCTGGAAGTCCAAAATCAGGGTGTTGGCAGGGATTGGTTCCTTCTGAGGACCCTGAGGGAAAGGATCTGCTCCAGGCCTCTCCATGGTTTGCAGGGGGCTGTCTTCCCTTTGTGCATGTCGCTAGGTCCACATTTCCCCTTTTTAAGGACACCAATCATATAGGATTATGGCCCACCCTAATGATCTGTAACTTGACTACCTCTGTAAAGACCCTTCCTCAAATAAGGTCACATTCTGAGGTAATGGAGTTAAGTGTTAAACATGTGTTTTTACAGGCAAGGCAGTTAGGGAGACACTTCAACCCTTAACGGAAGGTTTAAGGAAACCAAATGCATTTTACTAACGCATAACCTTCTCAGGATATATTGCCATATTTTAAAAGAACTCTGTTTTTCCCTCCTTGGAGATAAGACATTCCATGTTGTAATTTCCCTATATCTTGCCTCACTGGACCCAGGAGGGGATTTCAGTTAGTCAAATATGATACAAGCAAAAGCAAAGTGATTCTTTCAAATTAAATGCTGCATAAGTTTATGTTACTTATGCAGTGCTTCCGGAAAAGGCCATGCAGGAATGTCTCTGCAATGTATATCGAGGAATAATTGTTGTCATTCTGGTATAAAAGCGAACTGAAAGTCACATATTAATAATACCAAAATGGGAAAGTAAACTCTAAGTTTCTAGCTCAGATTCTGAGTGCTCCAAACATTGCTGAAGGAGACATGAGTACACTCAAGAGGCAAATCAGGTGAGGGCTGGGCGAGGACGAGGAACTTTCCTTCTTCAGGGCCACTCTCGCCTTAATAGAGCCTCGGATGGGTCTTTTCTCAGACACACTCTACTTCCCTTCTGCTACCCATGTTGTCCTTTTAGTCCAAAGGTGGTAGAGGCTTACATTTTTCAACTTTGCATCTTCTTTCCAACTGAGGATCTCAAGAAGAGAACATTTAAACACATCTGGTGGGATGAAAAAGGTAACACACCCACAAACCGGAAAAACAAAATCAGCTATACTTCTGGGTTTAACCCAGAATTTCATTTAAATACACATTTTTCAAAGATCTAGCAGGCTGCTCACACTGTCCCTGAAATGTTCTAAATGAGGCAGTCAAAGTCTCAGCAGCATTAATTTTCAGGTGTTTGAGTCACAACAAATCTTTACAAAAGCACTGTGTCCCTGGACTGAATACCTCAAGAAAGTGGTGAGCTGCAGCGGGGGCAAGGTACTGAGGGGTTAGCTACGTGTCAGGCGATGCTGGGGTAAACCTCAGATTGAATTTTTCTACCCTTCAGAAATGGTTTATAAGGTCCAAATCAAGACCAAAAATCTGGTAGGCTTGTTTTCTCTTTTAGGCAAAAAAGTAGTTATTCTTAAATTCCTCTTACCAAATTATGTGTTTTATTTAACCTTACCCATCCTGTGCCCAGTCCACAACTAATTTGTCTTGTGAATTTAATTAGCTTCTCCTTCAGCAATGTTTGGCACGCTCAGAATCGGAACTGAAAACCTACTTTACTCTTTTCCATTTTGGTGTTCTTATTATCGAGCCACTGTCAACTTTCTTTTACACCAACAAATTATATAAATCTATTACTCTGTTACTCTGGGTAAATTCTATTAAGAAGTGACCCCTCAAGAGGTATGTTGGAGTCCTATCCCCTAGTACCTGTGAATGTGACCTTATTTGGAAATAGAATCTTTGCAGGTGTCATCAAGTTAAGATGAGGCCGTAGTGTGAGTTCTAACCCAATATGACTGGCGTCCTTATAAGAAAAGGAGAAAGGACACAGACACACAGAGAGAATGGCTCATCAGGACAGAGACAGAGCCTGGAGTGATGTAGCTGCAAAAGCCAAGGAACGCTGAGGATGGCTGGGGGTCACCAGAAGCTAGGAAGAGGCGAGGAAGGGTTCTGCCTCGAGTCTCAGCCGGAGCATGGCCCTGCTGACACTTTGGTTTCAGACTTACAGGCTCCAAAACTGAGAGAATAAATATCTGTTGTTTTAGGTCACCCGGTTTGTGGTACTTTATTATAGTAGCCCTAGGAAACTATACTCTCTGAGATGTAATTCAGGATATATTTCATTGAGAAAACATGTTTGTACTCAAGCTACGATAAAGTATTTATAACAATTGCAGAGTCATGCTGGCCGGAACAGCAGTCTGCCCTGACAGCCTGTCTTCTCAGGCTCTCACTTGAAAGACAGGAGAAGCATCCTCAGCCTTACACGCCCCCATCTGAATTCCGAGTCCTGGAAGGGGGTTGCTAAACACCTCTTCTCTTCATGCAAGTATGTTTGTTCTTCGTGGCCAACAGGTGACTTCTCTGGAAGGCACAGAAAAGTTCAGTCTGTTCTCACCGGCTATGGCAACAGTTAAGGAGTCCCGGCCAGCACTTCCTTGGACCTGCCCTCTCTAAACCTCAGCTTCTTGCTATTGTACAGACAAACCAAGACAAGAGACCACCATCTGCGTCCTGCCTTCAGTGCAACACCTGTCGCTGCCTCTTGCACTCATGTTTATGTGTTTCTTTGAACATTTCTCTCGTGGGCTGCTACCTCCCTGCAAAGAAAACTTTGTGAAGATGTCATACAGACCCAGGGATGCCCATGAGGCCAAGTGCACGGAGCTCTTTTTCCTGGGTTCTCTTCAAAGACAATATTCTTTCATCCCTCCTCTTAAAAGCACAGTAATATAATCCTTCCTACTTGATTTAAATGGTGACTGCTGTTTACAACAGTAACTCTACGTTACAGCTCCTTTGCTCCTCGGAGAATTTTTTCATTACTCTCAGTTTGCCTTTAACTGACGTCTGATGAAACTCAACTAGCGATCAATTTGGGAAAAGGTAGAGGAAACGCCGCCCGACGGTGTAAAGGGAGGAAGGGGGGCGGAAAGACATAAAGAAAAGCCGGAGGGATGGGGAAAAAGCAGGCTGGGATGCTGGGAGGGAGTAAGGTTGGGGAGGAGGAAAAGGAAAAAGAAATACAAGATGGGAAGGGAGAACACAGAATGCAAGTGAAATGGTACTGTGAGCACATGCAGAATAATAAAGGAACACTGCGGTGTGTTTTGTAAACTATCTAGCACAAGAAAAATGCTACATGGTATTATTCACAATATTTAGGCATGTATTTGTGTGTGGATGCTGCAGATATAAAAACCAGCTGGCACAGGGATCCCTTGGCAGGACAACCAACAGCCCGTTCTAAGCCGCGCAAATTAAAGCGGGCTCTTTGGGCCGCTGCGAGGACATTTTTATGCTGTGAGTCACTGTCATCAAACCAGTCCTGGTGTTGCTGTGACCCAGCAACCCCACAGTGCTGGCACTGGCACACGGCCTGAGGGGAGGTGCCCACTCTGATGATACCGGGTCTTGCTTCCCACCCCCAGAGCACAGTGAAGGCGTCAGAAAGCTCTCACGTGTCCTGCTCTGGGGCACAGAGGATGGCAGCTGGTGACATAGCTGGTCCCAACTTAACAGTGGTTTGTGTTCCAAGGGCTCAATTCAGATCGTTTCTGAGTTCCCAGCCACTGTGTCAGATGTGGGCTCTGCCCCTTGCCAGCTGCGAGTCTCAGCAAGTGATGCAGCCTCGGCACCCCAGTTTCCTCCTCTCTGAAATGGAGACAGTATCTCACAGGGTCCTGGTATGAAGGGAATGAGTCAGTGTCTATCATGCACTTAGAGCAGTGCCTGGTCCAGAGTGAGCTCTACGTAAGTGTCCGGTGACAGAGGGGGAGGGGGAGGTCAGCTGGCTCGCCGAGGCCCATCTAACAAGCAGCACGGCCAACACGCCGGCTGCCTGAGATGAACCAAGTTCACAGGGTACCAGGGGTCCCCTCAGCACCACGCCTGGCAGGACGAGGGCCTCGGTACCCTATTTCTGAATGACCGGACGAGGAAAGACAGAAAAGACAATGAAATGGGACAAGAGCTCATTTGTCACTTATCTCAAATGCTGTTCCTGGAGGGAAGGCAGGTTTGGACAGGAGGAAGCAACTTCCAACGATTCTGAAGAGGACACCAGGGAAACTTGGAGGGATTCAGAAGATTCAGATACAGACTCTGTATTTTACCTACTTTACCTTAAAAACGTATGTCCTTCTTTTCTGTGTAACGTTTTAATCAAAAGCACAACTCCTGCACACTACTATATACAAAATGGATAAACAAGGACCTACTGTAGAGCACAGGGAGCTACATTCAGTATCTTGTAATAACCTACAATGGAAAAGAATCTGGAAAATACATAAATATATATACATATTTTTGTGTAACTGAATCACTCTGCTGTACACCTGAAACACTGTAAACCAACTATACTTCAATTTTAAAAAACTAAAAAGAAAAGCACTCCTCCTGGTCATAAACAGGACCCAGTTTCTACACACAGTGTACTCATTGCATACTTGTATCTACTGTATAAACTATGACCTAAGCACTTGTGATCGACAATCCGTAAAAAGACTGAAGACTCTAATACATGTGATAATTATGTTTAATAAATTATATATGTTCGGGCTTCCCTGGTGGCACAGTGGTTGGGAGTCCGCCTGCCGATGCAGGGGACGCGGGTTCGTGCCCTGGTCCGGGAAGATCCCACATGCCGCGGAGCGGCTGGGCCCGTGAGCCATGGCCGCTGAGCCTGCGCGTCCGGAGCCTGTGCTTCGCAATGGGAGAGGCCACAACAGTGAGAGGCCCGCGTACCGCAAAAAAAAAAAAAAAAAAAATTATATATGTTCTACTTTACTCTTATGTTTATTAAAAACACAAAAATAGAGAATTTAAAAGGATGAGATAAAATATACGTATTCTAATATTTTCTTCTACATCCCAATAAATTGTTCTGAGCCCTGCATTTTGAAAATCCCTGTTATAACTCGAGTGGCTAAAGCCAAGTAACTTGGAATTAGTCTTGGCCATATGGTTAGACTTGGCTAATAAAAAGGAAGTGACAAGTGTCGTTTCTGGGCAGAAGCTTTTTACAGCCAGTGTGCAATTTGCCTATTTGGTCCCACTTCTCCTTGCGAACATAACCAGAGATGATCCCGGGGTGGGTGGAAGGATGGAATGAGGGTTAGAAGGAGCGGAGACCCCAGCTGACTCAAGGGGGACAGGCAGAAAAATGGTGGAGCAAACCTACGTTATTTTAAGTCCCTGAAATGTGGGGGGGGCGGGGGTATTTGCTGCCGCAGTATAACTTAGCCCATCCTAGCCAGCCCTGTAACCTTCCTTAATGCTCCTATCTCTAATGAGCCTGAATTAATGAGGCTGATTGTAATTACCTTTTGACGCTCGGCATCCTCACCCACCAAAATCAGAGCACACATATTTTAGAGACAACTTAAAAAATATTAAATAGTTCAGTCCCTAGCTTCCATATTTTAGCATCACTTCTGGGCTTTGTGAAAATGCTTCCTGAGATCAGTGGGTCAAATGGTGGAACAGCTCTGACCCTCACAGCTATTAGTGACTTCAGGTGTACATGCATTAATCCCCACCCAATAACTTTCCTGAACAAGTGGAAGGTATAAGATCACCCATCACAAATGCTTCTTGTTTGGTTTGGAAACTTTGAGGCAAATGACTCTGCAGTGACAAAAATGGGAAGCTGCTCTCCAAACCCAAACAGGAGTTTGGCACTACAGAATTTAGGCTTACGTGCCCTCGTGGGAGAACCAGCTGATGCCCTGTGCTGCTGTGTTCTCTGGGGAAAATGGACTTTTCACACCCTGTCCCCAGTTGCATGATGCAACGGTTATGTTCCTGGTAAAGAACAGTCAAGTTCTGACGTCATTATAACCATGAGTATTACTCATGGGAAGCTCACAAGCCTGGCAAGGCACAGGCTGTACCCTCTTTATCACTGAAGTCAGCAATGGGTTTAAAAATAGCATTTCTCACACACCCAGGGTACCACTGATTCATTAATGGCAGAACGAGCACTATTCTGGACTCCTTACTTACATGGGATTTTGGATTGAGCTGCCTAGAATTGAGGCACAGCATCTGTCATTCCCCTAGTAGGGGTGTTACGCCGTACTGTCTTATAAATAGAGATCTGCAGATCCTAAAAGAAGGAATTCTCAAAAATTACAAACCAGGATGTAAGATGCCATCTTATTTGTGACTCAGAAATGATGAACCTAAAATATAAATAACCAGAATATATATAAATTTGGGAACTATGCCAAACACACCGAACATACCAAAATAAAGAGGGCTGATGTTACAATGATAAGCGATAGCTGTCTCAGCGAAGTCTATAAAAAACAGTCTGACATTTTTCATTGTTTAGCGGGGAAAGAAGGTATTTGAACCTAGATGCCGGATACAGGTTCTTTAGAGAGAAATATCCCTGAAGCAGAGAATGTTTTCATAATTTATAGGTATCCATAAAAGCACATAATGCGTTCTGCTCAAATTCTGTGCTTAGTAAAGCAATCTCTGATTTCTAACAGGGACCCCAGGAAGCACCTTCTGACTAAGGAGGAAATGCCCTTGTATATGCATGTCTAGGGTTATCTTTCTTTAGATAATTCAGATTAATCATCTTCCGTAACAGCGGTCCCAACTTGGCACCAGGGTCTGGTTTCGTGGAAGACAATTCTTCCACGGATGCGGGGGGGCAGGGGGGAAGGAGGGGCAGGAGATCGTTTCGGGATGATTCAAGCACCTTACATTTATTGCGCACTTTACTTTTATTATTACTACATTGTAATATGTAATGAAATAATTATGCAACTCACCATAATGCTGACAGGAGGCGGAGCTCAGGCGGAAATGCGAGCGATGGGGAGCGGCTGTAAATACAGATGAAGCTTCGCTCGCCCGCTGCTCACCTCCTGCTGTGCGGCCCAGTTCCTAACAGGTCACAGACCGGTAGCGGTCCGTGGCCCCAGGGGTTGGGGAACCCCTGTTCTATAACATCGGTTAGTAAGAATCCGTCCTTCTCAACGTCATAATCCTTGACGAATTTATGAGGTCACATTTCCAAATCTGCCAAGCTGAGGATTCTAGAGGCCGTGGTGGTCACCCAGAAATACCGGCTGAGTAACTACTATGCCCAAGCACCACCCCAAGTGCTGTAGGAAGGCTACAGGCATCGTGAAAAACAGTACTACTGCTTTTCAAGAGACCAACAAGACGAGATGGGTGACATGGGAAAGGATAACTGACCATATAAGGCAGGCGTAACGGTTACCGACTGACTGCAGCAGTCAGAGGGAGAGTGGGGCACAGGAGAGCACCCCAAGAGGAAGAAGGGGGCAAATGAAGCACAGAGGCCAGGGGACACACAGTGGGCTTGGGGAGTAAGATGAGACCTGTTTTTTAATTAATTAATTTTTATTTATTTTACTTATTCTTTTCTTTATTTTTGGCTGCGCTGGGTCTTCGCTGCTGCGCGCGGGCTTTCTCTAGTTGCGGCGAGCGGGGGCTACCCTTCGTTGTGGTGCGAGGGCTTCTCATCGCAGTGTCTTGTTGCGGAGCACAGGCTCTAGATGCATGGGCTTCAGTAGTTGTGGCACGTGGGCTCAGTAGTTGTGGCTCATGGGCTCAGTAGTTGTGGCTCATGGGCTCTAGAGCGCAGGTTCAGGAGTTGTGGTGCACGGGCTTAGTTGTTCCGCGGCATGTGGGATTTTCCCGGACCAGGGCTCGAACCCGTGTTCCCTGCGTTGGCAGGCGGATTCTTAACCACTGCACCACCTGGGAAGCCCGAGACCTGATTTTATGTAAGTTTTATAAGCCATGTACTCCCTACAGGACCTGGGGTAGTTTGCAGGTACAACATAAAAATAAGATAACTTAAAGCAGGACAGAAGCCGTTTAAAGGGAACACAAGGAAACAGAAAGGGTCTGACTGCAGTGAGGGCTCCTGCAGAGAGACTGCAAATGAACTTGGAAAGACTGGAGTCAGATGCGGAGGGCCTTTGGTGCCAGGCTTCGCCTGTATCCGGGAGGTGGTGAGGAGTCGCAGGGGTGTTTGGTGGGGGCGGGGAGAGGATAGGATTAGCAGGGCTTCTGGATGGAAAATGGACCCGTGGCAGAAGCCCAGAGGTAACCTGCTCACCTTGGAGGTGCATCTGAGAGAGAAGATCCTGGAGGAAAGATCCTGGCATCCGTGGGAACTAAAGCAAGGTCACAGACAGGAGACGAAGGGACAACTAAAGACCTTGGCAACTAAAGGGGAAGTCAGGGCAGGAGAGGAGTCTGGGATATCGTGTAGGTCACGGTGACAGATCGAGGGGAAGGCCAGTCCCTTTCTTGGCGTGGCAGAGGGAGGCACGGCGTGGTGTGCACGGCCAGGCCGGCTGGGCGGTGGGCCCGGGAACAAAGGGGCTCGCGGGGCACGGCGACTCTGCTGCCAGAAAGAGCTCAGTCAGACACACCAGGGACCGGGTGGCTGCAGTGCTCCCCCGGGGAACCCAGACAGCAGAATGCAAGAGGCACTCTCTGGCAAAGACTGCCCCCCTAACCCCCAGCCTGCCCGATTCTCAGTGCGTGGATCTCGCAAGCCAGAGGTGGCCTGAAATTAATCAGCGCTTAGGCTGGGCCTGCGAGTTACTGACTTGTGACGCTGGCCTCAGCTGAAGCTGGGAACACTCTCAGAGAACACAGAATGGTAGTCCTTAGGCTTGGGCACCTACGGCCCTGAGTGAGAACACATGCAAACCCTTATCGAAGCCCATGGATCGATCAGAACAACTCGGCCAGTTAGGGCACCTCATATTACACAGAAGATGTGAGTGGAGAGCGTCCGAATGTGTGTTCTCCCGCTGATGGCCAGAGGCAGCGGAAGTGCTCTGGCTCCTTCACCAGCATCAAATGTGCCCTGTTTACTCCTCCAAAGGGGCTGAGGGGACCCGGTGCTGCAAGTGCGTTCTAAGGCAGCTCTCAAAAGGCGGCGAAGGGCAGAAACGGCACTGCTCACGCTGCACCTCACGGCCCTCAGCTGACGCCGTGTGGTCTTGGCCCTGCCACTCAAGCCCTTTGCATTCTTTTTTAGTTAAGCAGAAAATGAAGCTTTCAGCTCCATTTCCACTCTCTCTGCATGAATCCATCTCTTCTTTCTTTCTCGGCTCAAGCTATATGGCTCATATAAGATTCCCACCGAGTTCTTCAGGGACTCTTACTTTGCTAAATATTCTTCTAAGAAATGCTAAATCAAAATAAAAGGTGGGAGACGGTATGAGAATACATTCTAAGGGGCAAATGGAAATATAAGAAAGGTAAAGGAATAAGCCTGTGGATTTCTTGTTTCCCAGCTTTCACTCCCCTCCATATGTTAAGAGTCATAGGGGTAGTGCCCTATGGAAGTGAAGTCAGCAGCCCAGGAATCTGCTTTCCATACTTACCCCTGCAGTAAAATTCCAGGAAGTCACCAGGAATTCCTTGGAGGAAAAGCTCTAACACCAGTTAGCTCAGAACTAGAAACCACTCTGCAATTTCTTTGTCTTCCCTGCATTTCGTCCAAAGTACGGTTGAAAATCACCACAGTCCATTTTCCCCTGGACTGGAGGAAAGTGAGCTGACGACGGGCCAGGGTTGGTAGCACCTGGGAATGTGGGCTGGGCAGCCCGGGCTGTGACCATCTGGCCTCCACTCCACGAGGAGTCCAGGCAGGAAGGTGCCGCGCCCCATTGGTCCTGGGCCCCGCAAAGCGATTCAGAGCCATGGGATCACCACTCAGCCACAACACAGAAAATGAAGGGCAAGAAGATGAGCCTTTCTTTGGTTGCAGGCTAAAATTTGGGAAAAGTTATCAGAACAAAGCAAAAGACCGTGGTTGCCAGGGAGGCCGCTTTCCTTCTTCTCACAGGAAATCTTTCCTGCCGCTTTAAGAGCAGAGCCGCACCTGCTCAGACACCAAATGTCAGTGCAGAATGGGGGGTTGAGGTGGGGAGCTGCACCTTGAGTTATTCAGCCAGTGACGAAGACACCAAGTCACTCTTGAGCTAAGGGAACGCGAGCCGGCCCCAGCACATGACTTAGAGAAAGGGTTCAAGTTTGCGAAAAGGAGGGCCACAGCGAAGGAACCCCCGACTCAAAGCTTAACCATCTATACATAGTCCACATGCTTCCCCCGAGCACAAGTCAAGCGGATGTGGGCCACAAACAAGACTGAAGACCTCATTCCGAAAGGAATGAGAACATCACTGGGTCACCTGACAAAACTGGAGTACGAACCGCGGGTTACGTGGGAGTTCTGAATCAGGGCTAAGTCCTCCTGAGTCAGGAACCGCATGGCGTCCTGTTCTCAGGACACAGAACACACGCGGGGAGGGCGGGGGAGCCAGTGCTGTCCACTCAAACTTTGCGCGATGCTGGAAATGCCCGTAACTCCTTCTGTCCCACACAGTAGCCACTAACCACAGGCGGCTACTGAACACTTGAAAGTGTGGCTGGTATGACCGAGGAACTGACTTTTACATTTTATTTACTTTTAATTTAAATGGTCCTTTGCGGCTAATGGCTACCGTATCGGATGGTGCAGAAATCGGGGGCCATGACATTTATAACTTACGCTCAAATCACTCAGAAAAAGCAGCACTTACGTATATCTAGATATGTACGTACACACACACACGTGTGACAACAGAGTAGAAGTGAGAGGGAGGGAGCACGTGAGTGAATGCAAGTGATAAAGCAAATGGTGCAAAATGATAACCGGTGAACCTGGGTGAAGGTACGGGGCTATCCTTTGTATTATTTTTATTTTCGCAAATTTTCAGTAAGTTTACAATTATTTCCAAATAAAATGTTTTTTCAATATATGAGGGTGAACATTTATTCATTAATCACTGAAATCTAACAGGGTCCAACTGGAACTTATTTTCAGGTAGGGGGCTGGAACCAGGAAGTTCAGGGCATCCCAAAATTCTGAACAGATGTCGTGGATCCCAGACGACACTCGCTGTGTCCTCACAGCATGGCTCATCCGCACCCACCACCTGGCGCTTCTCCCCAGCGGCAGGATCAGGGCTTCTCCTCTCTTTGCACTGGGCTCCTAGCCTATACGTCTATGTCCACAGAAGACTTGATTGCAATAGCAAGTTCAGAGCAGTGTTTTAAATAACAGCTTTAGTGACCTATAATTCACGTACCGTAAAGTCATCCTTTTAAAACATACAGTTCAGTGGTTTGGAGTATATTCAGAGTTGGGCGATCATCATCACTATCAAATCCCAAAACGGTTTCACCCCCCTCAACAGAAATCCTACACCCTTAGCGGTCCCTCCAGTTCCCTCTCCCCCAGTCCCCGTTAACAGCCAATCTACTTTCTGTCTCCGTGGATTTACCTATCTTGGATAATTCATATAAATAATATCATACAATATGTGGTCTTTTGTGTCTGGTTTCTTTCCCTTAACCTAATTTTTCAAAGTTCATCCATGTTGTAGCGTGTATCAGCGTTTCCTTCCTTTTTACTGCCAAATGTTCCATTGAACGGATACAGCACATTCGTTTATCCATTCATCAGCTGGTGGACATGTGGGTTGTTTCTACTTTCTGGCTATATTTATGAACAATGCTGCTGAGAACTCATGTGCAAGAGTCTGTGTGGAGAAACATCCACAATTCTCTTGGGTGTAGACCTGGGAGTGGAACTGCTGGGTCGTGTGGTAACTCCAGGTTTAGCCTTTTGAGGAGCTGCCATACTGTTTTCCAAAGTGGACTCCGAAGTCCCCTAGACTCATGGCAGACAGCGGTCCCAGTTAAAGCCCACGGAAGGCAATTCCACAGACACGGCTGCCCTCTGTCATCCTGTGAAACAGCACAGGCTCCATTCAAAGCAGGAGTCCGGGTTTGTTTGATTCGAGGTAAATAAATTAGAGAAGCTGTGACTCGCTCGGTGCCAGCAGCACGCTTAGCCTCGTACCGTCCAGAGGCCGAGCCAGCACCTGGCATGGGAGGCGAGGCTGGCACGTCTCGCGCTGGTGCCAGATGAAGAGGCTCTCTGTGCACAGAGCAGCTGCAGCAGGACGCAAGCTGGCACTCTCTCCGCCGGTCCCCTCACCATGGCGAGGCTGTCTTGCTACCGGTCAAAGCCCAGGGAGAGTGATTTACTGTCGCCCACAGACTGAGCTCCTAAAACCGCCCACTGAGGAACTGGCAGAGAGAAAGACGTGAAGAGAGCGAGGGCCACGAGGGATCCAGAGAGCAATCAGACGGGGCGGGTGGCGGGAGGCGATGTCAAAGAGACAGGGCATTCGGGGCCTGTTAGTCCTGATACATTCCAGGGTGAGGGCTAAGACAGAAGCCCAGGAAAGCAGCCAGGCCCCCACCGATGCAACTGGCGGCTCAGTAACAGGCCTGTGGCCCCCCCAAGCCGGTGGCAAACAAATGCCTGAGCTTCATATTAGGGCACCGGACTAAATTCCTAGGCAGAGTGCAAATTCCGAAGCCACACCAGCAAGTCTTGAGCCATACCAGCTGGTGAGGTGAGGATGATTTCTGTGACTCCGTCACAGCTCCGGGGAGCCCCTGGGTCCCTTCTGCCATCCTGAACTCCGGGCCCTGCCCCGTCTCATTCTCTTGCAACGTGTCACTTGTCCTTTACCTTTCCCACCTTGGACAAACTTTGTTGCCAAATGTTTTAAATAAATGGTATTCCAAAGGAAAGCGGCTACCGAATTTATTTTATTTTATTAATTGATTAATTAATTTATTTATTTTGGCTGCGTTGGGTCTTTGTTGCTGTGCGGGCTTCCTCTAGTTGCGGCAAGTGGGGGCTACTCTTCGACCTGGTGCGCGGGCTTCTCACTGCGGTGGCTTCTCTTGTTGCAGAGCACGGGCTCTAGGTGCGTGGGCTTCAGTAGTTGTGGCGTGCGGGCTTCAGCAGTCGTGGCTCATGGGCTCTAGAGCACAGGCTCAGTAGTTGTGGCGCACAGGCTTAGCTGCTCTGCGGCATGTGGGATCTTCCCGGACCAGGGCTCGAACTCATGTCCCCTGCATTGGCCGGCGGATTCTTAACCACTGCGCCACCAGGGAAGTCCCTGCTATCTATTTTAAAAGATACCTCAACCACATTTTTGTGTTGTGGGGATGGAAAAAGGGAAGGTAGGTGGCTTGAGGTCCTGAATGGCTCCTACTTGGACAGAGTCTGCCCACCAGGCCCCATGCAATCTACATGTTCTAGTCCACCCCTCCATCAGCTTCCCCTCAATTCCATGAATAGTTAGCAGTTCAATACAGCTCTGAATTTCCATAGGTAATTACTCCTACCCTACGTGCCTTCACTCTTTAAGTCAGCATTCAATAAATATCCATTACGATCACCATTATTAATTTCTTGGTGTCTATAATATGCCTAGCCTTTTAAAATCATAGATAAATGGGTCCCACACCTGATCTAAGGAGAAAAGTCTGAGGAAACCAATATGAACACAGACTTGAGCTTTACATTACTATCTCACCTCATCCTCACACCAACCCTGTGAGGCCGTTACCGTTACCCTCTCTTTACAGAAGAAGAAAGAGACTCAGACTCACAGGCTTAGCTGACAAAGGTCATAAGCTAGCAAAACGACAGAGCCAGGGTTCCCATGCATGTCACTATACCCTAAAGCCTGTGTGGTTTTCATTAATAACATAAGTGACAACGTGTTAAACATCATACACCCCCTTTCGAGCATGACATGGTTACTATTCGTAAAAAGAGCAATGGAGTAGGAGCTAGAAAGGTTGGCTTCAAGTCTGGCTTTGTGTTAACTTTGAGCAAGTCACTTAATATTTCTGAATGCAGGTTTCCTCGTGTGTGAACGAGGCCACATTTCCCAAAGTGTGCTTCATGACCTGGGAACTGTTAATATCTGTTATGAAAAAAAAAGAACAAAATTTGAGACCAAAACAGTTTAAGAAAGGCTGGGTTAAATCAAATTAAGCTGTTGTCTTTACTGCAGGACTTCTCAGAGCCTTTAATGCACCAGTGCACGCTGTGAACCTCCAAGAGGGCCACACAATATGCTCCACAGCCCAAAGTTATTTATCGAAGGGAAACTTTTTCTTCTCCACATAAAGCATTTAATGGTTTTTGGTCAAGATGGGAGATTGGAAAATACTGGATTGGATAATCTCCAAGGAATCTTCTAGCTCTAACAGTCAATAATTTTCTGATTTATCTCACCCTTCCAAGTAGATGACACACTTTCTGAGGGTAGAATGTGCTTTTCTGTGACATCAAGAAGATGGCAGCCAGGTAGAGGCAGGTCCAAGTGTTCATCAGAGAAGCAAAAGAGACAGAGATGGCTGCACAACAATGGACGCGCATGTCTGGAGGGACCTCCTACCCTTTAAAAATAAGTAACCATCACCCAAATGCAACTGGACTGGCTTTGGCCTCCAAAGCAAATTTGCTGGGCATTAAAGAGATCTGAAACTGTCCTGACTGACTCAAGAGGAGGAATCGATAACGTCTGTCCACGACACTTCAAGTCCACACTGAAGGAAAGGCTAAGTTGTCAGGGCAGACGTGTGGTTCGGCAGTTTCACAAACTGGTGGCGCTGGCTCTCTAGAGGACAGCCCAGGCCAGACTGCCAATGCCTTCACTCCTCTGGAGGCGCCCTTCCCCCGGTGTGTGGGGAGAAGGGTCCCCAACTATAGAGGCCCCGAGAGGCTTCTGGGAGGGGCAGGAAACCCCCCTGGGCCTTGAGGGATGACCTGGATTTGAACTGGCAGAAAAGGGACGGTTATACATGTCAGGCTGGGGGGATGGAGAGAGAGGATGATGGCTGCAAAGGCAAAGGGGCAGCAAGTACAGGACATGTCTCGGGGGTGCTGAGTACAGTTCTCAGAACACAGAATAATTTCCAGGTCCTCTTGGTAGCTTCAAGGGTTCCCCATAAAACTCCCTTCTCCTTAAAATAAACCCATGATTTTCCTTGGGACTTTTTTTTTTAATTTTTTGGCTGTGCTGGGTCTTCGTTGCTGCGCGCGGGCTTTCTCTAGCTGTGGTGAGAGGGGGCTACTCTTCATTGCAGTGCGCAGGCTTCTCTTTGTGGTGGCTTCTCTTGTTGCGGAGCGCGGGCTCTAGGTGCGAGGGCTTCAGTAGTTGTGGCTCGCGGGCTCTAGAGAGCAGGCTCAGTAGTTGTGGCTCACGGGCTTAGTTGCTCCGGGGCACGTGGGATCTTCCCAGACCAGGGATCAAACTGGTGTCCCCTGCACTGGCAGGTGGATTCTTAACCACTGGGCCACCAGGGACGTCCTGGGACATTTTTATATATGACTTAAAATTGTCATATCACTCTTGGAAAATATGTTACTCATCGTGGCAGCGGCACTGTGGAAGGAAGAGGATGTTCTCAGGTGTACCTCCATGTGGTCTTCAGCCCCGACATCCAGGTGCCCACAGCATGGGGGCAGGATGGAGGATACCCTGGTGCTGCAGCAGCTAAAAAAGCTGTACAATTACCCCCTAAGTTCTCCATCTAGAGAAAAACCAAGACTTAGAAATAGCCACTGCCCTACAGATTCTGCCAGAGCTCCCTTCCAGACCCTCGCTACCCCTACTGTTCTAGGTTCCAAATGTGGGCTCTACGATGAGAGCTTTGTGCTTAGAAGAGCTCGTGACAAGACATAAGGGCAGGCATTAGGGCTCAGGATACTGGGCATTCAATATCTGGACAGTTAGTTCTCGATGTCACCTAAAAGGTTACCGATTTCTGTGAGAAACCTGGTAAGAGCGATTAACGTTGACTGCGTGCCTATTTATTTTATTTATTTATTTATTTATCTGCGGTACGCGGGCCTCTCACTGCTGTGGCCTCTCCCGTTGCGGAGCACAGGCTCCGGACGCACAGGCTCAGCGGCCATGGTTCACGGGCCCAGCCGCTCCGCAGCATATGGGATCTTCGTGGACCGGGTCATGAACCCATGTCCCCTGCATCGGCAGGCAGACTCTCTCAACCACTGCGCCACCAGGGAAGCCCTGCATGACTATTTAAAAGCCAGGCACAGTATCTAAAATATATTGAGAAGTCTTACAACTCCACAATGAAAAGACAAACAACTCAATTTTTTTAACGAGCAAAGAATTTGAGTAGACACTTTCTAAAGGAGACACACAAATGGCCAAGAAGCTCTTGAACAACGCTCAGCATAATTAGTTGTTAGAGAAACGCAAATAGAAACCACAGTGAGATACCTAGAGAGGGGAAAACACATGTCCACACAAAAGCTTGTACACCAATGTTCACAGCATCACTCATAATAGCCAGGAAGTGGAAACAACCCCATGTCCACCAAGTGATCAATGCATAAACAAAATACGGTGCATCGACACAATGGACTACTGCTTGGCAACAAAAAGGAATGAAGTGTTGATACTTGCTACAACGTGAACAAGATGTGAAAACATTATGCTCAGCAAAAGAAGGCAGACACAAAAGCCCACATGTTCTAGAACTCCATTCATATGAAATGTCCAGGACGGGCAGATCCATAGAGACAGAAGGCAGATGAGTAGTTGCCAAGGACTAGGGGGAAGGGAGGATGGGGAGTGACTGCTAATGGGTCTGGGATTTCTTTCTGGGGGTGAGGAACATGTTCCGGAATCAGAGGGTAGTGATCAATGCACAACTCTGTGGATATACTAAGAACTGAGTTGTATTTCAAAAGGATAAACCTTCTGGTATGTGAATTACATCTCAATAAAGCTGAAAACCAGGCACAAGGGCAAACGCTTGATACATATTAACACCCAGTGAAGCTGAAATGTGTGTTATCATTCGCTTTTTGCAGGTGAGGAAACTTGAGGACTGGCGAGGAAGAGCTAATTGCCAAGAAGTGCCCAGCCGGCCAGGTGACGGGGTGACGGGGTCTAAACTTGGGTCACTGGCTCCAGAGGCCACATTCTGGCCACCTCATCATGCTGCTTCTTGCCAGGATGATAAGCTAACTGGCAACTGCACAACGGTTCCTATGGAAAAAATAGCACTCCCTGGACAAAGAATCACTGACCGACATAAAATGCTAGTGTTGGAAGTCACATTACGGGGCATCTTGCCAAGTCCCTTCATTTTACAGATGAATAAGTAGAGCTTCAAGGCAGTCAACTGACCTGCCCAACCAAGGCGGCAAGGCTGGTGGGAACGTTCACCCCTCTCCTTTTACAGAAGACGAGCTGGCGTACTGTTCGCTGCAATTAGCCAGGAATGAAAAGGTAGATGGAGTTCACCCAGTTGGGGCACACAGGTCAACAGGCATTCAGCAACCTTCAAACACGCTGGCCTCACACCCGTATCCCAGCCAGAAGATCTTCAGCAACCTTCAAACACGCTGGCCTCACACCCGTATCCCGGCCAGAAGATCACTCAAGCCGGTTATAGCTCAGCACTATTCCACGGTTACCCTGAAATTTCTCTCCCAACCCCAGGAGTGCTCTGAAAAGTCCCACTAGGGTGCAACTGTTCCAAGGATCCCTCGGAGCTTTTGAACTACTTAGCAGGAACAGGGAGTTCTGGATTTAGCATTTAATGTGAGGATAAAGCACTGGAGACTTAAGGAACTTTCTCCCCCCTAGTCTGAAGTGACACTCAGGGGAACCACTTGAGAAGGGAAGGGGAGGAAAGCTGAAGCCAGAGGAATCGCCGCTGCAATCATGGGGTCTCGAATACTCTAAGTTGGGGGTCTTCTCAATGCCTGCTTAATGGCTCCATGGGGATGTCCTGTCTCAAAGTTAAAATGTCCCAAATCAAGCTCACAGCCCTGTTCTCCATCCCACAAACCTGCTCTTCTTCTGTTTTCCCTTTCTCCCATGACTATACTGTCGTCACCATTCTCCCTGCGGCCCAAGCTAAATACGCTGCTTGCCTTTCACACACCCCTGGGGCTTGCCTGGGGTCCCCTGGCTCTACGTCCCCCATCCACCAGGCACTAGAGTCCACCTCCGCCTGCGTGTGCTCACCACAAGCCCTGTCCCAGACTCAATAAATGTTCACTGAATTGAGAGGCCAACCCCAACCACGACTAGCTGAGTCCTTCACAGCAAGTGGCAGCCAAGACAACTGAAACACAGAAAAAGAGGAGATGGGTGACCTCACATGAATAGGTCACAGAGAGGTTATTAAATAAAAAACAGAGCCGGGAAGGGCAGAGCAGATGCCACTCTTTGCGTGTATTCTGCTGGAACGGAAAGGCACACCAAGACAGCGGGGCCACTGACTGAACCTGTAAATTATTAACTATTTCAGTGTGGTCCCCCCGAACTCCCCATTTGCTGATGGCTACTACAGTCAAATCATTACATTCAAATGGAAAAACCTGTGACCTATAACTTGCGCCGGCTGGACCAAAGTAGACACCCACTGTCCCCAGCCGAGCCTCGTGCACCACCGCCTGGAGCAACCTCGGGCTCCCCGCCGCCCGTCCGAATCAAGGCCATCCTTCAAAGACCAGATGGAATCAAGCATCCCTGGTCGTTTGGGACCTCAGGGTTTTTTCTTTGTGTCTCGCTGACGGTGCTCTCATCACATCTTACCTTGCATCCCTTGATCTCTTTTGTTGCTTTGTTTCATCTGCAATGAGTTGATGAGTTCTTGGCGAAGAGCAAGCGTGTGCTTCGGTGGGCACTGTCCCACTGTCTGTGTGCGCGTGAGCCACGACGAGCTACCACTACTTACTGCTGCCCCCAAGCCCCACAGCATGAGGCCGTGCACATGGTACAAGCTACCGAATGTGCTGCTGACAAACAGGTTTCCCTCAACCCCGTTTCTCTCCCTAACCTCTTCTCAAACGAAAACCCCTGCCCTCTAAGGCCCAGACATTCCGGCTGAATGCCCACCAGCTCACTGCTCAATCAGGAGAGTCCGCCCCTTCCTTCCACGACAGCCCCTACACTGTTAAGAGTCCAGTCTGCTGGAGTGAAGGGGGCAGGGCGAGCGGCAGGCACCATCCTGACATAAAGCGTCTCCGCATGACGCCCTTCCTTTGACTCGGGGTTTAGAAAAATCACAAGACTTGATGAACCATTTGCTTCTCTGTGAAATCAAAATGATAGCTAAGCAGAGTTGGGAAAAGGAGCAATTTTTAAATTATATGGGGCCCCGAGCCACAGCCAGTGGTGAGCAATGACGACAGTCATTTGTCCAGGGCTGGCCAACACAGGCACGGGGACCCGTTCCTATTCGGTGTGAAACTGCGTCTGAGGACGCCCGGCTCTGGTTCCATTTTAGGTTCTGAAACCTCCCACCTGCACTCTCTCCAAAGCAGCATCCTCTGGCCACACGCTCCACGCGGCGGCTGTCAGTGCAGACGGGAGGTACGGGGGGGGGCTGGGCTCCAGGAGCTCCTCCTGGGCACCTGCACACAGCAAATCGAGCACAAAATACTCCAGGCGCAACCTTCTGCCGTCAGACAAGGCGGTCTAACCTTGCCTTGGCTTCCTAATCTGCGACGACGGGTCCCTCAGGACAGGTCGAGGGTCAGCACACACAACCTGAGAGCAACTTCTCGGCCCGTGTGGACCCCTCCTCTCCTGTTCGTTCAGCTGCCCCGCCTCTCTACTGAGTACTGAACCGTCTAAGATGATCTGGGCTCCAAAAAGAAGCCCTGTATTAAGCATCTTTTTAGCAAGGCACCTAGAAACGTCGGCTTGCATTACTTCACTTTTATTGCCACCAGTGCTCCGCCAGCTGAGGACAAGGCCACGCTCGGGGGCACCAGCAAACCCACGGTGACCCGTTAACCCAACCGTCCCCTGAACCTCAGTAAAGAGCCCACACCTCAGTCTTCTCCTCTGGGTCCTTTCCCACTGCTGCCCTTATGTTCTGGATCCACACTGTCCAACTGTTCACTAGCCACGCGTGGAAACTTAAATTAAAATTTTAAAAATTAAAAATTCAGTTCCTTAGCCACGCTAGCCACGTTTCAAGTGTCAAACAGCTACCCACGTAGCACGTGGCTACCAGGCTGGCCGGTGAGGATCTGTAACACTGTCATCAGTACAGAAGGTTCTTTAGACAGAGTAGTTCTACACAGTGAAATGTAAACTTAAGAGGTGGATTTTTTTTTTAAACCATCACCTTGTGGTCTTGAAGAAAATATATTTCCAAACCTAATGGACAAACTGCTTTCCTTAAAAAAAAAACAAAACAACCCAGCAAGGCAAAAGGTCACCTCAGAGCAATGTCCCTCATACGACAAACACTCACATCCTTCAGAAGGTGGTCTGCTTGTCTGTGCTTCTCTTCTTTCTACTTCCCGACCTCAGAGCCTTACATCCAGCTCCCAGTCTCCAATGGAAACATTAACCAAAGCACATGAGTGATTCTCATGCCTCTTCTGGAGTTTATAACTCACTATTTCTCCATGGGCCCTGTATTAGCTTGCTAGAGCTGCTGGGACACAGTGCCAGAAACTGGGTGGCTTAAGACAACAGAAGTTTATCATCTAGACTACATGTTCAAGATCAAGGTGTCAGCAGAGCTGGTTCCTTCTGAATCTCTGAGAAAGAATCTGTCCCAGGCCCCCCTCCTAGCTTCTGGTGGTTTCAGGAAACCTTTGGTGTTCCCTGGATTGTACATGCATCATCCCGATCTCTGCCTTTAGGTTCACGCAAAGTACCTGCGTGCATGTCTGTGTCCAAATCTCCCCCTTTTTACAAGGATACCAGTTATATAGGATTAGGGTCCCTCCATTCCAGTTTGAACTTATATTAATTACATCTGCTGTGACCCTATATCCAAATGAAGTTACATTCTGAGGTACTGGAGGCTAAGACTTCAACATATGAACTTGAAGGGGGACACAATCCAACCCATAATGGGCCCTCAAGCCTCCAAGGAAAAGCACTCCTCCTGGCACACTATCTGTTTTCCATTATTCTATTAATATGAGACAATCCATAAGGAGCTACTTGGCTACTGAGCTTTGCGGGAGCAGGTGACAACGCAGGCAGAAGCTCATACTACATAACACTGTTTCCATTATCCATCGAGGCAATTCAAGCTCACGATACTAGATCTAATAAGGTCCAAAAGCAAAAACCAAAACCTGGACTTTGCCAGAAGTGCCAGAGGAAAACTGTCACAACTGTCACGGTCCTAAAATCAGTGCTGGGAAGTCCCTCCACGTTCATTCAATCAAGCCACCTCACTGTACAGGTATGATCTCCAGGCAGTGTGACAAACACAGATGGAGGAAAATCTCTCCTCCCTCAGACGCCATAGTGCTGCTTTTCACAATCATCATACAAATCGCCGTCTGAGCTTATCAAATGTGATCATAACGGACAGAAAGTCATCCACCAGCACATGGACCCAGAAAGGCGCTTTGGTTCACAGCCCACACATCTGAGGTACAAGATACAAGAGGGTTATCTACAAATCCGGACAGCCTGGAGCAGAGAAAAACAACAGGCTTTAGTGCTAGAAAACCTGGTTTGAATCCCAGCCTCAATACTTATGAGATGAAAGATCTTGGACAAGGTAATTACCTCCTTAAGCCTCAGTTTAGCCATCTGTAAAAGGGGGAGCACGAGACCCACCTCATATTATGTTGAGAAAGACCTGCTGATGGCCATCATTCTAATAATGACTTTTACTGAACACTGGCGATGTATTCATGATGCCTCCCAACCGGTCTGTGGGGTAAGGTGCCGCCGTTATCCCCATTTTTGAATGAGCAAACTTAGACTTAGAGCCTAGAGGTAGGTCTCTCTGATGGCAAAGCCATGCCCCTAACCATTTCATGATAGGTCTGGTACACAGTGGGCGCTCTATAAATGCTCGTTCCTTCTGCATCCCACCCCTACTCTCTTCCGTGGTACTGAACACACTGTGTTAACAATCCATGCCGTGCTGCCATCTACCACTCCTCACACCTGCACAAGGGTGAGAGATCATCAAAGTCAGTTAGAATAAATGTCACCTCTGTCAGGACACAATTATTATCTCATTTGCCACTTCCCCAAACCCCCCTTCCTCTGTAACCTCCTACTCACTACAGAACACTCCTGGCACTTAGGGGTGGTGTCTCTGCACACTCCCCCCACCCCCCGCCACGCACAGCCTGCTTCAGTCTCCCTACTCATTCCCACCCTTCATTCACACACTTGAGACAACAGGATGAGACTGTGTGGTATGGCTCTTGACGTCCCCACTCTTTTTAACTACTCAGCCTGTATACAGATGACACTGACCCTGGGTGAATGGTAGTTTCTTGGTTATAACTTCATGGTTTTAACTGCTAGGCTTCTTCCTTGGGAGTGGTTAAATAAAGATAGATATTAGCACAGTTTTCCACCCAATTATCCTATTTACAAAAATAGAACTCTCCTCCGTGAGTGTTTCAAATAGAATCCTTAATTTCTACAAAAGATGTCAACCTTACAAGGTCGATTCCTAAAGCCTCAATCAGTGAGCTAGAAAACAACATGGTAGGCAATGGAATATAACTTCAAACTATCTCTTCATATATATATATATACACACACATATATATATATAGTACTTTATATATGTATACACACACACGTATACATACATACCTATTCATACACACACACACACACACACACACACACACACACACCAGTTAAAAGAAGTAATGGTTGTAAAGACTGTCTGATGGACACCCAGACCAGCATTTCCACTGGTTGTTTTGGGCACTGCATCACACCACACCGGAAGGCTAGAATTCCACTTGCTGAGTCGCATTCTGATGTTATGCCTCGCGCTTCCGAAGAGGACTGATGTGAGAAAGAGCCGTAAGAGCTCAGCTGTCTGTCTGCTGCAGGGATGTGGAACATCCTGATGTGATACCACTCAGTTCTTCCCAGATAAAAGTTCACGTGCAAAATTGAGTTTAAAAGACAAAAAACTCTTTGCTTCTCTTGAGGACGTGGTATGTCTTCCTTGTCTGGCAGCAAGAATTACTGAAGTGACCACTTCTCTTTGATCCTATGAAGCTCAGAGACAATGTGAGGCTCGGCTAAAGCAATGCAGGGGTCTCATTGTTGGCACATCTGTGATTCTTTTTTCCTCCTGGCTTTGAACTTCTATATTGATTTGCATTTTTCCTGGTCCTGTTCTTAAATTCTTTTTTGTATTGTATGGGTTATTATAGTCTATGTTTTTATTATACTATAAAACCAATCAGAATTTACAGATCAAGATGAGGTATAAATAATTAATTGGATAGAGCTCAATTGAAATAATTACTATAGTAAGTATAGCCAAATTTAGAGAATGCTTTAGTTAAGAAAAACAAGTGACACAATCAGAACAAAACATTAAAAAAAATTAACATGTTGAAGCAGACACTGTAAGTGGCCTTCCTAACAAGGACGGCACTTCCTAACGCTTCCACTTTTTCCTCTGGCAAAGCCCGGATCTGGTTCAGACGTCACCACCCCCATGCCCCCAACTGTCACCACCGCCAACCACCTCCCACTTTCCCCCTCGTGACTCAGGATCCAATCCTGATGAGTCTAAGCTGACCATTTCCTGTGCCTGCCAGTCAGGGATCAGGAACACACCTGGTTCTACCTGTAAGAAGGGAGAGGAGAACAGCTGGGGGCCGTGGGGAAGGCTCCTTGTTTGATGAGTGGCTTATCAGTGCGGCTAGAATCACAGACAGATGGATGGATCGGTGAATGGATGAACAAAACATGGATTTCTCCTGGACCGACCACACATACTAATTTTTACCACCACCAAGTGCTGGATACTAAAGCACACCCGCTGGGAGATACCGGAATGAGTGAGAAACGACAAAGGGCTCAAGGAGGTAGACGCCCTAAGGACTGCGACACTCCTGAGGACGCTGCTCCAAACGCAGCTCTCCAGATTCTCCCTGGAACCGCGGGAGCCCTAAAGGGTCACCTCTGATCAGCGCTTTCAGGATCTCTACACAAGCACCAAATTCCCCACCACTAACAGAGGAACAGCTCTCGCTCTTCCACAAAAGGAAAACAGAGGAAAGGGATGGCGGAGGCCAGGGGAACTTAGTACCCCGCTGGGAAGTACACTCTGTGCGTTCTCTGGACCAGGCACCACTGCCCCCACGTTTAAATCAACTGCTCTCAGGTCACCAGTAACGCTGCCTTTTCTATCTTTTCCACACCAGACACCCGTGGGCAGCACACACACACACACACGCTCGGAAACATTCCAATATTTTAAATGTTCTCCAACCCACCCACGCGCCCGCCCCCTCCTGCACACAGATGCGTCTTCCTTTGGTTGGGCAGGGGCTGTGTCTCCTTCCTCACCATCACCCTGCGTCCTCTGCCCCCAGGTGTCAGTCGCTTCCCACCCTGAGTCTTTGCTCCTCTAGCAGTCCCGAGAATGCCACACTGCTGCCCCAGAGACACCTGAGATGTAGTGCATCACACAGCTCTTCCCCACTCCCCAGATGGCCTTGCACACAACACAACAAAGTAACATTCCTATATATTCCAGTAATCCAGTAATCCCCACTGCCAGACCCTCCCTGCCCTTCCCCTGGTGTGGAGTCTGCATGTGAATTTCTCACTTCCACACTCACCCCTCTCCCTTCCGCACCAAACCACGTCCACACTGCCCTTCTGAACTGCCGAAAAGCCAGAAATCTTCCTGAAGGCACTCAAAGCTAACTCCTTGGGGTCAGGATCACTACACCCAATAGCCACAGTGCTCACACCTTTAGGCTTTTGCTTTGGAGGAAATGATTCTCCAAAGTCATCTTCTGCAAAGCAAATCCTACTTCTCACTAACCTGTATTTCCTTCCGGCAGAAAAAAACAAAACAAAACAGTAAACTCTGCTGAAACACGTGGGGGTACTGGCCACACCTGCTCGGCTGAAATGCGAGGGGTTTTACTTCGCCAGACTTGCCAGGCTGAAAATTACTTAACTTACAACATGAGTCCAACGCCACTGCTACAGGCTGAACGTCCGCACAGCTGATTTAATCACAAGGGGACCTAGGCGACGAACAAGGCAGAGGTGAGTACAGGTTTGTCCCCCACGACCAGGAAGTCAACTCCAAGTCCATGTCCCACAAGAGGGTGTCTCCATCTATGCTACTGGGAGAGCACAGGTGGGCGTCTGCCCCAAGGTTCTTCTGTCCCTCTTTAGGTGACCCAGAAGGTAAGGTGGTGTCTTCCGTTCCCAGCTGAACCACTTAACACAGGGCTCTACACCCAGTGGGCCTCAAATGGTGCTGAAAGGTTGACTTCTGAGGGTGAAGTGCTGGCAAATAACTGGCTGCCTTCATGGCACAGAGGGTAGCAAAGCAGTCACCGGCACGCCCTGATAGAAGCCTCTGGTTCAAGCCGAGCGGCAGGTAACAGAAACCAGGTTCCAAAAGAGCTCAGCTGAACAGGGATTGGCTTGTTAGCTAAACTGGGAATCAGAGAGGACCCAGAGCAACCACAGGCGGCTTCTTCACATCGTGTTGAGAGCAGCCCCAACTCTCTCTCGGACGGTGAACGGTGAGTGCAGGAGGAGAAAGGGGAGAGACTGGAGAAAGATGCCCAATGTCATGAGTGATAGAGCAAATTCTGACTTGGGACCACGCAGAGAGAAGGGTATCTCTCAGCTCAGCAGAAGGTCTTCCCAGCGAGATACAAAAAGACTTGTGCATCACAGTGGCCAGCCTGCTTTAAAAAAATTTTTTTTTTAGGTTAAGCACAATAGGGAAAATGCAAATGCAGGGCTTATCTGTGACTCTTAGCACTTCTGAAAATGACCATTTTGAGGGTGGAAGGATGAAGTGTTGGTACACACGGGCATGTACGCACGGGCAGTGCGGAACACACACACACACACACACACACACACACACGGCCCACAGCGACCCACCCAATCTAGCACAGTACAGGCAGTTAAAAAGGTGAAACTGTTGCTTTAATTGTGCCAGTCGTGGGATGGGGAAGGCGCCAGCCGAGAAGGCATTTAAAGCAGATTGCCCCATTTAGGGAGATATGATTCTTGGAAAGGAAGACGGGCACTTTTCCTAGACTAAAGGTTGCACTTAATAACCAAGGAGCAGGAGGGCAGCAGCCCGGGCTGCTGGGCTTCAACTGGACTTCAGAGGCAGGCGCCACACCGGAGCCAGAACCGCTCAGGGCCGTGCTCCCTGCTCCAGTTCAGGGTCGCGTCCTGGTTATCTCTGCGTCTACACCCTTAGAAAGTGGGGAAGAGCTGCAGGCCAGGCCTGAACTGAGGGCTGGAAAGAGGACACGGCACACCAGGCCCTGTCCTTTCATTTCAGAACCATTTAAAGAGAAATAGTTACTTAATCTAAGTCTCTCCTGATAGAAGGAGCGTGAACGGGAGGTGCTCGGTGCTGTCACCTGGCTTTGGGTCAATGAAACGCCCAGCTGAAGCTTCACGTGCGCTGGTGGAGAAGAGAACCGATGCATCAGGTTTGGGGGAGGTCATGAGAAGAGCTGGACCCACACACTTCAGACACATTCCCTCCTATCAGGAGTGTATACCTTCTCTCTACAGTCCTGTAGCTCAGGACTATACCTTCTCTCTCGGAAGGAATTTGAAAGGCCCAGCTGTCCATCTTACACTGGATCATATTCCACAGCCATTCCATCAAAAGGCGCTCACCTTGAACACCTCCAGCACGAAAGGAGTCTCTGATCCCCAGGACTGTCCGTTTGTAGAGAGATCTGGGCATTAAAACGTTCTTCCTGACAGTCTGATTAACTCTGCTCCCTGTAGCTCCTCAAACCACTGGTTCCAGGTGGGTCCACAGCTATCTTTTTTGATCCATCTGCCCTTCAGCTACGGCTTCTATCTCGTACATTTCAATTTTCAATTAGTGCCTTTCGGACGAATCTTTTCTTAGAGCAAATGCAGATGCTTTAGAGCAATATTCTACCATCCCTGTTCCTCAGGTTCAGGTATTTTAGGAAAATCTCTCTAAATGAAGGAATCAGTGAATTTATCAATCTCTCTCTTTCTCCCACCCTCAACCCAAACATGCCTAATAATAATATGAGGGTAATAATCTTGTTAAAAGTCACATCTTTTGAACAAAATTGGAGCAATATAAAAATCCAGTATTGTCAGCCTCTAAATCCTTGGACGGTGATCAAAAGTCTCCTGCAAACACACACACACACACACACACACACACACACACACACACACACACACAAGATCTCACTTATTTCTGTAATTAAAATATCTTTCTTCATACACTGACATTAAAGAGAAATAATTTCTTATTCAATCTTATTTTTCTGGCATTAAATTATTTCCCTTTTCCTACAAAATATATGTATTTCAGCTACGCTATTTTTTCAAATTTTTTATTATACTTTATTTTTTACAGCAGTTTTAGGTTCACAGCAAAATTGAGCAGAAAGCAGGGAGAGTTCCCACATACGCCCTGCCCCCACCCATGCATCAGCCACGTGCTTTTAATGTTCTTCAAGGCTTGCTTGAGACCCTGATCTTAACTAATACCACTTTTTTCTATTGTTAAATGTGATTTGTGTCCACACAACCACCTTATAAAAGAAATTCTGGAACACAGCCCCCCGGTAAACTTAGGACTTCTTCAACATACCTGAGCTGATCTATCTCACTCAAAACTCCCTGTTCCCAGGCTCAGAACACCTTTACCTAATTTCTCATGTTTATCTTATGTAGCTTACCTAGGAGTCTCCAACAACAATAGAATCTAGGGCTTAAAATCATCCTCCTGCAAAGACAACGAATCTCCTAGACATATGTTCCAGCAACTGTCAGTCATTCATTCTAATACAAGAGAAGGTAGCATTGGTCATCACAAACCATATATCACACAAAATTGTTTTTACAGGGCTGTTGGATATAACACATGACTTTCTCTCCTAGTGGGAAAAAAAACCCCACTCTCTAATTATATTCTGCCTATGGTAAAATAATTTATGTGTGCTAAACCACACAGTAATTTTAAAAAGTAGAGGTGGTCTAGAAATATAATAGATCCAATCATTCATTCAATAAGCATCTAGTTGCACCAAATATTTGCCAGGCCTTATTTAGGCATTGGGGCTTTAGAGCTGAAAGCCCACTCCCTGCCCTCACGAAGTCTCACTAGAGTGGGTGGCGGCATAAGCAAACTAAATACATAAAGAAATCAGCAAATCAAAGCCACAATGAGATACCACTTCACATCCACAAGGATGGCTATGATAAAAAAAAGATGGACACAGGCTACAACATGGAAGAACTTGAAAACGTTATGCTAAATGAAAGAAGCCAGTTGCAAAAGACCATGTGTTGTATGATTTCATCTATATGAAATTCCATAACAGAGAGTATTAATACATTAGTGGTCTCCAAGGAATGAAGGGAAGATGGGACTGGGGAATAACTACTAATGGGCACAGAGTGTCTTTCTGGGGTGAGGAAAATGTTATAAAATTAGATAGGGGTGATGACTGCACAATCCTGTGTATATCCTAAAAACCACTGAACTGTACCATTTAAATGGTGAGTTACAGCTCAATAAGGCTGCTAAAAATATATATGAAAATCAACAATCTTCATACATGCAAACAACAGCCAATTAGAAGACAATGAAAAACTATAAGCATAAACTTAAGATACACATAAACTATATACAGTAAACTTTAAACATTACTAAAGTACACACAAAAAAAAGAACACATGGAAAGAAAACATGATCTTAGATAAGACTCAACACCTTGTAAAGATGTTAATACCCCCTGAGCAATTTATAAATTTAATGTGATCCCAATGGAAATACCAACAGATTTCTTCTGAAAACAAGACACGATGATTCCAAAGTTCATATGGAAAAACAAACAGGGGGAATAGCCAGGAAAACTCCGAAAAGAAACAGCAATGAGGGAGAACTAGTCCTTTCAGATACTAAAAGACAATATAAACCTCAATAATTAACAACAGATCGACCAGTGGAAAAATACAGAATCTGGAAACAGACCCCTGGGCCTACAGGAATTTAATATATGATAAAGTAGACATCATTATACTGTGGAAAAAATATAAACTTTTTAATAAATGGTGTTTGGACAACTGAATATTGGAAAAATATAAAGCTGGCACCAAAATCTCAGAACATACCCTAGTATAAACACCAAATGAACCAAGATGTAAGTGGAAAAATAAAATTACAGAAGTACCAGAGGGAACTTAAAACCTGACATAGGACATGTCTTTCTAACTCTGACTCAAAATATAGAAGCCATAAACAAAAAGGTAAAAGTGATTACGTAAAATTAAAAAGACTTTTGAAGGGCAAAAGACACCACCATCAGTGAATCAAAACATATATGACCAAGCAAGAAGAACTACAATCCTGCAGCCTGTGGAACAAAAACCACATTCACAGAAAGACAAGATGAAAAGGCAGAGGGCTATGTACCAGATGAAGGAACAAGACAAAACTCCAGAAAAAAAACTAAATGAAGTGGAGATAGGCAACCTTCCAGAAAAAGAATTCAGAATAATGATAGTGAAGATGATCCAGGACCTCGGAAAAAGAATGGAGGCAAAGATCGAGAATGTGCAAGAAATGTTTAACAAAGACCTAGAAGAATTAAAGAACAAACAAACAGAGATGAACAATACAATAATTGAAATGAAAAATACACTAGAAGGGATCAATAGCAGAATAATTGAGGCAGAAGAACGGATTGAGAAGATAAACAAAATTGATAAACCATTAGGCAGACTCATCAAGAAAAAGAGGGAGAGGACTCAAATCAATAAAATTAGAATTGAAAAAGAAGTTACAGTAGACACCGCAGAAATACAAAGCATCCTAAGAGACTACTATAAGCAACTCTATGCCAATAAAATGGACAACCTGGAAGAAATGGACAAATTCTTAGAAAGGTAAGAATGGATGGGATGGGACCAGGAAGAAATAGAAAATATGAACAGACCAATCACAAGTAATGGAATTGAAACTGTGATTTAAAATCTTCCAACAAACAAAAGTCCAGGACCAGATGGCTTCACAGGTGAATTCTATCAAACATTTAGAGAAGAGCTAACAGCCAACCCTCTCAAACTCTTCCAAAAGTAAAAGGAATGAAATTGGGTAATTTGTTGAGACGTGGATGGATCTAGACACTTTCATACAGAGTGAAGTAAGTCAGAAAGAGAAAAACAAATATCATATATTAACGCATATATGTGGAACCTAGAAAAACGGTACAGGTGAACTGGTTTGCAGGGCAGAAATTGAGACACAAATGTAGAAAACAAACGTATGGACACCACGGGGGGAAAGCAGTGGGTGTGTGTGCGCGTGTGATGAATTGGGTGATTGGGATTGACATGTATACACTGATGTGTATAAAACTGATGACTAATAAGAACCTGCTGTATAAAAAAATAAATAAAATTCAAAATAAATAAATAAATACACACATACAAAAAACATATATGACCAACTGGGAAAAAATATTTGCCACTCATATCACAAAGAATATATAAAGAGCCCTTAGAAATGACGTAGAAAAAGACCCACAACATAGTAGGAAAACATAAAGTTCAAAACACAGTTTGCATAAAATAAATATCAAATGACATTTGAACAAATGAAAAGATGCTCAACCTCACTTATAATAAAAGAAATATAAATGAAAACTACATTGAAATACCATTTCTCACCTACGAGCAAAAACACAAAAGTTTCCCAACAGATTCTATGGGCTCTGCTCTAGGGAAACAGGCACATTCGTAGAATGCTTGTTCTAGTGAAACATGGTACAAATCCTAACCGGAGGAATTTGTCAATACCTTTTAAAAGTTACAGATGTATTTACCCTTTGACCATACAATCCCACTTACAGGGTTCTATCCTACAGATGCACCTGCATGAGTATGAAATTACATGTTTATAAGGTGACACAATATAGATGGTTTATAAATAGCAGAGGATTGGATACAATCCAAGATTATGTTAATGTTCCATAAACCTGGTATGTCAACAAAATAGGAACTCTGTGGCTGTAAAAAAGCCTGAGGATAATCTCTAAGTATTACTATAGAGAGAGCTCCAGAATATATTGTTAAGAGAAAAAGTTAAGATGTAGAACAATATATATGGTATGCTACTTTTTGTATAAGTAAGAGTGTACACACACACACACAATTTGAATATGCATAATGAAAGACTCAAAGGGTCAAGACACTAATAAAAATGGCTATCTATGAGGGAACAAAGTAAAGACTTCATTGTGTCTATCTTTCTATATGGTTTAAATTTATAAATTTTTAAAAATTAATTAATTAATTTCTTTTTGGCTGCGTTGGGTCTTCATTGCTGCACGTGGGCTTTCTCTAGTTGTCGCCACGGACTTTCTCTAGCTGCGGCCGCGGGCTTTCTCTAGTTGCGGTGAGCGGGGACTACTCTTCGTTGCGGTGCGCAGGCTTCTCATTGTGGTGGCTTCTCTTGTTGCAGAGCACGGGCTCTAGGCGCGCATGCTTCAGTAGTTGTGGCACACGGGCTCACTAGTTGTGGCTTGTGGACTCTAGAGCGCAGGTTCAGTAGTTGTGGCGCAGGGGCTTAGTTGCTCCGCGGCATGTGGGATCTTCCTGGACCAGGGCTCAAACCCCTGTCCCCTGCATTGGCAGGCGGATTCTTAACCACTGCGCCACCAGGTAAGTCCCTATATGGTTTAAGGTTAATTATTTTAACTTTCAAACAAAAAAGAAATGTAGAAAGAATAACTTAACAAATTCCCATATACCTGTCATCTATGTTTAACATCGGTGTAGTTTTGACGTTGCGGTCATATAAACGCATCACCTCTCTCAAAAAAAGCTAAATTAAAAAATTTTTTTAACTGAAAAGAAGCTGAAAGATATGAACCTAACCATATGTCAAACTGGTGACACAGTCACCCTGAAGAAAAATTTATTTTTAGAGATTTTAGAATGCAGCTTTTAATTATACAGTTGATCCTTGAACAACACAGGTTTGACCTACGTGGGTCCACTTATACACTGATTTTCTTCAGTAAACATACTGGAATTTTTTTTTTTTTTAGAGACTTGCAATAATTTGAAAAAACCTGCAGATGAACTGTGTAGCCCTAGAAATATCCACAAAAAAAAAAATCAAGAAAAAGTTAGGTACGTCATGAATGCATAAGATATATGCAGATATGCATGTAACATACAAAATGTGTGTTAATCAACTGTTTATATTGTTAGTAAGGCTTCCAGTCAACAGCAGGCTATTAGTAGTTAAGCTCTGGGGAAGTCAAAAGCTGTATGTGAATTTGTGACTGTGCAGGGGGTGTAGGCTGGTACCCCTAACCCCTGCACTGTTCAAGGGTCAACCGTACATCCTTAGTTGGATGCATGCTAAAGAGAAGACAAAATTACAAAGATGTGTTAAAGTTTCTTTTGTTGTTTCAGCATTTGTAATAATATAAATGTTGGTGTTTTGAAACTGTATTCTTATATTTATAGGTTATAGAAGAAATCGATTTTTTATAGAAAAGGCGTTACGATGGTAAAATTGAGGAAAGTAAGCGAATGCACAAGGTAATTAAAACTAAACTAAACATGTGTCTGAACTCTTAGTTTTTAACAACATGTACTTTCTAGCTCTGTCCACTGAAACTCTCTAGAAAAAAGTCACCTCTGTAGTAATAACCACCCCTAATGCCCAGATCGTGGTCTCTAACACCACTGTCCAATACCACTACAAAGTCCAAGATGGGCCTGGGGCCTTTGCATCATTTAACAAGAAAGCTTTTCACGATTGTGAGGTCCTGTCAAGAGGTCACAGGAGCTAGGTGCGGGGGTCTCACTGCCTAAAGTTGTAACAAAAAGATTAACGATCAAAACATACCAAATCAATAAAAATCCACAACTACTTAATGATAAAAAAGAAAAGGCAGAAAAAACTCATTTATCACTATTTGAAATGGCTACTATGCAACTCCTTAATTTGAAAATTAATCGTTAAAGGGCAAGTATTAGCAAAGATCATGCTTTTCCAGTGAGAACTATTATGTCGGGGGAACCAGTTGGCCCCAGTTGAAGAGGAAAAGCTCTACTTTATATAAGAATTAGGAAAACATCATTTTACAAAACCTAATGAAATGTATGAGTCCAGGCAAGAATTATCATTTGGTGCTAAAACCATTCAGTAAATGGTCTGTATGCCAAAGTTACACCTCACAGATCACCTTTTGGTCTCAAGGGGGAAAACGGAACTGGACAGGGAAGGGTTCGGGCTGCCATAACCCTCATCCAGGGGTTAATCTGAGCTTCACTAATAGTGGGTCCCTGGAAGGTGAAGCAAGCGCCCAGCATCAACTCTGGGGTATTCTAGCCCAAAATGATGCACCTGAATTCACTGAGCCCCTAAGACACAGGAAATAAAGGAGATGAAGAAAGCGAGCTCGGCACCACCCTAAGGAAGCAGCCCCACACATCTAGAAGGTGACCGCTTCTATGGGCAACTGGCCTATTCCTTTAGAGAGAGACTGCCAGGTTGTGAGATGAAAAGAAAGTCACAACCAGATGCAGTGCGTGGTCCTTGATTAGATATTGATTTCAACAAACTGGCTTCAAAGGACATTTGAAGGCCAGTAATGGAAATCTGAATATGGACAAGGAACTAAAGGAAATAAAGTTTACTGAAATAAAGGCTGTAAATTGTTCATTGAAAAAAGCAGATTACAAAACAGTACTATATCATTTTGGTGTTAAAGAAAAAAGTATGCGTACATATACATGCACAGAAAAAGACCTACAAGGATAACAGTGGTAATCTCTGGAGAAAGGAAAGAGAAAGGGTGTGTGTATGTTTTGCTTGCCTTTATCTTCTAATTTTTGTAATGCACAAGTGGTGTTTCTATAATACATCTCTTGAAAAAATAAAAGTAGTTAAATAAGGCTTTATATTTCATCACTGCTAATCTACAGAAGACCATCTAAGAAATGATGCATGACCTTCCTAAAATATGCTAAGTGATTTGTCCACCGAGAGCACGCAGGATTCTTGGGATGTTCTTCAATTTGGAGCTTTGTTACTTGGATGATTCTCTGACAAATCAAAGATTTTCTTCCCCAGATGACGGCAATGCTGTAGGAAAAAACTAATACCAGTTAAGGTCTCAGAGGGATGAGGTGATAGCTTGAGATACGAAACGAAAGTCAGTTTTTAGAAGGGGTACCTAAATGGCTCCTCAAGCACGCTTCACCTCCATTTCCCTGTGTGAAAAAACGTTACCAGCAAAGTTCAAAAAAATCTTTAGGAGAAAAGGGAGACCAGCAGAACTGAACACAGCACTCAAGTCCCAGGGAGAAAGCCCTGGACTAGGCGTACCTGATGGCAGAATCACCCTCTGACAATAAAGACACATTCACACCCATTTACAAACTCACTTAGCAGGATTTCTTTTCTCTTTAATCATCACACTCAAACTGAGAAGATATACTAGAGGCTCTGAAAGGGTGACTTCTGCAGGTTTCTATGTTGCAGCATCATACAAAGATCTGTACGAACAAAACTGTGCTGTACAATCATGTGCTGAGTTAACAAGTCTTGGAAAGTGTCTACAATGCATGTGAAGGTGACACGAGCAGAGAAGACAGAAATGACAGACTCGGCCCATCTTCCCGGAGCCTGCAGTCCAATGGGGCAGGCAGGTGGAAAACAAAGACATGCGAACACACAGGCACCCGAACACTCCAAGTGTCACGAGGGAAAAGAGCGGCGTGCCCTGCGATCAGAACAGGGGCATCTAATTTACAGGAGGAAGTGACATTTCAGTTGTGACTGCAGAGTGAGCAGGTGCTGGCCAGGCAGAGGGCAGACGAGCATTCCAAGCAGGGAGACCGTGTGCAAAGGTGCTGAAGCAGAAAGCAGCAAGGGACAGTCACGAAGGGGACAAAGGGGAAGACTGACCTAAAGTGAGATTGCAGAAATCAGCAGGGGCCGTGCTGTCGCTGTGTTACTCAGGATTTGGGATTTTACTAGAAGTGTGATGGAAGGCGGTTGGCCATCTGAAGTAGGGGAGTGATCAGATCTGTTACATGGAAATCGGCTGGAGGCTCAAGAATGGATGGGGGGCGGGGTGGGGACAGGTCAGGCAGGTAGTGCAGACGAGATACAGAGGTGGGTTAGACTAGGCTGCAAGGTTCCAAACTACAGCCTGAAGGCCGAATGCAGCCCAAAGCCTGTTTGTGTAAGTAAAGCTTTACTGGAACACAGCCCCACCTACTCATTTACGTCTGGTCTACAGCTGCCTTCACTACCACAGCAGAACTGAGCGGCTGTGACAGAGACCATTTGGCCTGCAAAGCCTAAAATATCTACTATGTGGCCCTTTACAGAAGGCCTGCTGACCGATGGGCTAGCGGATGGCAGTGGAGAGAGAAACAGGTTCACCATACGAAGCAGATCGTATTTATTTGTGGATTCCATATCTGCGAATTCACCACCTTGCTAAAATTTATTTGTAACTTCAAAACCAATCCTCAGCAAGTGCTTTCACAGTCATCCCTGGGCACGCGCACGCTGCCAGGAAAAACCTGGGCTGCATGAAGCCTGATGCCTGTGTTCCCAGTTGAGGTCAAAAGAGGTCAGGCTCTGCCTTCTTGCTTCAGCTCTTATACTATAAGCAAGCCTACTTTCCGTGGTCTATTTAGTACCACGTTTTTCACATTTTTTGGTACTTTTTTGCTGGGGATTTTTAAATGACCCCCAAGCATAGTGATGAAGGACTGTCTAGTGTTCCTAAGTGCAAGGAAGCTGTGACGTGTCTCATAGAAAAATGCATGTTAGGTAAGCTTCACTCGGGCATGAGTTACAGTGCTGTGGGCTGTGATTCAATGCCAATCAATCAACGATATATATTAAATAAGGTGTCTTTAAACAAAAACACACATGAAGCAAGGTTATGTACTGATCAGTTGATGAAAATATGAGCAGAGGCTCGCAGGAAACTAATCCTAGGAGTGGTGGTCCATCATCCCCTAATCCAGCCTCTGCGGTGACTTTATAGAACATAACTATAGCGAAAAACAAGAATGGCTATATTTGGGAAGCAAAAATCAATAAAATTCGGTGATGGATTAAATATGAAGTGAAACGAAGTCGAGGATGACACTCAGGTTTCTGATGTGAACGACTGGGTGGAAGGAGATGCCATTTATGGAAATAAAGATTTCTGGGAGAAGCACATATTTCAGGTGGTTGACCAAGAATTTTTTCTTCGTACACGTTAAGTTTGAGATGCCTGCGAGACATCCAAATAGAGATGTCGTGTAGATTGTTGGCTTTCTGACTTCGGAGCTCAGGAAAGAAGTCTAGGTAAAGGCACAGCTTTGGCAGTCACTGACATACAGAGACGATGGTGTTTGAAAGCCCCTGGGAATGGTATGTGCCCCCACCCGAGCCCCGGGCAGGAGGGACTCTGTGCCTTCCTGAATCTACAGGCAGGTGAATTTCAATCTTTATCTAGGTGGTTTGATTTGTTTAATATAAAAACACTTAGGGGAGGAAACTAATCCAGTGGTCTATAACTAGAACTAGATAAATGTTCATACCCCTTGACCCAGCAATGCTTCTTTGAAGAACCGATCCTAAAATTCAGACACCCCTTAATGTTACACTGAACGACACTGAGAAATGATTCATGATAGAAAAACCAGAAACAACCTGACATTTGGGGAATGCTACACTAATAAAACCACCGATATTCTCCGCTGCGATTTCTTCAACAGATTCTAAGCTTAGAAATTTCAACCCCTCCAGAGGTTTAATAAATATCCACTTCTGTTTCCTTCAAGCTTTCTTAAAATACGGATTTTTTTAATCCATTGATAAATTTACCTTTATCCATTAAAATGCAGGCTGCTTCCGGGGAGGGGTGAACATCTGTTTTGCTCACTGCTGCACCTCTGGCACCTAGAACAGTCCCTGGCATACTTAATGTGCTCGGCAGACTTTTGTTGAATGTAACATTTCAATCACATAGAATTTATCTTGGTATAATGTTGTGAGGTGATAATACCCGTTGCGATTTTTCAAATTGCTATCACGTGGTCCCATTCCCATTTGTTAAATCAGGTTTCCTTGCCCCACCGCTTCGTGGAGCCTTCTTCATCATCTATTAAATGCTCACAGACGACAGGATCTTAACACTGGCACACCTACTCTGCCCACTGATGGGTCTGTCAAGTTTCGTGCCAAATCTGAACCTTTATGGTTTGGTTTAACACATGGCAGAACTGGCCCTTCTGCTGCTCTTATCTTTCAGACCTGACAGTTCTACGCCAGCCACCTTATCTTTCAAGAAGACCAACAGAAATCAGTTTCTCAAATTTTAAAACATTTATTCAGATTCTGATTGAAACAAAGAACATTTTACATTGGGAGCAGAACCAGCGTATTTACCAATTTCACTCTCTTATCAAGGAAGGGATTGGGAAGACTTTCCGCTTTGCAGCTAGAGCCTGGTGGGCAGGGGTGGGAGCTCTGGATCCAGGCTGCCGGGGGCGGGCAACCTCAGCTCAGCGGCCTGTGAGCGGCCGAACCTTCCAGTGCCTCCTCAACGTTAACACAGCTGGGCAGAACCTACCCTGCAGCATTACCACAGGATTCAATGAATTAATATAACTGAAACCTTAGAACAGAACTGGCAATACCAAGGGCTTGATAAGTATTAGCTGTTACCACCTTTTCATAACTTTTTTTCTTAGAGGTCTCAGGAAGATTATTCTCAGATTTCTGGTTTAGCTGCTCAAATGGGTTCATGGTGTGGCTGCCCCTTACTATATACCCTCCTACATGCCAGCTCCCGGACTAAGCGCTTTACACTCACCATCTCGTTTGTCCCTAATGGATGGAGAGGAGGCAGATGGGACAGCAGAGCGGGGGTGAGCGTGGGGTGGGAGGATGTGTGTCTGCAACATCAACGCTCCAGCACCGCCAGCCCCCCGCCGTGGCTGCCCTGCTCCGGGAAGGATCCCGGATCCTTCCTACTCGAGTTAATCGTGGCTCTCCGTGCCGCATGTTGCACCGACCACTCCAACTGCCCCGTGCGGAGCTGGAGGGCCGGCAGGCCGGTCAAGACAAGAGCACGCTCTGGCGTCAGGAGGGCTCAAGGCCTAGCTTATGAAACTTTGGACAGGTTCTTTAATATCTCTAAGCCTCGATTTCCTCTTCCGTAAATGGAGACAATCACAGAGCTCTTTATGTTGATTAATAATAATATATTATTACTGTGAGAATGATATCTGCCCATTCTACTCTGAGGCCCCAGCGCCAAACTGGATGAACTACAGACTGGCAGGCTCTGGAGAGAGAACAAGAGAAAGTAGCCCCTGCATGGACGGGCCCTGGAGGAGATGGGGCCTCGTCTCTCCCGGAGCTGAGGCAGAAAGGCTGGAGGCTGGAGGCCATCTCAGCCACCAAAAGCAGTACAGCAAATAATACCCTGGCCAGGTCTCCGACTCCCACATGCCCAGGGAAAGTTTTCATCAAAGCAACTACCATCTGATTTTAAATATACACTGATTTCTCATTCTGAATGCATTCCTCTAAAATAGGGGCTCTCGATTAGAAATGCAAATTCTCAAGCCCCACCCCAGACCTAATGAAACAGAAACTCTGAGCGTGGCGCCCAGCGATTTGTTTTAACAAGCCCTCCTGGTGACTGACGGTTTCCAAAGCTGGAGAAGCACTTCTCCAAAACAGCTCCCTACACAAATACTCCCCAAAGTGAGCCCCAGTGTACCTGCACTTGGACCCTGACACCTACGAGTACAACAAGGCAGAGACACAGCCAAGATACACAAAGTCAAACGATCAGCAGGCAGGTAAGAAGCCTGGCTCGTTGTGGGTAGGTGAGTGGGGAATAATAAGTAGGTGGAAGCAGAGAGGTGAGATGATGTCAAGGGAGGACAGAAGTAGGAGAGGCAGTGAATGTCAAATGGCTGAAACACACAAAACGGAAGAGCTGCTGGACTGACTAGGCTCTCTGTCAAGTTTCACTGTGGGAACAACATACTGGTTCCCGAGCTTTCCTTAGGCAGCAACGGGAAACGGGCACTTTCATCAACCACGCTTTATGGAGCAACTGTGAGCGCAACATCAAGGCCGAGGAGGGAAAGAAAGGAGCAGAGCATCCAGTGAAGCAATCACCAGCCATGACTTGTATCAACAGGAAACATTTTGAGTTGCCTTTGTTGCCCAAGTTTGTATAGCAAGAAGTCCCCTTATCAGCACTGCCCTGAGAACAGGGCAACAGGGTCTCCAGCCCTGAACCCCATACTTTCAAGACCCCAGCCACACCCCTCCCCAAGGGGAGAGGTGTCCCCAGGTTCACCAGCTGGGCCCCTGTCCTTTTCTGGACCATGTTCCGGATCCCTGGAACCCTGGTAATCCCCATCCAAGAGGCCTCGCACCCACCTGTAGGCCTTCCCCAGGCAGGGCCTGTGGGGTGCACACAGGGGCCGAGCAGGTGGCCAGGAGGCACCCCTAGGTCCGCGGGGAGGTGGAGGTGGTCGTAGGTTGGACACACAAACCAGGAACCAGTGGGCTGCAGGCTGCCCTGCACCGTCACCCTGGGATTCAGCAATGTCAAGTCAAGCCATCCCTTTGTGTGAAAGTCTGTGTGTTCAAATACTATGAAGGGTTACTCACTGGGATGGAAGAGCTTCCAAGGGAGGTGGGAGGCGCAAGATGGAAGGGACCCCAACAGGATCCTCTGTGGGGTCAGAATGGCATGCCTGACAACAGGGATGGGGTTCAAGTTTTGGTCACATCAAAGAGAAAGAATGACTCGAAGCTCTACCTTGGGAAATTAGCATTTTTTAAAAATTAGTTAATTTTTATTTTTGGCCGTGCAGCGCAGCTTGTGGGATCTTAGTTTTCCAAACAGGGATCGAACCTGGTCCCTCTGCAGTGAAAGCGTGGAGTCTTAACCCCAGGACCGCCAGGGAAGTCCCAGCATCTTTTTTTTTTTAAAGCCACTTAATGACTGAAAAGTGCTCTGAGGTTCTGTGAAACTCATCACAATTGTACCGATTTCTCTTCTGTGATTTTTTTGTTGCTGTTGTTAATAAGTAGTTTGTGGTGACAAGCTGCGAACGTTCTCAGGGAAACATAAGGAACAGCTTCCTAACAGAAGACTCTTTAAAAACCAGAGCTGACGGCATGTGGCCTTGCTTTGCTCGGGACAGTGGGAAATAGCCCCCAGGGATGGGCTTGGGGAGGTACCGTGGGCAGCAGGGCACCCAGGAGGACCAGGCCCAGGACCTCCCCCAGGTCTGGGAGAAGGTTCGCGGCTGTGACAGCCTCGTGGGAAGCACACCATGGAGCTCCCGCCGGCAGTGCGGCCCAGTGAAGTCTCACTCAGTGCTCACTGTCCTGGAGTTTCTGCGCCCACGGCCGGAGTGACTCTCAAGGCAATGTTGAGGCAGCCTCTTCAGTGCTCTGGGCCTCAGTTTCCTCAAGTGTCAAAGGTTGATACGAGTGTGTGAAGACTGACCCAGTAAGATCCTGAGATACTGTGATCCCAGGGTAGAATGTAAGAGAGCCTACCAAAAGAAGAGAGTCTAGAAAAACAGAATCGGTCATCCTTTGGTATCTGAGGAGTGCTGGTTCCAGGACCGCTGTGGATACCAAGTGCCTAGTACGCTAAAGCCCTTTACATAAGACGGTGCAGTATTTGCACATAACCTACACGCATCTGCTTGTTTACTGTAAATCATCTCTAGATTACTTGTAATATCTAATACGATGTAAATGCTATGTAGATAGCTGACGGGTGCACAGCAAATTCAAGCTTTGCTTTCTGGAACTTTCTGGACTGTTTTCCCAAATATGTTCAATCTATGGTTGGTTGAATCCATGGATGTGCAAGCTGTGGATATAGCGGGCAGACTCTAAGTATCATGGTACTGCTAACACCAGCAAGCTTGCCTGCTCCTAGATCACGGCCATGAGGGGTGGGGAGGAAACTGGAAAGGAGCAAATATTTACCGAATGCCCGGATTAGGCATGCGGCTAAGTGCTCTGCCACGCTCTCTCGTGTGACCTCAGCAACAGCCCAGCTCCATCACCACGGGGAGCTCGCCCCCCCCCGCCCCCCCGCACCACATGGCTCACCCTCTGCTGCCTCATCCCCTCTATTACATCCAGGCCAGGAAAAAAATTCCCTTGTTCAACTATCATTTTGATTATATTGGTCCCCTTTTCCACACCACAAAATGTCTCTCGAATTAGAACCCGCTTTAAGCCTTTCAACAACTGATCCCAAATGCTTACCGTTCTCGGCTGCTGGTCTATTTTGCGCTTACCACTCCAGCCAAGCAAAAATGACCTTGCAAATGAATTCCATTATGCACTCTGCTTGTTCACCTGGTTACACCAGCACAAGCAAGAGCTTTGACTGTTTCTGCTGTCGCTCTGGATAGGAAAA
The DNA here is from genome assembly GCF_003031525.2 of Neophocaena asiaeorientalis asiaeorientalis. Classification (NCBI taxonomy): domain Eukaryota; kingdom Metazoa; phylum Chordata; class Mammalia; order Artiodactyla; family Phocoenidae; genus Neophocaena; species Neophocaena asiaeorientalis. The sequence continues at coordinate 802,091 of NW_020173036.1, read as the reverse complement.
CCTCACTTATCAGACATCTTTGGAAATAGACCGATCCACAGAATTGATCTATATAAATTAATTTTCCCTCTTCCAGTAACTTAACCCTTTAAGAGGCCTTAAATCCTTTTTGGGGAGTAAGTCATGGTATAATTAAATGAAAGAGTTTCTTTATTTTAACCATTTTCTTATGGAAACATTTCTGTAATACATTAGAGAAACTCCCAGTCTCAGTTAACAGAACATAATGAATATTGATTAATCTTTTCCTGATGGTGCAGGTCATCCTTAATGAATAACAGCGATCACAGCGTGCTGGAGCTTCAAATTTACCTGCCTCAGGGGTGTGCGCCCCCCGATCCCTGCCCCCATGACGAGTTCCCCTGAAATACACTTTCCTGCAGAAGCTCCTGCTATCAGCCTGGATTCTGGTTGAGTCGGGGCAGTGACACAGAACTCGGGAGGGTGTAACTTGCTGCCTTTCTGCACAATTCTAAGAACTTACACGCTGCTTTTTGTCAGAGCTCTGTAAATTCTTCACTGGGGAAAGAAGATCAAACTTCCATAACAAGCCATGAACCAGAGTTTTCCAAATTGCCTTACCATGTGACTTTTAAAAGGATTCCAGACACACATATCATTAAAATTTGCTTCCTTAATGCCATGAAACTAGAAGTTCTATACAGAACTGGCACGATGGATCACTTTTCTTATGATGAGCCCTTGGAAAATCATTTTATATTGTGAATAACCATTCTATAGGTTGAATCAAAAGGGTAATACTGATCTAGAGGAAAATGGTAAAAATATATGGGGAAAAAAACCTTATTTCATCAGAATGCAATCTGTAACTCTGAATCCAAAGTGTCGTAACCCAATGTTATCGCAGGTTCTACAGTGATCTCCCACTGAGGGTGGACAGTACAACCTGGGGGAAATGCTCCTGTCCATTCATATATTAAACTGCATTCTTTCTGTGACAATGAAGGTTTTATAAAGTCTACAGCATTAGCACATGCAAGAGTCAATCGATCTTAATTCTACTTAAACACGGTGGCATTTAATTAATCAGAACCTCCTAGAGCAAAATAAGTTAGGCAAGAATTGCTAAGACAGGCCACTTTCAAAAACACTACAAATCTCTTAAATGCCGTGTTTAGAAATAAGTGGCTGTAAAACCACAAAACTATTTTGCAGTTTTACAGGTTTGCTGCTTGACCACCTAGAGGGTAGGATAGGGAGGGTGGGAGGGAGGGAGACCAAAGAGGGAAGAGATATGGGGACATATGTATATGTATAACTGATTCACTTTGTTATAAAGCAGAAACTAACACACCATTGTAAAGCAATTATACTCCAATAAAGATGTTAAAAAAAAAGTTTGCTGCTTTTTTTTTTTAATTGGCAACTATTTCACTAGCTTACTTTTTAATGGCAAAGTTACCCATCAGAAAATCACAAGTTGAATGGCTTTGCCCATCGTATCTTTTGCCTTTTCCATTGGCTCTAGACCAAAGATGGAGGCATACGGGTTGCAAGTCTGACTTGTAGCCACTCTCATGAACACCTCACTTACTCGTAGAGAACCCGGAAAAACAGGTATGGCTTTCGCTGACTCAGAACCTCTAAAGAATTTGACCAACTGTCCTTTCTAAACCTGGATGAATTACACCGAATATTACACCGAATCGTCAAGATTCTTCTGTGCACTCTCTCCTCTTCTTTTGAGAGTAGTTCAACTTTTTTTTTTTTTTAATGACTTATGTCAGCTGCATTGTTTCTCAGACTAAATTCTCCCAAGGTCCTTTCCTGCTCTGGGCTCCACGCTCCCAACAGGTGGAGCTAGGTTTTCTTTTCCCACAACTTCCTTCCCTGAGGGATGTGCTGAGTGACCACCCGATCTATATCCCCACCAATAAGTACCGCAAAACTACCTGGAATCAAAGATCCCAGCCAGGCAGTAAAGCCAGGAATTAATTCTCCAACAGCCACGTAAGATGAATGGGTCCACCGGCAGCGGAGCCGGTAACGCCAAATGCCAAAACCAGAAAGTCTCTGAGCAGCATGTGCAAATCAGAAGTGTAATGTGTTTACAAAGATGTAAGATGGAAGTAATGAAAGAGGAAGATGGACTCTTCTGCAAATGAGAGACGGTAATTTCCAGGGATATTTCTAAGGAAATTTGTAATAGCTATTTTCTATATTCAGAAATACTTTTTTGATTCCAAATAAAGAAAATATTTCAAGAGAAAATAGAGAAGTGGGGTCTTCCCTTTATAACTCAAGAAACATGAGCACGTAAGAATTAGGAACTGATGCGAGGGTGCGTGCACGCACACACACACATTAAAGGCATTCCATCTTGAGTCAGACCACGGTCCGGTGAGCTCCTGTTTAGTTTTGACTTTCACTTCCCATGCACCCTGAACTCGAGGACAGGGACCCTGTATAAACGTTTGTGAAATGGATGTTTTAAAGACGTGCCCTGCCTGTAAAGTGGGTGTGACGGTGCCTATTTTGTGGCTGTTAGGAGGAGAAGCGAGTCAATGTGGGTAGAGCATATGCCACAAACTAAGTGGGGTCTAAGTCGCAATTACTGCCATGAACTTCAGGCACCTTGGTTTCTTTTAGAGGAAAAAAAAAGACCTTTCTATATTCCAGGTTTTCCATTTTCTTTCTCTACCTCCAATCCCTCCCCCACCCCCAATAGGGTATTGCCATACAAAATGGAACTATTATGAGTTTGGGCCTTTCAAGTTCACACTCCATCAGAGGTTATATGACATCTGCTGGCATTATTCTGAACCTCGCCTTTGACGGCAACACGAAGAGCTTGAATTGTCATCGTTAAGACCACCAGAAAGCATTGGCAAATGACATGTTCAGAGAACGATAAAAAATGTTCATGTCTCATACCCTCCTGATCGTCACTACTTTGTTCCATATACACCTCAAAGGCGGTTCCTTTAAGATTGGTCTCTACGGGAGGAAGGAAGAGAGAAATAAAGAAACATAAAAAGTAAAACACAGGGACTTCCCTGGTGGCGCAGTGGTTAAGAATCTGCCTGCCAGTGCAGGGGACACGGGTTCGAGCCCTGGTCCGGGAAGATCCCACATGCCGCGGAGCAACTAAGCCTGTGCGCCACAACCACTGAGCCTGCGCTCTAGAGCCTACGAGCCACAACTACTGAACCCGCGGGCCACAACTACTGAATCTGTGCGCCACAATTACTGAGCCTGAGTTCTAGAGCCTGCGTGCCACAGCTACTGAAGCCGGCGCACCTAGAGCCCGCGCTCCGCAACAAAAGAAGCCTCCACAATGAGAAGCCCGCGCGCAGCAACGAAGAGTAGCCCCCACTCACCACAACTAGAGAAAGCCCGCGCGCAGCAATGAAGACCCAACGCAGGGAATAAATAAATAAAATAAAATAATAATAAATAAATAAAAATAAAATAAAATACAAAGAATATGAGCATCTGCAACTTGCATAAAGCACCAAATTTTCTTCTGTAGGAAAATTATGTTTGGTGCACTGATCCAGAGCCTGGCTCATGGTGGGGCGGGTGCCTCCCGTCTGAGGAGCCCTTCGTAGGGAAGCCACCTCTGGGCGCTCCCTCTCCTGGCCTGCTGCCTGGGTTACGAATGGATCCTGATTAAGGGCAAAGATTATCTTTCATACTTTGGGATACTTTCCCAGAGGCACAGCTGCAGCCCCTGAAACTCTGTTCTAACGGCTTGTTGCCTCATTTTTAAAGTGGCATAGAATGTGCCACTAGAGAAGAGAAATCCTCCACCTGAAACCAGCAGAAGCTCAGCGGGAATAAAGAATCTAGAAAAGTCACAGAGGGGGTCGAAAAAGGCTCTTTCTTCTGTGGCCATAGGGGGTTTATTGTTGCTGGTGCCCAAACTGGAAAAGGAATAGCAGGAGATCAATAATTGGAATGTTGCTACTATTGGTTTTCTAAACTATTTGTGGGTTATTCTTTCCCTGGAGTCATCATGCCTGAAAGCAGCTCAAAAGCTAGAGGGATTTAACACGCACTGAGAAAATGCCTACTACAGCCAAGCGCTTTACCTGTACTCGCTTCTAATGGAGCCCTGGCACAATCGAACAAGGCTTTAAAAAACAAAGCTCAGAGAAGTTAAGTAACACGCCCCAAAGCCACATAGCTAGATTCAAACCCCAGGTTTCTCTGATTCAAGTATCGTACCGCACTGTCCAGGATCAGGGATAAAATTAATGAGCCTTGATTCACTCCTCAAATGTGGTAAGAATGAAAACAATATTTATACTTCCTCATTTTAAAAATATAAAACATAAACACAGGAAAAGATATTTTTGAACACGTGTCATCAAATTCTTTTAATGGAAGATGATTCAGAATCCACTTCTTGGTAGGTGTCTTCAGGCCCATCTGATGATAGACTTCAGGGCTACAGTTTTGGGAACTCTGACTGTATAAGCCAACACTAGTGGACATGGCACAGCCCAGGGACAGTGGAACACAATTAACGTGGGATTTAGGGTCCTCTAATTCAGAACCTATGGCACTATAGACCTTTGTGGTTGGCCTTTGCACTACATATTGGAAAAAGCCTTGCTAAGCAAGTTGATGGAGTAAACATAATTGCAAGGCGAATGTTTAACCTTCTAAAGAAAATAAACCTTTTTAAAGAAGTTTAAGTTGATCAGTACCAAGCCACTGAAAACTAATGTGCTATTTATAAACCTATCCTTAAAAGCAAGCCACAGAAGACGGATTATACTTTCCTACCCGTTAATTTGTATTATCAAACATACCCTGTTTCCAACAGAGCATTTCTCTCTAAAAACCTGGCAGCTCAGAATGCTCCACTAATGCACTCAGGTCTTCACACCAAATCCCAGCTTGGGGCAACTGCACCCCATTTAAACAAATGAGTACACCCCTGAATTCCAGCTGAAATGCCTCACCTGTCATTATCCTTCTCCTGAGATCTCCATGTTCAATCTTTCAGTAGCTTAAAAACTATTAGAAATCACTCTTCTTGGAGAATTCCACAGGAAAAGCCCTGCTCCTTCAGGATACACACAAGGAGTCCATGTGCTCTGATGGGGATACGGTAAAAATCAGGTTCGCTAAATCAAGCAGACGTCACCAAGGAGGGAAAAAGGAGGTCACTGGAGTCTTAGAGGCACTCATAGCAGGACGGGAATGTGGGTTCCGCAATACAATGCCTGATTATAGAGGTCACCTGTCTGTTTTAGAGCATGACCAACAGTCTCTTTCAAAAAAGACCCAGACCTAAGCTTGTGCAGAGTGAAGCTGGGACTGCTTGAGGAGGGGTGAGAAGCCTAGAAGAATGACAAAGGTATGCAGAAACTGTCTCAGAATCAAAGGGCACAAAACACAGGAATAATTAAGAGAGCACACAGACAAGACTGAGGGAAACCCAGGGTGGACAGGGGGGACCAGGCAGGTCACCTGGGACACAGACGGCAGGCTTGCAAATTTAGAAAGTGAGCTCCTGAGACCTTTGAGATTGGTGATGATTCTTACACCCCAACATCTTACATACCCAGAGGTCTTTATCTGGTGTCATGCACTAGAAGAGCACTGTTGGAAAAACAGGAGTGCCAAGTCTTGGCCTCAGGGGTATGGCCTACATTCCATATGGATTTAGAATGCAAGGGAGGAGAACAGCACAGTTCCCAGGATGGCTTTCCACAAAGTTGACTAAATACATCCCAACCCACATACCCAGCCCCTTGTGAAAAGGGAAAGCAGCCCTTTACTATAGTTCTCAATTCAATGCCAAGTTCCTTCTCCAGTGCTCACCCGGAGTGTCCAGCAGAGGGAGTCTCAAAAGAGGTACTTAATAAAGAGAAAATTGTTTCATTTTAACACTCCACAGACAGTGGAAGCATTGACTGTAGCCCCCTCCCAGAGACACAGACAAACAATGAACGCCCAACTGGGTCCTCCTAGCGGGTTCACAGAGCCACCGGCTCGCTCTTTTCTGCGTGGTGGAGTGATCAGAAATTTCGTTTTGTTTTGTTGAATGGTTAAATGGACCTTGTGTTCTTCAGAATCAAAGAGGAAAGCCCCTGGAATAACATCTCTCTGTTGCCTTCTAAACAGGCCCCTTTGTTTCTAAGAGAGTCTGAAAAAAAAATATTTACAGTCCATAGGTTATTTACAGCCTCGTTACCCAGGACCTGACTGGTAACTTTATTCCACCCAGAAACCTAATTCATTTGGAGCCCTGGAACTAATAACAGATTTTCTTTTCAGATAAGTTTTTTTTTTAATCTGCCTTTATAACAGAGATAAAACTATTAATGCGTTCCCTGTCTCACTCGCCAGGACAGCTCTCCGGATTTACAGAGGATTAAAATCTCCTCGCCCCTCCTCTCTGTTCCCCCACAAACCCCTGCCCCTCTCATTTGCTATTTCATCCACAGAATATCTGAACAAAACCGAAAGAAAGCCGGATGGACTGACGCTAAAAGTATGTAAAGGCTGCTACTTCAGTGATTGCACGAGAAAACATTTTCACGATGAAAATGACTGAAAAAAATCAGGCACCCTTTGGTTCAAAATTCCTCCTACTACAAGCACACAAAAAACACACCGAAGTGTAAAAACTTAGTTGATTTCAGTTTGATTTCTGCCTGGAAGCTGACAGAACTGACTGAAGAGAAATGAAAGAGAGAGGGAGTGCAGGAGAAAATGTAGCGCTCGTGCCCTTCCGTTCCTTTCTTTCTTCCTAAAGACAGATCAGAAAAAGGACCCGACGCCAGGTGAAGGTGCACGACGCAGGTTTACCCAGACCGATCGAGACGAACAGACGTCTTGGCTGCCTCCCCGACTTGAAAACCTAAACTACATTTTCCCCTTACACACGCTAATGCGGGGAGATTTTAGCCTACTGCATTGTTCTGCCTGGGTCTGAAATGGACTTTTCCTCTCGACTCCCTCTCATCACCTAGCCCCGTACATTCCGACCCGACAGCCCCCCAAAAATCAGAGGCTCGCGAAGAATAAAGGAGCGTGGGGTGGGAGTGGAGGGAAATGGGAAGGGAGCTGCGAGGACAGAGAGTGGAAAGCACATCCTCTTAAAGGTAATTTTCTTTGGGGGAGGGGGGAGGAGGAAAGCTACACCGTATCACCTTTATTTATTCCAAATAAATAAAGAGCACCGTCTTG
>NW_020173036.1:786603-794908 GCF_003031525.2 Neophocaena asiaeorientalis asiaeorientalis | reverse complement strand
GCCTGTGCTCCGCAACGGGAGAGGCCACAACAGTAAGAGGCCCACATAACGCAAGAAAAAAAGAGAAGAGAGAGAGAGCGAGCGAGAGCGAGCGAGCGCGAGCGAGCGAGCGAGCGAGCCCGGAGAGCGGATTCCGCGCGCAATCGAGCGCCGATGGCAGGGATGGGAGGCGGGGAAGGCCGAGCCTAGGGCAGGAGCGGGCGAGGCCAGGGAGGCTCGGCGAGGCCAGGGAGGCTCGGCGCGGTCCGGTGTGCACACGCTTCAGCTCTGATTGGCAAAGGGGAGCCGGTCCGCAGGGGTAGCAGCCAGAACTTTGTGTGTGCGCGCGAGCTGGGCGGGAGGGGGAACAGACCAGAAGGGGAGCCCCGGCAGGCAGCGGCTCGCCCTTCTCGCACCTGGTTGGCGCTCCCTGAGATCGGTGTGCGATGAATGAATGGAGGAGTGGGCGCACGCCGTCCTCGTGGGGAGGATGAGTAAGCGGAGGAGCTTTTGAAATCCAAATGAGGTCAGAGATGCAGAAGCCATTCCGAGCACGCTTAAGAAATGCAGCCCCCGGGTGGTCGCTGGATTCCTGCGGGAATCAGGTTTCCGCCCGGTCCTCACGCCTACGGTGTCCTGAGGGCACCCCCGCGACCCCCATAACCTGGACGGGTGGTTCCCTCCACCTGCCTCAACGCTCTCTCCGAACGGGGCTTCAACTAAACACGCTCCAGACTCTCCCCAGCCCGAAGCCTCGCCAGTTCACTGCTGCAGCTTCTTCTTGGATTCTGTGATGGGATGCCCTGCCATCGCCCCCAACTGAAGAAGACTGGAGCCTCCTCTTAGTCAGTGACACATAGATTGATCATAAAAGATAGTCAGTGGATGGCAAGCAGCTTTTTTAAAAAATGAAGTGTACTAGAATAGAAAAGATTAGACCCATTGCCCTTAGTAAGAGTACCTGTTTATTTCATAAACCTTTTGTTTCAGTTATATATACTGAACAACTGTGCTGGACCAAGATACAAGTTGTATTTCCTGCTGTGGGTCATAGGTCAAAAGTTTGAAATCTGTATTTGGGGAATATAAAATAATGAACAAGCCCATTATCTTCCCACTACCTCTTATCCTTTCCAACCTCCATACCCTCTCACCCCCCCCAAAAAAAACCCCAAAGACAAGCCCTTTCACACACTTACCTAGTTTTGTTAGTAGCACATCATTCCCCCTTTGTCTCAGGATGACCTTTGACTCTGCCGTCTTCCTTGGCCCTATATTCAGTGCTACACTTTACACGGCTTCTCTTAGCCTAATGTCACTCACATTTGCAGAATCCTAGATTACCATTGCTCAAGGGGGGTCTCAGAGATCATGTGGGCCAGCCATGCCCTTTTAGAATTGAAAAGATGAGGCCCAGGGAAATGAAGTATATTGCCCAGTGTAAACACAGTATTAAATCTTAGAGTTCAGTATGGAGATTCCTTAAAAAAGTAAAAATAGAACTACCATATGATCCAGCAATCCCACTCCTGGGCATATATCTGGAGAAAACCACAGTCCAAAAAGATATATGCACCCCAGTGTTCATTGCAGCACTATTTACGATAGCCAAGACACAGAAGCAACCTAAATGTCCATTGACAGAGGAATGGATAAAGAAGATGCGGTACATGGAATATTACTCAGCCATAAAAAGGAACGAAATTGGGTCATTTGTAGAGATGTGGATGGACTTAGAGACTGTCATACAGACTGAAGTAAGAAAGAGGAGAAACAAATATCGTATATTAATGCATATACGCGGAATCTGAAAAAATTGGTATAGACAATCTTATTTACAAAGCAGAAATAGAGACACAGACGTAGAGAACAAACATATGGATACCAAGGGGGAAGGGGTGGGGTGGGATGAATTGGGAGATTGGGATTGACATATGTACACTATTGATACTATGTATAAAATAGAAAACGAATGAGAACCTACTGTATAGCACAGTAGGAACTCTACTCAGTGCTCTGCGGTGACCTAAATGGGAAGGAAATGAAAAACGAGGAGATATATGTATACGTATAGCTGATTCACTTTGCCGTACAGTAGAAACTAACACAACATTGTAAAGCAACTATACTCCAATAAAATTTTTTTTTAAAAGGGAGAAAACAAAAATCAATCAATCAGTCAATATTAGGGTTAAGCTCTTGGCTCCCACTCTGGTGTTCTTTGCTTCGTACCATTCATTCATTCCCTTTTTTCTATCCCCCTGCCATCCTTTACTGGTCCTCAGCCCAGTTCACCCTGAGCACTTCTACCTTCAAAACATACAGTTTTGACTATGCCAGGCTCCTGCTAACAACCTTCAAGGAGTCAACCTGTGCACATAGGGCTGAGTTTCCTAGCTCCTTGGCTCTGAATCAAAGCAGGCAGGCTCCGACTTACCTTTCTAAGCACATGAGTTCAGCAAGTCCCTGCCTCTCCAGCCAGACTGGTTTACTCGTGGTCCGCTCCCAACCTTGCCCAGCTGAACCTTTGTGCCTTTGTCCAAGCTGCTGCTTTCCCACCGAGGATGCCTTCTCCATCTTCTCTCTTTAACCAGATTCCACCTGTGCCTGACTCATTTCCTCCACAAAATGGCCTGAGGCAGCATGAGATTAAGACAGACCTGATTCCGATCCCAGCTCTTCCACTTAGTAGCTGTGTGAACTTGATCAAATTATTTAACCTCTCTGATCTTCAGTTTCTGCATCTTGATTATAATGAGAATAGTAATAATAATAATATTCTTCCCTTGTACCTATAAGTCTCTATCATGACCTTTACCATACAGGTATAATCTCTCGTCCCCTTTCCAGCACTATCTAATAGAATTTTATGCAGTGCTGGGAATGTAACCATTTGTGGCTCTGGAGTGCATTAAATGTGGCTGGTATGACTGAGGAACTGAATTTTTCATTTTAATTGATTTTAATAGCCAACATATGGCTAGTGGCTACCATATTGGAGAATGCATCTCTAAACTGTTAAGCTCAGTGGGGGCAGAGACCATCTTGGTTGATGTTATATCTCCAGCAATGAGCACACTGCCTGACACATGGTAGGTACTGCAAAAATATTTGTTCGATGAATAATAGCTATCATTTATAGCATGCTCCCTTGTGTCAAGCACAGCACCAAGAGCTTGGTGTAACTTATTTCGTACAGTCCTCCCTACAGCCCCTGGGGTGGGATTAGATTAGAGAGAGAGTTTGTACAGAGGGCTGGCAGATAGTAGAGTTCCATGAAAGGTGGTTTTTATTGTCACGAAAACCTCCCTGTGACCAATCTAACTGATTTTTTATCTTCTCTTTCTCCTGCCCGTCACACACACTCTGTTGGACTCGGCAGTCTAGATGGCTGACTCTCCTTTTCTGTATTGGCACCCTGTCCCCACAACTGGGTTGGCAGCATCTTGGGGCAAGGTCCATGGCATACTTGTCTGGATGTCCCTCGGTTCAGGTCTTGCACTGATTCATGTGTAGTAGCTGCCTCTAACTTCGTCCCCGCTGCTGTGTAGCCATGAGTGATTCTAGGCAGTCTCACTCTCTGGAATACCTCCTCTGTCCTCCCAAAATGCATATGTTGAAACCCTAACCGCCGGTACCTCAGAATGTGACTGTATTTGGAGATGGGGCTCTTTAAAGAGGTAATTAAGTTAAAAGGAGGTCATTCAGGTGGGCGTTAATCCAATATAGCTGGGGTCCTTATAAAAAGAGAATTAAGACAGAGAGACCAGAGGAAAGACCACATGAAGACACAGGGAGAAGAAGGCCCCCTGCAAGCCAAGCAAAGAGGACTTAGAAGAAACCAACCCTGTCTACGCTTTGATCTCAGAGACTCCAGAACTGTGACAAAATTAATTTTGGTTGTAAAGCCACACGGTTTGTGGTACGGCAGCCCAAGCAAACTAATATATCCCACTAGAAGGCAAATTAAAATGAAGAAAGATCATTTGTGTCAACTGAAAACATCTTGAGGGCTTCCCTGGTGGCGCAGTGGTTGAGAGTCCGCCTGCCGATGCGGGGGAAACGGGTTCGTGCCCCGGTCTGGGAAGATCCCACATGCTGTGGAGCGGCTGGGCCCGTGAGCCATGGCTGCTGAGCCTGCGCGTCCGGAGCCTGTGCTCCGCAACGGGAGAGGCTGCAACAGTGAGAGGCCCGCGTACCGCAAGAACCGTCTTGGGTGTGGAAATGGAGTCCCGTGAAAGAAGAGGAAGATGGAACCCAACAGACAAGCCCCGCGCACCTGCTCTTCAGATCACCGTGCCCAAAGCTGACCCATGTGATGCAAAACTTCAGTAGAAAACGTTCAGCTGAGCTAGCGTACTTGGCATCGTATAGATGGGAAATGTTATTTAAATGAATTTAGATACGTTTTCATGATTTGACAGATTGAATCTGCTTGCCTGTCTCCCTTCCCTCCAGTGACAGCAGTCAGGTGAGAGGGGGATATAAACCCAACAGCGAAACTCCACTGAGGTAGAGCGGGAGAGCAGGAAGGGAGAGAATCTGAGACGGAGTCCCAGGGGGCACCAGTATTTGAAAGATGGGAAGAGGGAAAAGAACAGGAGAGAGCAGGGAAGGAGGAGGAAAACCTGGACGGATGGTCCCTTGACATCCTAGGGCAGAGACCATTGCAAAGGGAGGTGAGGTCAGCAGGGCTGCGTGCTAATCAGGGGTCACACAAGACGAGGGTGGGGTGCATCCAAAGGACTGAGCAACAAGAGTTACATTAGTGCCTTTAGTGAGACTAATTATGGGGCACATGTAGGGTTCTTAAATTCAGCCTCCAAAGAATGCGTAGTGTTTGACAGGGGGAGATGGGAGGAAGGGAGGAGGGTCAGGGAGGTGCCAGAAGAGGGCACTAGAGAGCATTCCAGACCCAGAGCACGACCAAAGTCCCGGGGTGAGACATGAGATGGGCCCAGGAGCTAGCACATTTGGCTTAGAGAGAGTATGCATTGTATTTTATTAGTTTAATAAACACATTAGCACCTAGACAGTGTTCTAAGATGTTTACAAATATTAGCTCACTTAACAAATCCAGTATTTTACGCTACATAGAACTCTAGGTTGCCGATAGACCATTTAACTTCGGTATGCTATGAGAAACATAATAAAGGCAAGAGAACTGGAAAGGATTTAGTAACCACCTACAGCAGTTACCTCTTCTAAATCTGCTTTCTACCAAATGGCATGAGTAATATCTTTCTCAGGGATCAGTAGAGTAAACATGGGGGAGCTTGGACCTCGTTTCAAGTTCATTTTGCTCACAGGACAAGTGACAAAGGGGCTTTTCTTCATTTATGCCTGCAGTTGTGAAAATGCACACCATTTTGAGGATATTGTTATCCTCAAGGCCACAAGATGGAGAGATTTTTCTCTGTGGTGTACACATTCAGGTGTGCATGTCTTGTTCTCACTCTCAGGGTGCTCACCGTCTGCAGCCCCTGCAGGTTGTGCCTCATTCAGACTTGGTGTGTGTTGCCCTCATTTGCCTTCCTGGGCCTTATTTCTGGGTCAGAGGCTGTGGCTTTGTCTTTGAGGATGTGGCCAGCGGGAGGCAGTTCACTTTTCAGGATTCATCTTTCCAGATCTCACCTCTTTTTTGGCGTTTTGCTCTTTGTGTGTTCATGTGGGATCTTCCCGGACTGGGGCACGAACCTGTGTCCCCCCAGTCGGCAGGCGGACTCTCAACCACTGCGCCACCAGGGAAGCCCTCCTCTCTCTTTGACAATGTATCTGTCTCATCTTCTTTTCCTCTGTATCTTTCTACCTCTTCCATACATTATTTCTTCTCTCTCGCCTTTCCCCTTTATTATGAGTCTGTTTCTTAACAAGTCACAATGCAGGCCTATATTTGTTTTACTTATTCTTAAGAAATTACTTCCTATTTCTGCTTTAAACCTTCGATCGTCTGAAATGATACATTTTGCATGGAACTGGTGTTTAATAACTACAGGACTCCTTGAACAAAAGCTTCAGGGGCAGGGCATTATACCACAGAGGATGTGAAAGGCTGGACACTGCATTCAAATCAGGAAAAACAGGAGCTATGGCTTTAAGGGCAAAGGGTAGAGTGAGGCTTGGCAGGGTGAAGGGAATCTGTTTGTGGAAATGGCAGCCTTGGAGGAATTACACCAGCAAAATCAGGGGAATAGGGAAACCATTCATTTTCTGCTTCTGCTCCTAGAAGAAAAATGATCAGACACCTGAACGGGGATACGGGAAAGGTAAAGAGAGGCAGGAACGGCATTCAGCAGAAAAGAGTTATAGAAAAAAACAAACACAAAAAACCCCAAACCACAATCAGCCTGTGAATGTAAAACAAGCTGTGATGTAGACACACAGAAGATAGGGTGATTTTGTTGGAGGTTTCAGGAATGGTAGATTAGGGTAGATCTACAGGAGAAAAAGAAGCAATCCAGCCCTGCAGGGAAATTTCTGTGATGAGGGAAGATGGGTAATAGCTTGGTGTGCCTGACATGCAGTCCAGGCTGAACTTGGATAAACTAGGCAGACATGGCACAGAGAGAAGCCTCTAGCTCAAGAGTGGATGCAGAAAGGAGGGCAGACACAGGAAGAGCTCTTTGAAAAGCCCGAGGGTCCGGTTAAGCCAAGTTAAACCTAGCTCAGTGATTAATCAGTGGGATTGAGCATTTCTGTGCTGTGCACAGTTTGTATCGTAAAGTCTCCTCCCCCGGCATGAAAGAGCCTGCCCCTATGTGGCAACCCCCAGAGGGAGATTGACTGGAATGGCAGAGGGCTGTCAGGGCTGGCTCTTTGCTCTGATGTTGCCGTGAGCTCTTCGATGCCAAATCCAGTGCCCTTTTCCAGCTCCTCACCTGGTTGATCTCTAGAAACACATTAGTTAGATGCTGTTAATCCCTTCATTGTTCTTGAATCAATCCCCTCCCTTTTCATAACAATGCACTTATAAAATTTCCCTTCAATTCTCCTGGTCATTCCTTCTCTCTCCCTTTCTTCCTTCCTTTCTTTCTTTCTTCCTTCTTTCTCTCTCTCTTTCTCTCTCTCTCTCCCTTTCACTCTCTCTCCCTTTCTCTTCCTGTCTTCCTTCCTTCCTTCCTTTCTTTCTTTTTCTTTCTTTCTTTCTTTCTTCCTTTCTTTCTTCCTTTCTTTCTTCCTTCCTTTCTTTCTTTCTTTCTTTCTTTCCTCCCTTCCTCCCTCCCTCCCTCCCTTTCTTTCTTTCTTTCCTTTTTCTTTCTTTCTTTCCCTTTCTTTCTTTTCACCAAGAAATTCCATTCATCAAGTGTTCAGTGATTGCTTACTATGTGTTAGAGTCTATAGCAGGAGCTGGGAGTAAAAAGGTAATAAGCCACAGAACCCCTTTTCAAGGAGCTCCAGTTCAAAACTACCAGGTAAAGTGTACAATACAGTATGGTGAGTACAACAATTAAAAGATGCACATGGTCAAAAGCTGGCACAGAGAGACAAATGGCAAGGAGTGTGTTTATAGGACGGGGGTAGATGGGTGTCTGTGCCCAGCAGCATGAATTCTGGCTTGGGGACAGTATGTAGAAAGGCATGTGTGTCCAGGATCCGTAAGAAGTCTGAATACTGCTAAACACAAAGAGCAGTGGTCAGGGAGGGATGCCAAGTCAACGAATTTGGGTACATATTCTATATGCGCCAGGTGTGGGGAGAAAATGAGTTCAATTTTGAACTGTTGAGTTTAAGGTTCCTATGAGATATTCAGATAGGAATGCTCAGTTGCCAAGTGGGCATAGGGGGCTGGGGGCTAAAAAAATTTTTGAGTCATCAGTATATCATGGGTGGCTAATCCCATGGGAGCAGGGAGATCACACAGGGAGAGGTTATATATACGTGGTGGTGTTTCTCAAAGTGTGGTCCTTGGGTCACCTGCATCAAAACCACACAGGGGCTTTCTAAACATGCAGATTCCTCGGGGGGAATCCCAAACCTACTGACTCAGGAATCTCTGAGGGTAGTGCCTGGAAATCTGCATTTTAAATTCACCCCCGAGAGAATACAGTTATAAAAGGGAGGTTCAAGAGCCACTGGTCTGGGGCAGTCACTGGTATGAGAAGCTAAGAGTTTAAAGGATGGAACTCAGAAGGGGAAGACCTAATCCTTCAAGAGGCTGTGTGATTTTCTCTAGGATTAGGTGCTACCCCAGAGTCCTGACATCTTGGAGATGAACTGACTTGGAACCACTAATTTCCAAGCATCTTGTTAAGTGAGAGGAGTGAGGTCTTTTTTTTTTTTTTTTTGCAGTACGGGGGCCTCTCCCTGTTGTGGCCTCTCCCGTTGC
>NW_020173036.1:612426-786567 GCF_003031525.2 Neophocaena asiaeorientalis asiaeorientalis | reverse complement strand
GCAGGTGGACTCTCAACCACTGTGCCCCCCGGGAAGCCCTTGTTTTTTTTTTTTTTTTTAAAAAAAAAAAAAAGGTTCTTTTGTCATAGAATTCTGAGGACTTTCACTGTACGTGTGAGATAAATTTGAATTTTTAAAGAATTTCTTTTGAAATATGGCAGTATGTTCAGCTCACGTTCTGTTTGCTGTGGGTGATACACTTAATCCACATTCAGAAACTGCTGATTTGCTTATCTTTTCTTGAGGAGACATATACTGCCTGGCTGATTTGAGCTAGCTTGTCTGGTTGAGTTGGATGTTTCAATAGAAGGCAGAACAAAAACGAAAAGTAAGATTTCTTTTTAATATTCTTAAATTTCCTTGTGTTCTTTCAACACTGTTTTGCTGATTCTAACTCCTGAACGTTAAATCCTGTGTTAAATAACCACTGAGAGGGGAAGGTGGTGAGCAGCAGGGAGGGGTCAGAGTTCTTTCTTCAGGAAAATAGGCTGGTGAATAACAAAAATACATCACTGGGCACCTGAGTCTGAACTTTGGGCAAAGCCAGGCCATGCCTGGAGACCATGTGCTAGAAACGGGCTCAACAGGGCATTAGGTATGAGACCAACCCTGCCCACCTTGTCCCCCAATCCCCGCTGTCCTTCACTGAACCCCATTTCCCTTACCCAGTGTTCTTAAACTTTTTTTTTTTTTTTTTTTTTTTTGCAGGCCTCTCACTGTTGCGGCCTCTCCCGTTGCAGAGCACAGGCTCCAGATGCGCAGGCTCAGCGGCCATGGCTCACGGGCTCAGCCGCTCCGCGGCATGTGGGATCTTCCCGGACCGGGGCACGAACCCGTGTCCCCTGCATCGGCAGGCGGACTCTCAACCACTGCACCACCAGGGAAGCCCCTTAAACTATTTTGTTCCATGAACTCCCTGGAAGTCTGGTGGAGCCTAGGTACCCCTTCTTAGAGAAATGCTTTCAGATGTATTAAAAAAATACATAAGGTTACAAAAGAATCTAATTACATTGAGATACAGTTATTAAATATATGTTTCTTTATTGATACATTAAATAACAAGACCTAACTGAAGGCGCAATAGTTACAAAGTAGTGATGAATATGAAAAATAGTTCAAGTTACCCATAACAACTGTCAATATGATATAAAAATGCCTGTGGCTTCCACTGGTGACAAAATCACAGGTACTGCAATTACTCCTGTGGTTGGCTGCCTACAGTCAGATTTGAAGATTTAAGGTTCATGAAAATAAAGAAGTTACTTTTTTTCCCCGTCTAAGTTCACAGATCCTCTGAATTGTATCCATGAACCCCTTGTGGGTATGGAACTCCAAGATAAGAATCCCTGCCCTTATCCTATTCTGCTATCTTTCTGCAGAGTATTTTTATTACTTTCTAACATATATTATTTACTTATTTTTAAGTTCATTTTTTACTGTCTGATTCTCCTAATTAAAATGTAAACTCCAGGGCCTCCCTGGTGGCGCAGTGGTTGAGAGTCCACCTGCCGATGCAGGGGACGCGGGTTCGTGCCCTGGTCTGGGACGATCCCACATGCCGCGGAGCGGCTAGGCCCGTGAGCCATGGCCGCTGAGCCTGCGCGTCCGGAGCTTGGGCTCCACAACAGGAGAGGCCACAACAGTGAGAGGCCCATGTACAGCAAAAAAAAAAAAAAGTAAACTCTAGGAATTCCCTGGTGGTCCAGTGGTTAAGACTCAGCGCTTTCAGTGCAGTGGCCCAGGTTCAATCCTGGCTGGGGAGCTAAGATCCCACAAGCGGCATGGCGCAGCCAAAAAAATAAGGCAAGTAAACACACAACAGTATGGTGTGATTAATGCTCTGATGGACAAAGGGCAAGAGCTGTAGGAGGGTAACTCATGAGATCCTGAGGCCCTTGAAATTCAGTCTTAGAGCCAGAGTCAAGGACAGTCCATTGGCTCCAAGTAATTTCAATTTTTTTTTTTCATTTCTGGAACAGCACAAAGGTGGGTTCAAACTCATAGTGCGTGACAAGAACAATTAAATCTCCTTTTATTTTACCCCCAGATTTTATTTTCTTCTCCCAGTCACCCAAGGATTTTGTTGTACACATTGACAAACTTTTGCCTTCCTTTTGGGGTTGAAGGAAGGAGACAGGGCAGAAATTCCATGGCTGGCAATTTTAAGGTTCTCTTTGGTAGATAATGAAAAAGAGAGGGCTGTGGATGCCCCCTTAGTGGTAATTTTGCCCAGACATCCCAGGGAAGCGATTTGTAAGCCAAACACTGAAGGATGAAGAGGACAGGGGAGTGTTCCCGACAGCATGGGGTCTGGAGAATGAGAGATCATGGCCCCTAGCTGGGGGAATTCAGTCTGCCTAGAACATAAGGGATGAGTAGGAAGCTGGCAAGAGGAAGAGTGATGAGGAAGGTGGAATGGAGGGAGATCAGAGGGGCAGCGGAGCCAAGTCACACAATGCTTTATAAACCTCATCAAGGCATTGGGATATGTCCAGAGATCATGGGAAGTTAGGGAGTGACAAGATCAGAGTTTTTAAAGCACTTATTGGGTGCAAAGTGGCAATAGATCAGAGGCCATAAGATTAGGAGGCAGAGAATGAGGCAGACCTGGGCCATGGTGATGTAACAGTTAGGAGAAATGACTGGTTTTAAGAGACATTCCAGGGCTTCCCTGGTGGCGCAGTGGTTGAGAGTCCACCTGCCGATGCAGGGGACATGGGTTCGTGCCCCGGTCCAGGAAGATCCCACATGCCACAGAGTGGCTGGGCCCATGAGGCCTGGCCGCTGAGCCTGCACGTCCGGAGCCTGTGCTCCGCAACGGGAGAGGCCACAGCAGTGAGAGCCCCGCGTACCGCAAAAAAAAAAAAAGAAAAAAAAAGAGACATTCCAGAGCTGGAATCTATAGGCCTTAATGACTAGTCGTAGGGGGAGGAAGGGGGAGTGTTACGGGTTAAACTGTGTCCCCCACCAAAAAAAAAAAAGACATATGGAAGTCCTAACCGTCAGTACCTCAGAATGTGAGCTTATTTGGAAATTGGGCCATTGCAGATGTAATTAGTTCAATTAAGATAAGGTCATAGTGCAGTAGTGTGGGCTCTACTCCAATATAACTAGTGTCCTTAGAAGAAGATGGCCGTGTGAAGGCAGAGACACAGGGAGAAGGCCATGTGGAGACAGCGAATTGGAGGGGTGCATCCATGAGCGAAGGAATGCCGAAGATTGCCAGAGAACCACCGGAAGCTAGGAAAAGGCAAGGAAGTATCCCCTCCAGGTTTCAGAGGGAACATGGCCGGTAGACACCTTGATGTCAGACCTCTTGCTTCTAGAACTATGAGACAATACATTTCTGGCGTTTAAGCCATGGAGTCTCTGGTACTTTGTTACAGCAGCTAAAGGAGACTCGTACAGGAGGCAGTTAAGCCACACCAGAGCGGGGAACATGCAGGCTACTCTGAACTTTTATTATTACAACCATTACAGAGAAAGAGGAGCTGGAAAATATGAACATAAATTAAAAGGAAAACCCCAAAATGCTTCACATCAATTCAGAAATGCCTGAAGCCCCACAGCTGCTGCTGGAACTCAGTCTCCTCAGGCCCCGGGCTTGCCTGGTGGTTTAGATGAGGTGATGCGCGTAAAATTGTTTTGTACACATAAAGTGCTCTGGGGGTGTGAAAGCTTTGTCTTCACTTTAATTAAATAAAAACACAAGGTCATGTGTTGGAGTTGTCCCCACAAATAGTTCCCACCCACAGGCCTGGTGACATAATTTGTGGAGCCCAGGGCAAGTTGAAAATGTGAGCCCCTGGTTCAGAAATTATTGCGAATTTCAGGACAGTGTCAGCAGAGCGTCAAGCCAAGCACATGGTCCTGTGCACCTGCCCTTGGAAAAGGGGCAGCCCGACCCATGGCGGGGGGGGGCGCCTTAGAATGCTGAGCTGTGCCCAGAGCACCATAGGATTGGACTGGAGGGAAGAGGAGAAGCGGGGAGAAAAGGCTCAGGGTTGAGAATGGAGGGATGAACGTAGTGCATTGAATGGAGAGTGCCCTGCCCAACAGCGGACAGAGGTTAGGCAAGACTGAATACAGCACACATGTAGACAGTTAGATTGGGCCTGCACTGAGGATAGCCCTTAGTGCCAAGCAGAGATGTGCCACTCTATTTCTATAAGCAATGGAGAAGCACTGAATACTTTCCAGCAGGAGTCCAAGTTGGTAGAGAGCGAAAGACGGAAAGGAAGGGTTGGGAAACAAAAGCTATAAGGTTTTGAGTCCAGGTCAATCCTACCTTGTAAACTATTCTCAAAAGAAGACTTAACCCCTCTCCCCAGCTCTCTCTGCATGACACCTGCCTATATGCTGAGGGTGTGTCACTCTGACCGGGTTTAGCACACCCACACCCCAGACATACAGACTCACCTTTCGGTCTGCTTTGTAATAATTTGAGAAATTACAGAAAATGCCTATACTTTTAGTATCTCTTTATTAACGAAATGGCCAACCGAATGACTAGGATTTGATGATCTTTTTACTATGGTCTCAGCTCACTGCATCCTGTAAGAGTATTTTTTTCTAGAGTATTTTTAGGTCTGTATGTGTAGTTCTACGTCAATTCCTCCTTCGACCGACACTGAGCTTTAACCGTTGCTTCGTAATCTGAACAGTATGGTTAGTTAGGCCCACGGGTGAAATGCCAAGGCATCTGTTTATCTGTTCCATCATTTATTTCCTCTTCATCATCAAGTGTACATATCTCTCTAAGTAACTTCCCCTTTATCCCACATACCTGTGACCACGTGGCAATCATTCTATCCAAAACAGCTGCATCAAGATCTTAGGCTTACTAAATAATTTGTCTTAGCTACAGAGTCAGTGGAGCTTTAATTTAAAATGCAAGTAGGGACCAGGGGGATCCTCTGGGTTTCATGGTTGAATGAAGTATTCAAACGTGCCCCACTTCTACTACTACTGCTGACAGCATGCTGATGATTTTTGACAACTGGA
The DNA here is from genome assembly GCF_003031525.2 of Neophocaena asiaeorientalis asiaeorientalis. Classification (NCBI taxonomy): domain Eukaryota; kingdom Metazoa; phylum Chordata; class Mammalia; order Artiodactyla; family Phocoenidae; genus Neophocaena; species Neophocaena asiaeorientalis. Next base: position 781,563 of record NW_020173036.1, on the reverse strand, counting down.
ACAATTCAAGTCCTGCTAATTTCCTTTCATCCTCCTTTCTTTTTCATCCCCAACTGTTTTCTATTCATCTTTTATCCTACTTTTAAAGCAAGAAAAACCGAAATAATTATTTAGAAAATCTCCCCTCCTGTCAAGACAACAAAACCTACCAGGCAAGAGCAATTGACAAAAGTGCTCCAAAAGAGAAATGATTCCTTAAACTTCTGGAGAAAAGAAATCACGTTTGCACTGTGATCAAACTAAACTAAGTCACGTGGTAGTAAGGAAAATTTTTAATGTCAGACTGTTTTTCCCCTTGCTCCTGTGCATTCATTCTCATGGATAAGGTGGGAGGTTTAGGTCTCTATATGAAATTTGTATGAGTTAGTGGATGTTAAGAGAATGGGTAACAATGATGGCGCTATTGATTGAGACAGGTTCTGGATTTCATATCTGGTTATTCATTTTAAAAAACCCAAACAAACAACAAACCGAAACCCTAATACGTACAGTGGAAGCCACGGCCTCGGTTCCGTCACACACCTGCTGTAACAGATCAAAGCTAACAATGGCCTAACACAATGGAAGTTGATTTCTCCTAACATCCCAGAGTGGGTGTTCAGCAGGTGACCTTTCGTGCAGTGATGCAGGGACTGAGGCTTCCCCCACTGCTGTGTGGGACCTCAGAGCCCTGTGCTTCCAGCTGGCAGACAGGAGAGAATGGGGGGTCCCAATGGGAGGTTTTCGTGGGCCAGGCCTAGGGGTGGTGTCCCTGTCTTCCATCCTCACTCCAAGGGCTACAACTCAGTCACGTGGCTCTACCTAACAAGAGTGGGCTGGGAAACGGATCTTCTCCAAGAGAAGGAGAGCAAGTTACAGGAACACCATACAGTCCCTGAACCGCCAAGGGCCCAGTTCTGCACTGGGTCATGTTAAAAGAAACATAGGTTCAGCCTCAAGAAATCATCACAGTAAGAAAGGTAAATTTAAACCCTGGCTGCTGTCACTCAAGAAAACTTCAGAGAAGAATTATCTTCTAAATGCACAAACTCTGTAAGTCTTCTTGCGTCTTGACCTTTGCATGTGTGTACCCCGTACACAAGGCAGCCACCTCCCAAAGTCCTCTCCTCCCTGCTCCAAGCTCCTGAATCTCTTTGCAACTTAGATTGCTCGGACTTTTTCCTCCCTTTCACCTTAACTGTGCCTCACTTAGCCCTCTAGGCTTCGATTGCCCCATCTGTGAAATGAGAAACTTGAACCAGATGACCTTCATGTATTCAACACTCAGTGAATATTTATTAAGTGCCCACTGGGCTAGGCCAGCTCAGACATTCTCAGATGCTATGAAAAGGGCAAAATGCTTAAATCAGGGACTCCCTTAAAATGGCAGAAGTCTTATGAGAATCCATATCCCACGGGGTTGTTTAACAGCCCCTTCATGTAATGAGGAAATCGATTTTTCTGATTAAAATAAGGTCCTTCTCTTTGTGTCAGTAAGAAATGGTCAATGAAATTCACTGCAATTCATGAAAAACAGCTTATAGAACTGGAACTACCATTTCTTTAAAAAAGGCATTCCCAATTTGGGGAATCCAGTTTACAGAAGCAAAAATATCAATATCTAACCATATAGGCACAGAAGTATTTAAAAATTTATTATTTAATACTTTATTGTTATTGTAGTGGCCAAAGGCTAGACTCGACTGAAGCAGGACATTGGGCAAATCTCCCCAAACCAGAGGATATGACGCAACTACCAAAAGATAACGTGTTTGAGTCCTATTCATCAACATATCAAGTGAGAAGAGTAAGTTTCAGAGTAAGGTGCCTCATATAAGCCCACATGTATAGAAAGAATTTGGAAATCCCGAACTGTGCTGTGTGTCTTAGTATGATCCTGGTGAAAGGTGCAGAAGGCTGCTGACCCCAGTCTTTCCACATCTAGGATGACGAGGGTCAGGAATGGAGATGTGAGATGATTAACTTTTTCTTTACTCATTTCTGGAGTGGGTTTTTTGTTCCATCTCTTGCAATGATTGCATACTTTGGAATTAAAACAATTTAAAGTATGATTGAAAGATGCTAAACAAAGATGCATTTTATAATGACATATGTAAATGGGTGGTAGTTCTCATGAAATTTAGAAAAAAGAAGAGAAGAGGAAGAATGTGTCTGTGTATCTCCACATTATAATATTCTTTTCCCTGGGAAGGCAGTTTCCAAAGCCAAGCAGGGCTGGTGTGTGTATCAGGCTACGCTGTTCTCCACAGCAAGTGCAGCCCAAGACTCCGATTCCATGCTTAGCAAGCTACCTCTTCTTTAGAAATGTCATTTACCAGTTTTGTGTATATCAGAAGGTAAGTGCCCTGGACCTAAATATTTGGACTGTAGATCTCTCACTCTAATACGCTCGTGCTGTGATTTGGGAGAAAAAACAAAGCTAGTCTGTGGTTTGGTTAGAAAGCATCAACTCCTCAGATCCTGATGACTGTTTGGTAAACTGAAAAAACAGAGTTACCAAAACCACAAGGCTGAGACCTGGACCACGGCTCCACAAGATTCTGCAGAGATACAATCCCTGTGAGGCCAAAGAGCCAGCCAGCCTCACCCATGACCTGTTTGGTGGTTGGTCTCTGGCCTGTGCTATCACCCACTCTCGTCTTTATTCTCTCTGCAGTTCCCAGAGGTTGAAGACGCTCTCTTTTAGGTCAATTTACTAGAGAACTTAGCCCAGCATCTACGTATAGTTTATTGACAAAACAAACAAATTAAAACAGTGATAGCCACGTAGGCGGTTATCCTTCAGGAATTCCATGGAACAAAGTTGGATGAATGGTTAGCTGGTCCTCTTCAGCCACCAGGGATGTGAGGCAGTGAGAGGGCTCAGGCACCTCATCTACTTACATAGTCATAGGAGCCGAGTTTGCTCTGAGCCAGGGCTTTGGCTACTAGGTCAAGTCTGCGGCAAAGGATGAATGAGGGAAGAGAGAAAGGATTACTGTCACTCCTCTCCTCCAAAAGAGATGTCTTGGAAAATGCACTTTTTAATTTGTAAGCATCATTTGGTATTATTTGAGGCTGAGATAAGAGACCATAAATAAGAAATAAGGCAAAACGGTAAAGGAAAAGAGGACCGATGTGAACATTTGATGCGACATTGTCTGACTTGCACCAAGAAGGGTCATGTGAGCTGTTTGCCTGCAGCCTGCCTAATTCATGGCTGACTAGGCAAGGTGTTCAGATCAGATCACCAGTTTCTACATATGTAATCGAATGGTTATCTACCAGGTGGATGGCATAAGTTAACACTTCTTGAGGAAGAAAAATAGCATAAAGCATTCCTGCGGGTATCCTATTAGTCAAAGGTACATTTTTAAAGTACTTATTGAACACCTACTATGTGCCAGACACTGTTTTAGTGCGTGGCATACATCAGTGAACACCTCTGTCTCACAAGCTTGTAGTGCAAGACAAAACAGAAACCCAGAAGAGATGAACAAATAATATCCAGGCGGTGTGTGATCCTGGCCAGATGAAAGATTCATATTATAAATTCTATTGACTTTTAAGGGATGGAAAGATCGCAGTCTGCTGAAATAGTCAAGAAAAGCTTAAATTTTGAGCCAAACATTTAGGGAAAGATTTGATTTAGAAAAGCAGAGAAGAAAAGGAAACATATTTCACACGAGATGGGACAGCATAATAGGGGGAACATTTAAAAGTGCTTTACAGTTGGCGAAGCATTGTCTCATCCATGCTGTAGAGGTGAAAATGAGCAAAGTTTTTCAGAGTCAAGTTCTGAGATGAAGCTGGCTTATCAGAAGGGAAACATCCCTCCTTTCCCCTCTACCCTTCCTTCCTGATCAGGGTTCATGGTTTCATATGGACTTGCTAATCTAAAGCCCTTCTACAGGGGAATTTCTCCCCACAGATGTGGCAAAGGGAGCCAGGAAGCTGTATTCTTCTGGATATCTCGCGTGTGTGTTGTGTGCCAACTAACAGTTGGCATGGGACACTTTCTATTTGGGGTGAACACGACATTTTACAGCTTATAATCCCAAATTAAGTAACACCTGGACTTTGAAGGACTTGTCTTTCTTAGCCAACCTTACTTCTCATCCCTTCCCAGGTCAAAGTAGATCTATTCTTCCTCCCTATTTCACAGCCCCATCTGGCTTTTGTACTTCTACTCTTGCTATATGCTGCTTGCTCCACCAAACCAGGTCCTACCATCACCCTTCAGTTTTTAGATCAAGCCCTACCACCTTCACAAGCTCCTCTCCATCTATAAGTGCCAGTGGTGATTATTTGCACCCTGCTGATCTCTGCAATGCTTCTTACTATTGCGAGGAGGTGTAACGCATCCCTTTGAGAATCTGATGAACGCATATACACATATACACAAAAAATGTTCCTAATTTCAAGAGACTCATGTTTCTCTGAAAACATCACTTTATAGAACACATTTGTTTGGTACAAACCATATACTTCAATGCTTTCAAATATACTTTTATATTATTTTGTCTAACGTATGTCTTACTGTCATAATTAGGCTAAACTTGAAAATAAAGCTATTTTAGAAATTTTTGGTAACCCTCTTAGAACTAGGTAGAATATAGAGCACATGGGAGGTACATAATAATACAAAACAGAATGGACAAACAAACTGTGGTACATCCATACAATGGAATATCATTCAGTGATTAAACCAAATGAAATATCAAGCCACAGAAAAACATGCAAGAACCTTAAATGCACATTACTAAATGAAAGAAGCCAGTCTGAAAAGGCCACATGCTATATAATTCCAACTATATGACATTCTCGAGTAGGCAAGCCTATGGAGACATTAAATAGATCAGCGGTTTCCAGGGATACAGGGGGAGGGAGGGATGAAAAAGTAGAGCACAGGGGATTTTTAGGGCAGTGAATCTATTCTGTCTGATACTATAATGGTGGATACATGTCACTACACATTTGTCAAAACCCACAGAACGTACAAACACCAAGGGTGAACCCTAGTATAAACTGTGGACTTTAGTCTATAATAATGTATCAATATTGTCTTGTCAATTGTACAACGTACTACACTAAGGTAAGATGTTAATAACAGAGGAAACTGGGGAGGGGGGAATAATGGGAACTCTGCATTTTCTGCTTATTTATCTGTAAAATTTCTAAACTTCTAAAACTGTCCTAAAGATAAAGTCTATTAATTTTTTTTAAGAAAGAGTTTCAGATTTTGACCATAGCCTCTAATGACTATTGGGATAAAGAATAGGCAACTCCTCATGCAATGCGTGTATTTGGGGTTTTCAAAGGTTGTATCTATTGATGTTAAACTCAGTTAAACTGGTTGCTTGACATCATGTCGACACACTATCCAGGATTCTTAAATGAACTAACCGAATTAGTAAGATGGGTTCTCATGATGTAGACTCAGCCCAATCCTAATGTCAATGAAAAATTCAACATTTAACACACACCTTTCAATGGGAAAAATACTCTCAGCTTATAACTAGTGAGTCTTAGACATAAGCAGAAAGAAACCCCACCAAGACATGGTCGTTATTTCAAAGAGTTCTCTTTTCTTGGTCTGCCTCTCTATTCCTAACGGGAGCTTTGAGGAAAAGCCGTATCTATCTGGAACAACACGAATATTTGGAGCCACAGAACATCCGTTTAGCAAGTAAAGGGCCAAATTCAGTGTCTTGTTCTCAATTTTGAAGGAACATAGTTAGGGGTGACTGACCCAGGAAACTTCTCCCCCGAGGCTGTTTATGCCTGAATTGATTATTCTGAGGTCAGTCAAGGATGTTGACCACAGTATTAGCCATTTACCCCACATTGATTCCTACATAGTATCATCTTGTTTGGTTTTTTAAAAGCTCGGATTGATGGAATGAACCATGCCAAAGTCCTAGTATTCTGTCCATCTTAACAAATAAAGTTAAGCTAGCAGTGGGTCAGCTGGTTGGGTAGAAAGTCATCCATTATGAAAGTTGTTTCCCTCTCCTTGGCCATCCTTTTCTATCCCAAACAAATCTCCCAGCTCTTGACCTTCTTGTTTGCTGTTTGGCCTTGGGGGGAATGGAGGGAAAGAGAGAAGAGTTAAGTCAAGGGTCAGCAAATGAAGGCTCCCACATGGTCAGTGGGTCGCTCTGCGGTCCCCTGGGGCCACTCACAACGGAGGATACAGTGGACACGGTAGTCAAACTTTCCAAGAAGGGCCACGGTGCCCTCTCAGTGACTCTTTTGACCTCAACCACGGCTCTGGCCGTGCGAAGCATTAATTTGATTCTGCTTATTATCTTCTTCAATAATTATAAAAATAATGTTTTCCAGATAAAACGAAGAGACTGCTTGCTTCAACTCTTCTCAATCATTCGTGATGTGCATTCAAAGTGTGTAGCCTGGGGTCGCCATTGTATATACACAATAAATCTTAGTTTATCTGGAATCCAGGCAGTCATGAAGCCTGGATGATGAGGGTTTTTTTTTTTTTTTTTTAAACAGACAGAAGTCAGGGAGGGCAGTCATTGCTCAGACAATGCGATTCCAGCAAATGCTGTTCTGAATCTCTGAGCTCTGAAGGGAAGAAGATGGATGAGCGGGCAAACTGAGAAGACAAGTGAGCCACAGGGAAAGGAAGAAGTTGCTGAAGCAGGAAGAGAAAAAGGCATTAAAGATAAGAAATGGAAGCTAGCAGAGGGGGAGAAGCGAACTGTCAGGGAGGGCAGTCATTGCTCAGACAATGCGATTCCAGCAAATGCTGTTCTGAATCTCTGAGCTCTGAAGGGAAGAAGATGGATGAGCGGGCAAACTGAGAAGACAAGTGAGCCACAGGGAAAGGAAGAAGTTGCTGAAGCAGGAAGAGAAAAAGGCATTAAAGGGGAGGAAGATAAGAAATGGAAGCTAGCAGAGGGGGAGAAGCGAATTGTCAGCAGGGGAGGAAGACCAGGGAGAGACCAGGGAGACCGAGTGGGTGGGCCAAGTTTTCCGTGTGCTGTGAACAGGGGCCGCCAGGTATATTGGTCTGCAAACCACATTATTAGCTGCCTACCATATGGTTTCTGAGATATGTGGGGAAAGCAAAGGCAGAAAATAAAATGCTAGTTGTTCTAACACTGAAAAAGAATCTGTAAATTTTGAGAGGTGTGAGAATAGGAACCCTCAAAGTGGGAGATCAGTGTCTTTGTACATTTCATATATTGAGGTTCAAAGAGGACATTTCCCCAAACCATGGTAGTTCTCTTTCAAATAAAGTTGTTTCAGACCAACCATAATTAATGTTCCTAATGGTAACCCCGAAGCATGTCAAGAACCTAAAGGAAACTTCTGAATTTTCAAAGATTAGGTATGTTGAGTGCAGTTTGACTAGTGAATGCCAGTTGAATGTTAAGTGTGTGTTGCTATATTCTCGTTTTTGGGAGATCGTGGATCCACATGTGAAAGATAGAATCACCCTCAATTACCTAGCATGCAGCTCATTTGGCAACCAGTCTGGACCTTAGATCCTAGTTCCAATTCTGTAACTATATCTATTGTCTAGTGGACATTTCTCTCTGAGAGCCCTGTCGTCATTCAAAAACATTATCAGGAACAGCCTTGGACTTCCCTGGTGGCACAGTGGTTAAGAATCCACCTGCCAATGCAGGGGACGTGGGTTCAATCCCTGGTCCGGGAAGACCCCACATGCCACGGAACGACTAAGACCGTGCACCACAACTACTGAGGCTGTGCTCCAGAGCCCGTGAGCCACAACTACTGAGCCTGAGTGCCACAACTACTGAAGCCCGCATGCCTAGAGCCCGTGCACCGCAGCAAGAGAAGCCACCGTAATGAGAAGCCTACGCACCGCAATGAAGAGTAGGCTCCGCTCGCCGCAACTAGAGAAAGTCCTCACACAGCAACAAAGACCCAAAGCAGCCAAAAATAAATAAAATAAAATAAATAAATTTATAAAAATAAAAAAGAGTAGCCTCATCTCTCCACCTATCCTCTTCTGGAACATTGGCACCATTCATCTCTCATTGCAACTTTGATTCTCTCTTCTTTATCTCCATGGGCTGCTAAATATTTCTTCAAAATCTCTCAGTCCCTCCTCACAATTCTCACTGCCCTGAATTAAGCCCAGGTCCTAATTTACTGGCCTCCCTCTCCACTCCTTTTATTCACAGCACACACGTCCTAGAACAACTTTCTCATCACTGCTTTCATCTGGATCCGATCTCAGAGCCCAGGAGTTTTCCCAGTTGCCCTGGCCGCAAGCCTAGCCTGCCCCACCAACTCATTATATGTCTTATCTGCTCATTTCTGGGCACCCTCCAACTGCATCTTCTCCAGCGGGGAGCGAGGTTTCACGCCAGAAACTTGAGGATCATCCTGTACTCCTCCCTCTCTCCCTTAAACCATCCATCACCAAGCCCTGCAGATTTCCCCCCAGTGCGTTCACCCACCTCCCCCTTTGCATCTGCACAGTCACCACACCTGAGTTCAGGCAATCATAATCGTCGATAGCTCCAGCTATACACCAGGACTTGTTCTCGACATTCACCTGTATTTCCTTATTTAATCCTCACAATAACTCCATGAGGTGTATTTCATCATTATCCCCCTTTTATAGATGAGGAAACTGAGGCTCAGTGAAGTAAATTATCCAAGCAAATAATTAGTAGAACCAGGATTCAAACCCAAAGAGTTTGGTTCAGGAATCCACGTGCTTAACTTTTATTTTATATTGCCTCTCTTCTGTATATTTTCTTCATTTGTGCCTGTTTCTTTTCTGTGTCTCTTGTTTCTGGTACATGGAGGGCAAAGAGACACTGAAGAAAGAAGCAGATTGGTAGGTAGCGGGGTGAATAAACAAAGGAGCTTACCCGCAAGGCTTGTCTTGGGCTCTGCAGGACGAGTACGTCTCCACACCAGCCCACCACAATCTCAAGTTTATAGAGAAGCCTTAACGGGGCTCATTTACATATTCAGTCCAGATGGTTTCAACAACACCTTACTGTCTCAAGGCTGCATCCTTGAAACAGCTCTTAGTGTGGGAATAGTGGACAAAACATTCCAAGGACAGAGGAGGTGGTAAGGAGCCTCCCATTGCCCCGGTCCAGCTCATGGGTCAACCTGTGGTCACATCCTCCAGCAGTGTTGGTTGAAATCACCAGGTACACTTTCTCAGATGGATTTAGGGAGGGTCCCTGCCACATCTGGGAGGAGCCCAGCCGCCCAAGGGCTTCCCTTTTGGGGTGGCCAAGCCTCATTCCTGGGCCTGGGACACAAATGCTGCTGGTCAGGGGGTAGAAGGATGCGTCCTTCTCTAGCGGCTTCTCCCTGACACCATAACTCAGCTCCAGCACCAGGAGGGTCTGTCCCGTGCCATCTGCTGACACACATCACTTTCTGGTGAGTCTAATTTTAGGTCTTCCTTCTCATGTTGGTTCCCCTTTGCCTTAATATGTAGAACAAATCCCTAGATTTTTTTTTGACAATTACATAGAAGATTTTAGTGCTTCTCTGGCAGGAAGCAAGATTTCCTTCTTTTTATTTAAAAGAATCTGGGGGTCCTCTCAGTGGTTTCTGGGGGCTGGGGGTTGACTGCCTGTGTTCTGCTCCCCTCTTTCCAGGTCTCCCCCTCCTTCTTCCTTTTCTCCCTCTCTCCTGCTTTTTTTTTTTTTTTGCTTGTTAATCGAATCTTTATTTTTTATTTATTTGTTTAATTTTTTTTTTTTGGCTGTGTTGGGTCTTCGTTGCTGCGCGTGGGCTTTCTCTAGGTGCAGCGAGTAGAGGCTACTCTTCATTGTGATGTGTGGGCTTCTCATTGCGGTGGCTTCTCTTGTTGCAGAGCACGGGCTCTAGGCGCGTGGGCTTCAGTAGTTGTGGCACGTGGGCTTCAGTAGCTGTGGCTCACGGGCTCTAGAGCACAGGCTCAGTAGTTGTGGCTCACAGGCTTAGTTGCTCCATAGCATGTGGGATCTTCCCAGACTAGGGATCAAACCCGTGTCCCCTGCATTGGCAGGCAGATTCGTAACTACTGTGCCACCAGGAAAGTCCCTCTCCTACTTACTGAGACACTCTTCTCCTTTGCCTTCCATTATGCTTGGTTCTCAAAAGAGATTCTCTGGATGAGCCTCTCCCTACACTCCTTTTCCATCTGCACCTTGCTTCTCCCCTTTGCTGCATCCTCTGCCTGCTGATCTTTCCACTCTAGACACTCTCCTTGGTGAGCTCACACGCCCTAAAGGTTTCACTATTATCCCCATGTCGAGGGTGTCCAGCCAAGGGCCTCAGCCCGGATGTGTTGTGAAGCTTCCTTTAAACAGCCAGTTATCTGCTGGATATTCTCCCCCCGTCCTCAAAGACCAGACATCGCAAACTCAGCATGTCGGAAGCTGTACTAGTCACCTTTTCTCACAGAATGTGCGTCCTGCACGGTGAGCGAGTCCATCTAGCGCAGCAGACTCTAGTTCGGCCTCCAGCCAGACAACACTCCCCACTTGTGTGAGGATGATCACCCCCTCCTAAAGTCCTTTGAAGCCTCCAGCCCCAGCTCCTCAAGGTGGCCTGCAAGGTCACGGGGGGTTTGGCCTCCTCGATCCCTGCTCCCTGCTGCGTTCTGTTCCCGGATCTCTGCACACCTTGGAGGTCCCTGCCTTTATCTTCTGTGGCCTTGTCCTTGCCTGCTGGTAAATGGCCTTCTGGGGAGGAAATCATCCCTGATCTATAGCATTTGTGACTCTTCTGGTGTAAATACTACCACCATGGCAGATTTCAGACTAACATGACGTGGGACTTTCCTGGTGGTCCAGTGGTTAAGAATCCGTCTTCCAATGCAGGGGACAAGGGTTCAATCCCTGGTCGGGGAACTAAGATCCCACAGGCCGCGGGGCAACTAAGCCCTCGCGCCGCAACTAGAGAGAAGCCCACGTGCTGCAACGAAAAGATCCCACATGCCGCAACTAAGATCCAATGTAGCTAAAAATAAATACATCAGTAAATATTAAAAAAAAAACAAAACTAACATGACGTAAAGTTGGGAAACGTAGCAACCATTAGACAGTATTTCCACCATATACTTAACAATAGCCCTAAAAAACCTCAAGGCATAGATAATAGTAAGATGTAGGAAAATAATTAGGGAGTAATATATTTTTAGTATTTGTTACCTTTGCTTTTAATGTGATTTATTTAATTGTAAAAGAATATAAATTTAAATGTTAATAATGATCACATCTCACAACCAGCTTGCAAGACTGAACATTTAACGATCGGTCCTCGTGAGCTGGTTCGAACCAGCTCCAGGGCACCACTGACCCCTTTCCCAGAGATCCCTCCACCCCACTGACATCTGGTCAAGGGTTATTAGGAGTCAGCTCTTTTCACGCTGGGAACGTGCCTCTTTTTTTTTTTTTTTTTGCAGTACGCGGGCCTCTCTCTGTTGCGGCCTCTCCTGTTGCGGAGCACAGGCTCCGGACGCGCAGGCTCAGCGGCCATGGCCCATGGGCCCAGCCGCTCTGCGGCATGTGGGATCTTCCCGGACCGGGGCACGAACCTGTGTCCCCTGCATCGGCAGGCGGACTCTCAACCACTGCGCCACCAGGGAAGCCCAACGTGCCTCTTTTTTGTCTCCATCATTGTTCTTTCCACATTGAGTCTATTTATACACCTGTCTCCCCTCCTAGTCCGCGAGCGTCCCCAGGGCAGAGGCTGTGTCTTTGTAATCCCAGTACAGTGCCTGATACGTACTAGACACTCAGTAACTTATCGTTTAAATAATTGATGATGCCTTTCCTATTGGTACCATCCTATCCTCACCCATATTCCTTCCCATCTACTATGGGAAGGGCCTTTGGCTGCAGATGGTACAATGTTCCAGGTCTCAGTGAAAACGATGCTTGTTGATCGGATTAGCTGACCGAGTGGACTAGAACATTTACAGGTAAGAATAGTTTACCCACATACATTAGAGGTAGGAAAGGGTGTGCTCTCCCAACAATCCCCAGACACGGGGTCCCCATGCCCTTGCCCATCACAGCTCATGTCTATAGGGTGCCAATTCATCACTTGTGGGAAAGTGGTCATTCAAAGCACTTGTACACGTTTGATGTTCTGCAGACTTCAAAGCTCAGATTTTGTCTTTTTTTTACTGAATGAAAATTAACATTCTAAACCATCATTCTGACAGAAAATCAGACCAGTCCACCAGGAAGACAGAATGGAACAGGGACTGAGCATTTTTATGTTAACAGGTAGTGTATTAGCCACAGGGATGGATCAGTGGAAAAGGAATCTGTAAATGTCCCGATGGTATTGATGATATTTTTTTCAGTATTTCAACTGAATGCTTGTCATTTTAATGAGATAGACTCTAATTTCTCAGCATTTTTAGAGTCATGCATATTTTTTGTAGCTGATTAAACACATAGACTGTAATCTAGAGTGACACATCTGTAGAACGTAGCTCCAGCCTGAGAAGGGGTAGCAGTACGTTTTCTAGAATTGTGATTTTATACTTCACTAGAATGACTTGTTTATATAAAGGAATCTTTCTGTTTTCCAAGAAGATTCAACAGTTCCATTAAGCAGCAGCAAAAGCAGTAGTCATTTCTCCCTAACAGGTTTCAATCTTAGCAAGACTTATATTTCGCAAATAAATATTTAAAAGCAAATCATAACAGAGTGAAAACCAACACTACCACACACACCCAAACGACACCAGTTAGTCTGGGTCCACTTCAAGGAATTAGGTGTTTCTGAAACCTATGTCGATTTCACTGTCTCCCTAAAGAAAAGTTTGGTGTCTTTACGATTCTATCTATACACACACACACACATCAGTCTGAAAAGCAAAATCAAAAGACTGAGCTCACTCAGATTTAACTCTAATGCAAGTAAGTAGAATTTGAAAGAACAAGCTTTTCGACTGGATTCAGCCTAAAGAATATTGAGATTTCTTAATATCTCCTTTTACAGGTGAAACATTATTTCTTGCCTATGAGGGGCACAAATCTGTATATACTCTGCACATACGTCACTCTTTGTCACCTTGGATAATGAGTCCCATCAGTGGTGGACAGATGTTTCCAAAGAGTCTAAGATTCACGAGCAAAAGGTATGTTGCAGGTGACAGTGGTGCCTGTTCCGAATGGATGTGTCAAAAGAGAGCTGTGCCCCACAGCTTGTCCAGCAGCCGAATGAGCCCCATCAGAGGAGGACAGAATGGCATGTGCAGGCTCTTTTCGCCAGTCTTTGAAAAGACCAGCATCTTAGGAGATTGAATCTCTCTGTTATTGATGATTCTGGACTAGACATGATCCCCTGGCATGATTGAGGCTCTTGGAACTATGGAACTCACTTCCAGAAGGAAAATCTAGGCGTGGTCTATAGACTCGAGAACTAATTGTTAAAGGAAAAAAATAAGGGAAAGAAGAAAAAAGGAAAAGGACTTTTTCACTCTGACAAGAACCACAGGAGTAGTTAACCCTGAAGATGGAAACAGCAAATGACCTCTGGTGAGGGACATTTTCTGAGCATTTCAAGCAGGACTGACTGCTTTATATTACTTCAGATGGCATGGAAAGTTCTCTATCATGAATGAGAAATATCCCCTTTAAAATGAGCAAAGCCTTAAGTTTTGTGTCTGACCAGGTGGAATATTTCAATCCTGCACTTCCTGGCCTGTACCCTTTAGAGCAATTGCATTTTGTAAATTACAGGAACGTGCCAAGAACAGGTGGTTGAGACATGGGGATGGTCATAAGTCTGGGGCTCAGTGGCTTCCAGCCCCCAAAGTCAAGGTTCTCAAGTGCTGGCCTTGACACAACTGGAATTCCTGCCATAGAATTGTCTTCCACAGGTGGAAATTCAGTGTCTTATATGTATTTCTAATCACCATCCTTGAAAAGCCGCAGTGTACAGGAATGTTAAAAGAGCTCTCTTTTTCCATCACACCATAAAAGGCTAGATGGAAGCTCTTTCTGCAGCAAAGATAATTAGGTTGAAATGTTGTACACTTTGTGGCCAAGGCTGAATTCCTACTGAGCAAATATGCACGAGCACAGGGAGGTGATATGGACCCCACGCTGCCAGGGTGAGCTTCTCAGACTCAGATGGAATAAACACCTTCCGTGAAGTTATCCTCCTATCAGATGCTTGCAGCCCAAATCAGAAGCTTTTCTAGAAGATTTTTTTTTCCATTTCAAAAGTAATACATATTCAAGCTAGATTTTTAAGAACTTCAGACAAAACATAAGGAAGAAAATTTCCTTTGTTTTCTCCATAAGTACACGCAAAAACATGTCTTTTTGCCCCTGTGTTGCATTCTGTGGATTAGGTCTCAGTAAAGACATTACTGTTCTTAGAGACAGGTTTCAAAATGAGTAGGAGGGTCACAAAAGGAGTGGAAGTAGAATATATCATGTCTCCGCATTCCCACTCCCTTTCTTTGGGGGAAAGGTTGGAGACCCTCAATGCTCCTGCATGAGTAACATGGCACCTGGTCAGCTTCCCATGAAACATGGACATTCTACTTCTGCCAAAGTGCTTTGAATGTCTGCAAAGAACGTGATGGGTCACTTGGTTGATCTTCTGAGGAGGTGCCATTTTGTTGGAGGACAAGGCATGGATTTTTCATATCCAGTCCTTCCAATATGTGGTATTCTGGACACCTTCCAGCATTGGGCCAATGATGTCCTTTTGGGATATGTTTGACCACCCACCTTGGAGGCATCTTATCGTTCCTCTCTTGTGTCACACCACCACAGGGCTGGCCGCCAAGAAAAAATGCTTCTGCTGAAGGGGCTGAGGAAAATTTACTGCCCACTGGACTGCTTAGAGCTTCTGGAAAAGTTTTCAAGATGGAGGGATAAGTCGGGGTTCCTTAGGTTTGTCCAAATGTTTAGCTATTTCACATCGTTCTTCTTTCGAATAACACCCATTACAGATTTATGAATTATGTCCCCCGACCCTGGATTGGGTGCCCAAATCCCATCATAATTGCTTTTCTCTAATTATGTAATTGAAGCCATCTTACCGGTTTCAGGAACCCTAGAACTCAAGCTCTGTGGATTTTCCAGATCTTTCTTATAACTGTGGTAAATGTTAGCAAATACTAGGTTCAATGATGACAGACATAGGATGTATATCTTTTTCTGCCAAAAGCAGGTGTAAATGGGAGTTATAACATTTGGGACCCAGTCTCGAAGGTAGCTGGGATGCAGGAGGCGAGGGCAAAATGGGAGCCTCCAGGTCCTATGCTCTCTCTCTTCTCCAGGAACAAAGTCTTCGCCCCCGGTCTGTTGGTGTGGTCCAGCTTCCATCTCTCTGTCCAGCCCCCTGTGGATAGTGTTTCTACTGGATTGTTCGTGTGGCTTGAATGCCTCCCTCCCCCCGCACCACCACCCGTCCCTGCCTGTCCTGGATGGAACACTGCAACGTCACAATGTGTCATCCCTTCACTACAGACAAATCATCTAAGAGGAAAGTAGTCTCTGAGTCCGTCTCTCTCTGTAGCATTGTGAAGAGCAGGCTTCCTTCCTTCCCTCAGCTCACTTCTCCATCCACTCAGGCCATGGCCTGGGCAATCAGTCTGTTCTCCGTGAGGAGGAAAGCCTGAAGCACAGGGTTCCAGCTCTCACGTTCTCCCTCAGGTTTGCTGGGAAGGTTGGAGGGTGGGTTCACGTAAGATTCAGGAAGCTGGACTCCAACTGCTCTCGACATGATGGTGGAGCCGTGTGATGAAAGCACTATCGGGCCAGGGGGCGCGTGGTCCGATTTCTAGTCTTGTTTTTGCCGGAGTTCACTGAACCTGACCAAGCTGGAAAGTAACTGCTTGGTCAAGCAGGCACTCTCTGGCCCTGCCTAAACCCCAGGATGGTTGTCACTAACCGATAAAAGAACAGATGTGGGAGTCCTAGTACAGGTGGGGAAATTAGATGCAGGTTCTGAAGCTGTGTAACAAGAGAAGGGTGGCTTTGCCGGAACTGAGCTCCCCAGAATTGGGGGAATTCAAGCAGAGACCAAGAGCTTCCAGGGATGCTATGAAGGGGGAAGGTTAGACTAGGTGCCTGGAGTCTCCGTTTGGTTTTCCAAAGATTGTGATTTTCCAGACTTTTCCAAAGATGGTGATTCATGCCCCAAAGAGATCTGATCTGGAGTCCTCACACAGACACGGTCTTGACTGGGGTCTGACATCCTGGGTCACTGAGCGGCGAGCTCCCCAGGCACTTTCCTCATCCACCCTCCTCTCCCAGCCCCTGTCCCTGAGCCTCTCACCTCATGGGTGTTCCAGAGTGTTTCCTAATGGACGACGCCATGCTTGGCTCTCCTAACCTCAGCTTGGAGCCCAAGTCCTGTCTCAAATTCAAACTGGCTTGGCCAATTCACATAACTTGTTGGGAGAAGGAGAGGTGTCTTCATGATACTGACAATTAGTGTGACTTGAATCTCAGTGTTGCCATCCAGGTGTTTCATGTAATGGGCTGTGGGTTTCAGGCAGACGTTAGGATTGTGGGTTTGAGATGAGAACCTGGCCTTGCCCTTCCGTGGCTGTGAAAGTAGCAGAGGGAGCAGGACAGATGGGAGGACAGGGCATGCATGAAAAAGAGACAGACAGATGGGAAGATGTTCAGCAAAGAAGCCCGTGGGCAGAGAGGTTCCCATGCAGCGCCCAGGCAATTCTCCTAGCTTCTAGGTAGCCTGACCAAGCAGGCAGGATAATCCGGTCACTTCCACAAAGAGGGTGCCTCTTCTGATGTGCATTCTGCTAATTCCTGGCTCATTCGACAAAGCAAAAGCAGAGACTAACACACCCCAAATTGGTTTTGTTGGTAAACAGCATCCAACTGTTTTCTTATTAATTTACCTTGGCAATACCTCTCTATTATGTAATTATGTGGAATTTCAGACCCATATTTACTTCTATCCCACACACACCTTCTGTTCCTCCATCTTCGCACTACCATATTGAGAGAAAGGACACAGATCTTCTCTTAGCTCCCGCAGAGCCGCAAATAGTCCTATTGGGAGAGAAGACAGATGTCGTCCAAAGAGTGGGGTGAAACCAGGGCTGTGGCAGGAGGAGGTCACGTAGTAGCAGGGAGGAGGGGGAGGGGTAGCACCTGCTAAGCAGGTGAGCAGGCATGACCCACCCACAGGAAATGCAGAATAGAAATTTCTGGAATAAGAGCTAGGAAAAGCAAAGTGACAAGTGTTCATTGTGAAAGAACCTAGTTTGAAATAGTTCACGTTGATCCTTAGGGAGGATTTGCAATTCTGGCCAGTTTAGTACACCTGTCAGGGAAAGAGGGAAAGCTGAGGCCTTTCCTGAGGGAAAAAGGAGGGCATTAGAGACAAAATGGGGGAAATTCATAAACGAAAACCAAAGAATTGTTAATACGCTGCCGCTCAAATACAGCAGCACTTCAGACCTGCGGTGTCCCCAGAGGTGCTGTCTGAATCTACTGTGTAGGTGGACGGAAAACCCTCTGGGAGAGTTTTTTCAGCGGGATGGGATTCTGGTGGTTTGGGTAGGGCATGAAAGAAAATCTCCCGTGGTGCTTTGAACGCAGAGCTAGGGGCCAAAAGCTCTATTCTCAAAGAGCCCGTCCCAGACCAGCAGCAGCAGAGTCACCTGGGAATCTGATAGAAATGCAAATCCTCAGACCCCAGCCCAGCCCTACAGAATCAGAAAGTGATGGGGGGAGGGGAGGCCCAGTCGTCTGTGTTTTAAAAGCCCTCCCACGTGTGTCTGACGTCCACTCACGTTTGAGAACCGCTGCACTAGAGACATAGGAAACTCGAGATGCTCCTTCCCTTAAAAACGGCCCTCCCTCCATCTTCCCCATTTCTTTCAGAAACACCACCCATGTCTCCTTCATCCAGGCTGGGAACCTTGGAGTGTGCCTCGCAGGGCTGCTGTGGAGCGGGGCGGGCACGGAATAACTGAGTCCAGGGGTGCTGGTCACCCGGGAGCTTGCTAGACAAGACAACTGTCCAGCAGGCGGAAGTAAAGTGTCCTGGGGAAGCCATGCCTTTTTCTAATTTGCACCAAGTCAGGCTTTAATCAAAGGTGGGGCTCTTGCCCAGGCTCTCTTCTCTCGCTCTCATTCCCAATCCGTCGTCGAATCCTCCAGGTGTTCTACCTATGGAGCAACTCCTGAGCCCACCCAGGTGTCCACCAGCCCTGTTCTCCACTTGTCTCCTGCCTCAGCTCTACTCACCAGGTCACCACAGCAACCTCCCAGTGGTCTCCCTTGCTTCAGGATCCCCCTAGGCCCCCCGTCCATCCTTCTCAACACCATCTGGTACATGTCCCTCCCTCCCTCCCCATTCCACCGCCCTTTCACTCACACACACACACGTGTGCACGCACGCCCGCACGTGCACGCACACGTGTGCACGCCACAAGAATCTCTGCCAGTTACTCTGTTGCGTGCAGGGTAAAGTTCACACTCATCCCGGTACCCAGGGCCTCCTCCCGCCGGCCCCTCCCTACTGCTCCAACCTTATCTCCTAGCCTTCTTCGTGAACCCTCTGCTCCAGCCAAACTGGTCTACTGGTAAAACCCTGATAAGATAAGCAAGTCAAATTAGAGCCAGTGAACCCGGAACAGGTACAGGCAGCCACAAGGGTGTCCGGCTGGCTGCAGAAACTTCAAATGCTTAGGAGTCCAAATGGATACTCTTGGGTCTCTGATAAATAGTCCCACGCTTAGATCAAGTGGAGAATGGTACGAAGGACTCAAGGACTCACAGGCTCCGGACGCGCAGGCTCAGCAGCCGTGGCTCACGGGCCCAGCCGCTCCGTGGCATGTGGGATCTTCCTGGACCGGGGCACGAACCCGTGTCCCCTGCATCGGCAGGCAGACTCTCAACCACTGCGCCACCAGGGAAGCCCCCTTTCCTTTTTTATATCTTTATTATAAAGTCTAGCTTTAGAAATGATTTTGTGGGGTTTTTCCAATAAACTGATACATTTTATAGAAAATTAACCAAGTGCTTGGATTATGGGAACAAATCTCAGTTGATTTTCAGGTGTTCTTGCAGAAAGAGCATGACCACGTACCTTCATGACCCAAAGGACACTATTGCCATCTGGTGGTTACTACCTGAAACACAGGCAGAAGTGCATTTATTCATTCAACAAACATTCCGTGAATACCTATTGAGTGACAGACGGCTTTCTCCTGGCCTCTGAAAATACATTGTTGAATCAGAAAAGGTCTCTGTTCTCAAAACATTGACATCTAGAGGGTAGACATGCAATTAGTCAGGCAACCTCAGTGGAGAAAGCTTGGGGTGCTATAGCAGGACAGGGAACTCATCATCATGGGTGGTCCCGGAGGACTTCCTTGAGGAGGTGACATCTAGCCTGGGTCCTGCAAATGCACAGGAAGGAGTCTGGCCTGTTATAGGAGGTTGAGGATATAAGATGACAAAGGGCTTGTCATAACTCAGGTGGGCACATGTACAAGGCAAGCTGGGACTTCAGTACACAGACCAGTGCAGAAAGGGAGGGAGCTGGGACCAGTAGAAGCAGAGGCTTGACAAAATGTTCAAGGTACAAGGTTGACTTCTTCAGAAAGAGCAAATGTTTTTGATTCACATTGTCCACTGGCGTGTGGAGACTTGAGGTTTGATTCAAGCAGCCCTACAGTCTAAGAGGGTCTAGTTGGGTGGACTAGTCTTGTCTAGTTGGGTCTAGATGAGCATCACACGTGGGTGGATGGCACCAATGGTCTCATGGAACTGCAGGCAGGCTCTGGCAGTGAATTTAGAGCAGGACCCCAGCTAGCAGCTGGGGCTCGGGAGGTAGGCTCAGCCTCCTGGAAGGAGTTGGGAAAACTTGGTCAGATGTCAGCACTCCATCACTGTGGAGGCTAGACCCACTTTCTCCCTGATCCCTGAACTGATTGCAGTCTGCTGTCAAAACCCTGCGGATGCTGGATTCTTCTTTCTGGGCATGTCGTCTGTCTCCACCATGCCTGCCCCACCCGCTGTGGCTAAGAGGTGAAAAATGGCTGTTCCAGACACTAGCTTGCCTTAAGGCAGCTCCAAGACTTGCCTCAAGGCAGTGAAGCCATCTGCTGACTCTCCACTTCACAAGCAGAAGGATGCCTGATTGTCCACATGTAGCCACACCCTGCCACGAGCAGTGCCTCGAGAGACTCGATGACAATTTAGAAAGTGCGGAATATCGGACAAGCCGAGATCATGGGTGACATATATTGACAGGCTGAGATGTGAAGGAAATGGGATGGGCCATGTCTGATTAGCAATATCAAGACAAGTCCGGATCCTGCCTTTCAATGACGCCCACGGCCAAGGTCCGGATGGTGGCACTGCCTCAACATCCCCACTGTGTGACTGGGGACCTGGGCGATGTTGACATGTGGAGGTTAGACTATTATCTGATGAGCTCCATACTCATTTTAATAATGAGACCAGTTGAGATACAGTTGGCGTAAGTAGCATTACGTCACTCTCCAGCTTAAAGCCCTTCCTTCGATGGCTCCCCCTACTTCCTTTGGGGAGGAAGTAGTACATTTTGCACATAGCCCACCAGGTCTTAGGTGCTCTGACCCCCACCTCTCCTCCTCCACCATGCAGTCTCACATTTCCCTTGCCCAGTGCCTCCCAGGCACACTGGTCTCCTCTGCATTTTCCAGGCACCCCAGCACAGTGCCAGGCACCGAGCACAAACTCAGCAAATAAATGTTGATGAATGAACGAGAGGCAGGGAGGCTGCTAAGAGACAGTTGCAATCTAGTGAGAGATCATAGTGCTGCGATTTGGGTGGATCTCTCTCCAGATACAAGCTCTCTGAGATCAGAAACCTAGCTTGTTTGCTGCCCCTCTGCCTAGAACAGTAGCTAAAACCGAGTAGATGCCGGTATATTTATTGAGCGAGCGAAATGAAGTGGAATGAATGAAAGAATGAACGGATAAAGGGAGTAGTGGTGAGAAATGGGAGAGACTCAGTAGGCAGGACCAATAGGGTTTGGTGATTAATTAATGTGGAGGTGGGGAGGGGCTGGGAGAGAAGGAAGAGGCGAGGATGAGCCCAAATTCCTGACTTGGGCGCTGGGGGGAAGGAGGTACGATTCACTAAGATGAGGAACACGGGACAAGGACGAGGTTAATGGAGGAAGGAGGCTGCGCTCATGAGGCCAGTTTTAGACACTGCGAGTCTGCAGCATCTGTAGGATATCTGTGAGAAGAGGTCCAGTGGGCGGCTGGATATATTAGTCTGAAACTCAGGAATGAGAACTGGGCTGGAGAGAATAGATTGGAGAGGGATCAGCCTATGGGTGTTTATTTAAAGCCAAGTCAGTGTATGAGATTGCAATGTGACAGGTAGCGTGGCTGTATAATGATATAGAAAATATGGTCCCTGCTCTCATAACCAATACAAAATCAAAATTTGATGTAGACCTCTACACTGTTTACAAACCCATCCATGTCTCCATAGCAACCTTGAAGAGAAGAGATAGTTCTGTCCTTATCTCAGTAGGGAGACACACACAGATGGCGGCCGTGCCCTAATGCAGGAGATGTTCTGGCTTCACGTGGGTCACACAAAGAATGGCACCTGGAAATTCTACGCTAGCTGGTCCAAACCTGTGTCTTCCCCCACGTCTCAGGCATGGGGCCACAGAGATGGACAGAGAAGTGTGAATCAGTCCTTTTCAAATTTCCTTTCCTCTAGTTCTGTCTCTCTACACCCACCACTCCACCAAAGCCATCCTGGGAGTGGTAGTAATGATCAAAATTGCTGAATCCGAAGGTATTTCGGTAAGCACCTCACCTGGTTTTTCTGTAACATTCACGCCTGTGGCCATTTCCTATTTCTTTCAACAGTCCCCCCGTGGCTTTGGTGGAAACGATCGCAGACCATGTATACGAGTGCTTCCCATGTGTCAGGGCTCCACTAAGCATGCTCCACGGTACCTTGTTTTCCTCACAACAGCCCTGGGAAGTATGTAGTTATCCCCACTTTACAAATGAGAAACAGGCTCCAAAAGGTTAAGTACCCTCCCAAGAGCATCCGAGCTAGAGAGCTGAAGTGGCTGGATTTGAATCCAGGACTTTTGAAAACAAAAGGCTGTATCTTTAAGCACTAAAATAGGGTCCCTCTGCTGGTTCTGCTGCTGTCTCCCAGATCATCCTTCCTCCACCTCTTTTCAGGCCCCTCTCGGCCCCTCCCCTGCAAGGCTGCTCTCGTTACTGTTCTTTCTGTGACCCACTACGAAAATAAAACTCCTTCTCTGGTTCAGGTTTCTCTCCTGACCGCTCCAGGGTCTGGAGTCCTCCGGCGCGTCCTTACCTGTGTGGCCACCAGGGTCCTCGTGCTCAGCTTGCTCACCACTGAAGTCACAATCACTTCCCTCCACTCATTCCTTCCCCCAAGTCCTTATTGTGTTGTACGGCACCGCATGGGCTCCATCAAAGGAGCCAGAAATTGGGGAGTTATCTTCAGCAATCCTTTACCACCACACCCAATAACCAAATACTCTTGATTCTGCCCTCCCAGTCCTCTCTTCCCCATTTCCACAACTACTATTTCATTCAGACCGTCCTCTCTTACCTAGACCAGTGCCTCTTCGCTGGTCTCCCATCTCAGCTGTAACCCATCCAATCTGCCTTCTAAGGAGTATTCCTAAAAATCCAATCACGTTGCACTCAATTTTTGGCCCTACCCTGGCTTCCTAGGATAAAGTGTGTGGCCCACACTGCCTTGCCCGACGTGGCCTCTGAGTATCTGTCCCCTCCACTCACCCCCAGCATCCGATGCCCTCAGGCAAGCCCTAGACGTGCGCCCTCTCCCAAGCACATCTGTCCTACTGTCATCTGCATGGTCATCGGTCCAGTCTAAGCTCAGATGTCATCTGTTCAAAGCCTTTAAAAGTCTCCTTCCTCCTATTTTTGCCCCCTCTGTGCCCTGTCTATTTATGTCACAGTCCCTGTAACGCTGACAGCACGTAGGTGTTTACCAGTCTGCTTCCCTAACCTGGAAGCTGAGTTCCTTGGAAGCAACACCTGGAACGTGAGGCCTTACACGTTGGGATTCCACTCCTGGTGCCAAGTGCCTACTGACTGTCCAATGCGTGTGTGTTAACTGATGGAATGAAGAGTGGAGGAGCCTCTGAATCCGACCCCTGTTCTCAGAAACTGGACAGGGAGTCCCTAAGATACTGGATGACATTGAGGAGACTGGGCTGCACTGGGGCTAGCTGAGGTTTCCCACCTTCCAAAGGGGCCCCAGTAGCTTCTCCATGGAGATAAAGCAGCCGGCAGGCCTGCACCATCACTTTGTCTTCCTTAACTGCAGCAGCTCTGCATCCCAGGAGCAGAAACAAGCTATATCACAACTGTGGGCTGCTGGGTGAACTATGAATATTTAAACCAAGATGTGGCTTTAGCTTTAGCAGATAAACCATTGGGTTTAAAGCCAGAAGATTAGGGTTTGAGTTCGTTGGCCTCTAGGATTTATGAAATGTATGATTTCCGACAGTCTTGTAACATCTCTGAACTCTTTTTTCCCACTTGGAACCCAGGAATGAAAAGTCCTGCTCACCTACTGCCCAGGGTTGCTATGAGGCTGAAACAAGGTTATAGGTCAATGTTCCTTGACCGTCTACAGTGCTGAGGAAACACTGTTGTCCTTTCCCTCGGGGTCCTTCAGGGCAGAGGGAACACGCTCTGAGGCCTCAAACCTCGTCAGAGACGTGGGGCTTCGTGCAGGCCAGGTGGGAAGCTTCCGCAGAGGCAGTTTTTAAACACAGGGAACATGGAGGAAATACCACAGAATTTATGGAGTGAAAGCTTTAAAAAGAAACACGAGACTTAAGTCAAAACAGTTGACTCAACTCTGGGGGAGGCGTCTGCCTGGAAGTAGAAAAAAGAGCTAGACTTGGAGTGGGTTGAGACAGAAGGGTAAGCTCTGTGGAGTGTCCCATGGAGCAGGGAAAACCTCAGTACACAGCTCGGGGGAGGGAAGCTGTCTCTGCAGAGGGTAGCACCTACTTGCATTTTTGAAATTCCACTTTTGAGAATGTTGCTTGGGCTATACTCAAGCAAGGCCACAGTGATATGCATAAGGATGTCTGCCGAAGCCTCATTTGTAGTTGGGAAAACTTGCAAACAGCTTGAATGCCATTCAACAGAGGATGGGCTACATGAATTACAACACATCCAACCAGGGGAATCCCGAGAAGCAAATGATGTATATCTCTGGGTATGAACATGGAAAGATATTCTCCATACGGAGAATGAAAAGGCCAGTTGTAGATGGCATGGATATGATGATCTTGTTTTCATAAAAACTAAAAATACACCTGTGCTTGCATATGCATAGAAAAAGATAGGGGAGGGCATATGCTAACTGCATGCTAAGAGTTTGTCTCTGGGAGTTGGGATTATAGGCTATTTTCTATACAGTTCTGTAGAGTTGTTTTTTTTAATAGATATATATTGAAAAGAAAATATCCAGAGATATTTTCTTCCCTGGTGGACTGGGGTGTGACACCCCCCCTGCCAATGCAGGGGACACGGGTTCGAGCCCTAGTCTGGGAAGATCCCACATGCCGTGGAGCAACTAAGCCCATGCGCCACAACTACTGAGCCTGTGCTTTAGAGCCCACGAGCCACAACTACTGAGCCTGTGTGCCACAACTACTGAAGCCCACGCGTCTACAGCCTGTGCTCCACAGCAAGAGAAGCCACTGCAATGAGAAGCCCACACACTGCAACGAAGACTCAATGCAGCCAAAAATTAAAATAAATTTATTTTAAAAATCCAGAGAATAAAGGCCTAATATTTAATTATGGTAAATATCATGGCAACAGTCTGCTCCCATCCTGGAAAAATCCCAACCAGCGTGTCCCTGCATTGTGTCACAGATACTGAAATTGTAATACATCCTTAATCACGTTATTCTCCTGATGAAAAGCCTTAAAACCTCTCATATTTGACCCTTCCACTCCATCCCAGTTCACTTACTGTCCACAATTCACTGAGTATTATCTCTGCTCTGAGGCGAGTGTAGAATGGGGGTGATTATCTTTCCACGGCATTTACAGCTTCCACAAATCACAAATCACACAAAAAGGGTTCCAACAATATTAGTCGGAGGAGTGAATGTGTGAAATTGATGTCACTAGGGGAGGTGGTCACCCCTGAGGACATCTCTGAGCTGGTGGCCAGCATCAAAACCGTCTCCGTGAAGCAGGCAGGGCCTGTGCTAGGCCCACAGGTCCACGGAGGGATGGGAGGAGTACATTCTAGATGCAGATCCTGAAAAGGAAGATGAGGGTCCTGGGCTCTATCACCAGGCAGCTGTGGGACTTTGTACCATCACTTTCCCTTTCTGGGTTTTCGCTTCCCCCTCTGTAAATAAGAGGTCACCACGGGCTTGGTCAACAGACTTTCCAAGCACTTTCCTAAAAGCACAACATCTGGGCTGTTCATAAATGTCCCTTAAGAGGGATCCTGTGGTCAAACGCACTTGGGGAATGCTGTTCTCTGCACCCCCCTCTCGGAGAGTTCCCATGCACATCGGCAGGTTCAAGTTTCCGAGAGGTCTTGAGTAAATAAACTTACGTATCAATGCTCACACCAGCATTTCTCACTTTCATTTCACCTTGGAACCTTAATTTCTTTTCCTGAGCATCTTTCTGTTACAGACATTGGTCTAAGTAATATCTGAGGTTCTTCCAACTCTCTGAATCCGTGGCCATGATGAACCACGCCAGTTCTTGATCCTCCCACATCCCACACAGTGGTGCCTGTGGCTGAAAGCACCATATTTCTGATGGCCCTTGTGGAAGCACAGCTTGGTTTTGTAAGGAGGACACACAGATCCATTAACATCTCAGTATGGTACTGATCATATGGGACAAAAGAGACATGGAATATGGAGAGAGGACAGGAAGTCCTAAAGGGCTGAGCTGGAGCATGGGGCACTGGTCCAGATGTGATGCAGCTGTTGGGGGACATCTAAGTAGAGGTACAAAATAGGGAGTCAGGGCAAATGGTTAGAGAAAGGGGAAGGTGCTTGGAAGGTACTTGGTACTTGTGTGGTTCACTCCCTTATTTGTGGCTCATCTATGCCTCTGGATTTAACTACCATTTGCGTATTAGTGCCTTCTACGTTTGAATATAACCTTTTGATTAAGAGTATGGGCTTTAGAGTCATACATCCCATGCCTCAGTTTCTACTTCTCTAAAATAGGGTTAATAATAAGCGTTACTTCATAGAGTGGTTTATGAGGATTAAATGAGCTAACATATCTGGATGTTCTTAGAATAGTAACTCACACATAGTAAGTACTTCATAAATGGTATTGTCATTATTCATTATTATTACTTACATTTCCAGCTGAGATTCCTCTGTGACTTGACAGCTCCACTCCAATGTATCCCAGGCATCTCAAACTTAACAGGACCAAAATTCAACTTTTACGCACATAGCATTTTTTTCTATTTTTTTATTTGTGATTATAATTTGAGTTGTTTATGTTTCCATTGGCCTTTGGTATCATAGCCCTTGAAGTAGATACATCATAATTAATATCACTTTGTCCCTACTGTTGAACACTTTTCACTCTTCCAAACTTTTTTTCTTCTTTTGATTTTTTCTTTTTTTTAAATTGAAGTGTAGCTGATCTACAATGTTGTACCAATCTCTGCCGTACAACAAAGTGACTCATTTATACACATACACACTTTTTTTGTATTCTTTTCCATTATGATTTATCACAGGATATTGAATATAGTTCCCTGTGCTATATATTAGGACCTTGTTGTTTATCCATTCTAAATGTAATAGTTTGCATCTACCGACTTCAAACTCCCAGTCCATCCCTCTCCCTCTCCCCCTCCCCCCTGGCAACCACAAGTCTGTTCTCTATGTCTGTGAGTCTGTTTCTGCAAAACCCAGCTTTTGATCTTCCCAACAATACCACATCTTTCCCCAGCCTTCCTCATCTCAGTGAATGATGCTCCCTCAAGTCAGGAACCTGGGGGGGTCAGATGTGCCACCTCCTTCCCCTCCCTTCTGCAGCCAGTCCACCAGGAAATTCTGCAGGGTCAATCCCAGAATAGATTTCTAATTCCTCTACTTCTTTCCGCCTCCCATCCCTATTCTAGTGTGAGCAGCCTCATCTCGGGATGAACGAAATAGTCTTCCAAGTGCCTTCCTACTTTTCCTTCCATGAATTCTTCACGTGGAGCCAGAACAACTCTAACAAACAGAAATATGACCACACTGAACTTCCCTGGTGGCGCAGTGGTTAAGAATCTGCCTGCCAATGCAGGGGACATGGGTTCGTGCCCCGGTCCGGGAAGATCCCACATGCCGCGGAGCAACTAAGCCCGTGCGCCACAACTACTGAGCCTGTGCTCTAGAGCTCGCGAGCCACAACTACTGAAGCCCGCGTGCCTGGAGCCCATGCTCCGCAACAAGAGAAGGCACTGCAATGAGAAGCCCATGCACTGCAACGAAGAGTTGCCCCCGCTCGCCGCAGCTAGAGAAAGCCCGCGTGCAGCAACGAAGACCCAACACAGCCACAAATAAATAAATAAATAAATTTATAAAAAAAAGAAGAAGAAGAAATACGACCACACTAAACTGCTAAGTTGTACATCAAATGAAGCCCAGGCTTCTCACTGTGGCTCTGAGCTGTCTGCTCTCTGTCGATGTCTCCACCTCCCCCAGCTGCTCCCCCAGCTGGCCCACTGGACTCTCTCAGGTTCCCACAACACGGGGACTTCTTCCCCGCCTTAGAGCCTTTATCTTTTTTTCTTTAATTAATTAATTAATTATTTTTTTGCCGTATGCGGGCCTCTCACTGTTGTGGCCTCTCCCACTGCGGAGCACAGGCTCCGGATGCGCAGGCTCAGCAGCCATGGCTCACGGGCCCAGCCGCTCCACGGCATGTGGGATCCTCCCGGACCGGGGCACAAACCCGTGTCCCCTGCATCGGCAGGCGGACTCTCAACCACTGCACTACCAGGGAAGCCCTAGAGCCTTTATCTTGTCACACTTTTTGGCCCGAAGGCTTTGTCCACGGCTCTTTACCGGAAGGTCTCCTCCTCACCTGAGACTCTCAGCTTCAAGCTTTCCTCCTCGGACAGATTTCCTCCCACACTCTCTTAATGGGTTACCCCAGTCATTCCCAGTCACAGCCCCATGTTCACAACCTTCACAGCACCGTTCTCAACTTGCTATTACTTATTTCTTTGTCTACCTGTTTACTGTCTGTCTCTCCCCAGAGAAAATTCTCCAGAGTCTAGTACTTCTACTTTCCAAACTCTGTAGACCCAGCACAGAGCCTGGCCCCCATACGTGGTGAATAAACAAATGAGTGTCATGGTGAGTGAATGATTTCCTCTCTGAAACACCCTTCCAGTTACTAAAGGTATCATACGCTGAGTAATAAGCAAAAAATAATTCTGTCTACCTTAGATAAGCTCACAGCTAGAGCAAAGGACCCATACATGAGCCAATGGATATGTTATTAGACATTTAAGAAATCCTCCAACTCATGATGAGGGGGCTGACCCGAGGCAAGATCTTCAGTCTGTCCCAACAGGCAGTCACCAGGGACCCCACTGAATCCACAGGTGTCAGTGGACCCCAGGAATGAATGAACTTAATGAGATGGATATCCTCAGTGCAGCCAGCATTCTTCATCAGGCTGATGTCTGGCCTCAAATTTTTCTGGGACATTCAGTCTCCTCACCCATATCATCATTTAATTACAAATTAATTTTTTAAAAGAGGAGTCTTTCTTTTTTATTTTTTTGCGGTTCGCGGGCCTCTCACTGTCGTGGCCTCTCCCGTTGCGGAGCACAGGCTCCGGACGCGCAGGCTCAGCGGCCATGGCTCACGGGCCCAGCCTCTGCGCGGCACGTGGGATCTTCCTGGACCGGGGCACGAACCCACGTCCCCTGAATTGGCAGGCGGACTCTCAACCACTGTGCCACCAGGGAAGCCCGAGGGGTCTTTCTTTAAGGACTACTTGTCACAGCAGAAATCTATGGTTGCAACCATTTTCTTTCCCAGCAAATAGGGAGCCAGTTCTGCTGCTGCTTCCCGGGGAAGTTAATCTAAATGTTTATTGACTGTACAGTCATCAAGAAAATAAAGTTGCTGATTCACTGTCTTACACTGAAACCCTTTGTTTTTCCCTCCTCTTCCTTCCTCTTTATAAGAAGACACTTCCGAGAAAGAGCACATTTCAGGGACCCACTTGATGTGATGTTTTCTTGGTTGCCTAAGTCTTTCATCTGCGGATCGTGGTTCCTGTAACTGCAGGGGGACCAGCCCCACCCTTTCTTCTGGAGGACCACCCCTCTCGGGTCTCTGAGGAACAATGGAAGTCTTGGGGTTCCTCAGACTGGAAGCCAGTGGCCCCATGGTGATGGTAGCCCTGTCAGTGGTCCTCTTGGTTCTCCTGAAGTGGTAAGTGCAGCCAGCATGTTCCAATGACTGTGACATTGTCGGGAATAGCAGCCGTGGAGCCCTGCTGGAGCCGGGGTGGGGTATGTGGGAGTGTGTTTTTCTTCCCCTCTAATCTAGAGGGAGTTGAGTATTAACACAGCTTCAGAATTGAAAGCAAACAGCCAGGTTAATCTTTTGCTCAAATGCACGAGATGGAGGTGTCAGGAAAGACTGGTGATTCAGTGGCTGAGAACGCTACACGTAATTAAGTTTGAAAGAGATGGAAAAAGCAACAAATTGGAAAGGTTTGGGGAGAAGTAGCTCCTTGCACCCCCATCCTATCTTCTCACCTCATTTTTCTAAGATCCTCTCCCCAAATTGCATTTACAGCAGATGCAGCCTCTTGGGTCTGATGACATTAAAAACAAAAAAAAGATATAGGAGCTGTCTGGCAATGTGGGCCACTTCGTAGAATGTCATTGACAGGGATTTCTGTAGGTTTAAGGGCAAAGTGGTGGAACTAATTTCCTCATTTTCTAATATTTGATGGAAGGGAATGGATTCCAACGAACGCAGTGTGTGCAGTGCCACAAAGTCTGAGACCCTGGGGGAATCTCAAATTTAAACTGGGAGTAACCTCCCGTGATTTAGTTAATTCAACAGGAGGTTTTCTGAAGTCTGGCTTGATCGAAGGCTGGATGGAAGGCCCCACAATATGTTCTATTTGTACATATTCACCCTGTCGGCAAAACTTATTAAAGTTACCCACTCCATCGAAAGCACCTGAATTTAGGCGGCTCTGGTTTTTGAGGGGAAAGTTGAAAAAAATAATGGAGAACTTCAGTTTGAACAGAATTTCAATTTATGTCTCCGGTAGTAATAAAGCCTCCTCTAGATTAATAACTGGGAAAGCACTTTGAAAAGCATCAAGCATTATGCAAATGTGAGGTATTATTCTTTTGGAATTTGCATAGCTGAAAATGGAACTCACGTCTGATGTTCTAGGATGATGAAATTACCTCTTGGAAATTGGCTCTGAAACCCAGCTTCAGTCCCAGTGCTGTTTTGCTTTCTAACTGGTTTAATTATCTTTTGAACTTTTCTCAGTGTGGCTTATCTTGCCTTGAAACCAGCCACATGCAAACCCAGGAGCAAGTGGCACCCCCTCTCCCCCCCAACTCCATTCATCCACCTCAGCTTCTGCTCAGAGACGAGATGCACTTAGCGCAGCGCCTGACACGTAGCGGGTGCTCGGTAGATGTCAGCCACTATCATTAACTATCATTTATATAACCTAAACGCACAGGAAAATAAGTCTTCAGTGCTTTAGGTATATTTAAAATTTCTCATTAATATGCTTATTAATATTAATTTCTCATCGACAGTTGTGCTCTGATTGCGACTCTCAAAGTGTGTCCAACCTGAGGCCTCCAGGTGGTCTCGCAGCATCATTGTTCCTATTGCACACTTCCCTGCGCTTCTGTTTCTGTCTTTATTGGGTCTTTTTAATTTCCGTAGTCTTGACTTCCAGCTCAGTGCCTGATATACAGTACGACCTCGATAAACGTCTGATGAATGGATGAGTGAATTGTATACATTAATGTTGCTCTGGTCACGGAAAGAGGCATGTGTCCTGACTGAGAAGTTGGCTGTAACTGGGTGTTTCTAATCAGCGTAGATCAGAGTCACGGCCAATAACACCATACCATTCAGCAAGGCAGTTGTGCATTTGTAATCTGTTCTGGGGCCATGCTAATCACCTGGGTCAAAGACACAGAGATAAGAGAGATGCATGAAGCAGAGATGGTGAACAGGAAGTGAGGGCCGACTTCTATTGGTTCTTGCAAAAATATTTATTGATTTGTTCCTGTGTGCCAGGCATGGCGTGAGGCCCTGGTACAAGGTCAGAAAACAGGAGGTCTGGATCAGATGCCCAAGGTTGGGGAGATGTGGAGGTTCTGGGTGAGCTCGGTGTCTGTTGAGGATAACGCCGAAGAGAAGGAGGCAGCAGGAGGGAGTAGCCATGGCCGTGGCCGTGGCTCTGGTGCTCCTGGGTCTATCCCTTGATCAGCTCAAGGTCACCATCCTTGGGCTCTCAACCCTCCTCTTCCAGGCAAGACTCCAGGTAGCCTCTGAGCAACAGACATCAGCTTGAATGCGGCAGGGCCTCCCTCCAGCTTCATTTTCTCGACAGGGTGCATGTGGGAGACAGAGGGGCGCTCTGGGAGAGCTGGGGGTGGAGAGACCCTCACAGCCATGTGGCCCCCGAGGAGATCTTGTGGAGGGTGCTGTCCTGAACGTTTAAACTCCTTAGTCTTTCCTTTAAGAGTTCCCCCTGCCATTGGACCAGGCAAGTGTGCAATGAGAGCCTTGACTCTGGAAAGGTAACAAGAGGAGGACCACTTCTTGTCTGCTCAACGAGCCTAGGAGTTCTTTCAAGGCAGGACAGAGGTCCTGTATCTCATTGCAGTTCTGGAAACTTCTGTCCATGAGTCAGATATTCTTCTAGCATCTGGTTGAATGAGGGTAAAGTGAAGAAGTACACATTCATCAGCCCAGCACCCGGGACGTAGGGTTTGGTCCCTGACTCAGTGGCTTCATCCACCAGGCTCTGACCCCAACCTGTTGGACCTGGCAGTTCTGTGAACAGTCACGTTGCTGCAGGCGTCCGTGCCTCTGCCCTTGCTGGTCTCCATGCTTGGAATCCCCTTCCTCCTCTCTTTCCTTCAAGGAGCTCAGGGGCACCTCCTCAGGGAAGCTTCTCCTGTTTGCCCAAGACACTGAGAAGTCCCACTCACTGTTGTTTTCCTCATCACTCTCATCTCCACCACCACCCTTGCATGCAGTTGGTGCCTAATAAATGTTGGCTCGACTCTCCCCTGGCATTTTGCTTTCTTTCTTTCTTTTTTTTGGCCACACCATGCAGCTTGTGGGATCTTAGTTCCCTGACCAGGGATTGAACCTGGGCCAATCCTGGACAGTGAACCACTGCACTGCCAGGGAATTCCCATCCACTGATATTTTCTTGCTGGTTCTTCTCTTAGGCGTCACAGCTCAATACAAATCTAATTCTTCTGCCCACGTGCATCACCCTTTTCCTGAAAGCCTATTGTGTTTTCAGTTTGGACCAACTTGGTGTCCACGTTTCTAATAGTTATAAGTGCACTGTTTTTGAATCTCCACTCACCTTGTACAGCAAGACCATGGCATGTACTTAATAAACACTTCTTAATTATTAAGTGTTGTGTGAATTTAGAAAGAAGACAAAAGAGTCAATTTCATCTAAAAAGAGACTAATATAACATAGGCATAGTATATTTTGATAGTTTTCCCCAAAATGCATTTGACACAATTTTTTGATGACAGTCACTTAAAGTGACAGCTATGAGGCTGAGCTGTGTGCACTGGGGTCTGAGGAGATCACGGCTGTTCCACTGGGGCTGGAGATGAGCTGGTATGTAGAATACATTAGCTAGAAGCACATGAAACACATGCGAAGGTGATCTAAACTCGTGATAAAACATTTTTTAAACTCATTTTTTCTGTATAAAATTGTTGGAAATGCTGACTTCCGGAAGAGATTTGATGTACAAGAAATAAGTTGTGTGAGTTGAATAGTGGTAGAGGCAATCTTAAGTATAGTGTATTTAAACTTTCAAGTGTACCTACGAACTGGCAGCTTTTGGTAAGATGAGGGTTTCTTTATTAAGAAAGAGTGTGAGGACTCCCTATATAATTATGTACAAGTTCATCTGCCCCATCCATACAGACAGAAAGTAGATTAGTGGTTGCCAGGGCTGGAGGAGGGGAGAAGGGAGTGACTGCTGATAGGTATGGAGTTTCTTTTGGGGCTGATGAAAATGTTCTGAAATTAGACGATGGTGATGGTTGCACAGCTCTGTGAATGTACTAAAACCACTGAATCACATACTTTAATAAAAGGATGAATTTTATGACATGTGAATTATATTGCAATTAAAAAATTCATGTACCCAGAAAAAAAAAAAAAAAGAAAGAGAGAAAGAATATAAATAAATAGCCCCGATATTAATAGTGGTTTTCTTCCAATGGTGGGATTATGGGTGATTTTTTCCTTCCTTTAGTCTTTCTGTATCTTCCGTATTCTTTTTTAAAATGAATATCAATTATTGAGCAAAAAAAGAGAAATTTTACTAAAAAGAACAGGGAATTGCTCCTCTCTAGTGCTGAAGAGGAAAGCAGTTTTATGCTTTGGGCATAGAGGTCTTGAGACTGTAAGCTAACTATTTCTACAGCAAAGTGGAATATACAGGGGAGTTTGGAGTAATCAGGGAGCTTCTTGGCTGATGAAGCAGTGAGAAAAGTAAACCGTGGTTGTTGCATTAAGTAACTAAACAGTCAAAGCAGTTAAATATATAAATATGGTGGAAACTGAGAAGAGTTGTCTTGGGAAGGTGGAAGGGCTTTCAACGCCAAGCTGCATTTAAATCTCAGGAGCCTGAGACCCAGAGGTATAAATCAAATGGACATTAAAATAGGAATCAGGGTAAGTTAGCGTTCTGATCTAGTCTCATTCTAAGACCAGGTTAAATTAAATTGTGAATGGTGATTATTAAGACTTAAGACTACAATGAAAAAGTCCATCCCTGTACTTGGAAGTTTCTTTCTCAGAGAGCTTCCTTTACATGTGGAAAAACTGGATTCTAATTCTAGACCTACATCTAATCACAGGCCATATTTAAAAGAAACCACTGCTCTCTGGGATGCAAGATGGTTCAACATATACAAATCAATAAGCATGATACACCACATTAACAGAATGAAGAATAAAAAATCCTATAATTATCTCAATACATGCAGAAAAAGCATTTGACAAAGTATATGACAAACTCACAGCTAACACCATAATCAACAGTGAGAAGGTGAAAGTTTTCTCTCTAAGATCAGTAACAAGACAAGAATGCTCACTCTTGTCGCTTTTATTCAGCATAATGCCAGAAGTCCTAGCCAGAGCAATTAGACAAGAAAAGGAAATAATGGGCATTCAAATGGGAAAGGAAGAAGTAAAAATACCTCTGTTTGCAGAGCATGTGATCTTATATATGCAAAATCCTAAGGACTCACAAAAAAAACTGTTAGAACTAATTAATGAATTCATTAAAGTTGCAGGATAGAAAATCAACATAAAAAATCAGTTGTATTCCTACGTACTAACAACAAACTATCTGAAAAAGAAATCAATCCCATTTACAATAGCATCAAAGAGAATAAACTACTTAAGGATAAATTTAACTAAGGAGGTAAAAGATCTACGCACTGAAAATTATACGACACTGATAAAAAAAAATGGAAAAGGTTGCAAAGTACATGGAAAGATATCCTGTGTTTATGCATGGGAAGAATTAATATTGTTAAAATGTTCATACTACCCAAAGTGATCTACAGAGTCAATGCAACCCCTATCAAAATTCCAATGGCATTTTCCACAGAAATAGAAAAAAATCCTAAAATTTGTATGGATCCACAAAAGACTCTGAATTGTCAAAGTGATCTTGAGAAAGAAGAACAAATGTGGAGGCATAGCAATTCCTTTTTTTTTTTTTGGGCTGCACAGCTTGTGGGATATTAGTTCCTGACCAGGGATCAAACCTGTGCCCCCTGCAGTGGAAGCACAGAGTCCTAACCACTGGACAGCCAGGAAATTCCCCATCACAATTCCTGATTTCAAACTATATTACAAAGCTATAGTAGTCAAAACAGTATGGTTCTGGGCTTCCCTGGTGGCGCAGTGGTTGAGAGTCTGCCTGCCGATGCAGGGGACACGGGTTCATGCCCCAGTCCGGGAAGATCCCACATGCTGCGTAGCGGCTGGGCCCGTGAGCCATGGCTTCTGAGCCTGCGCATCCGGAGCCTGTGCTCCACAACGGAAGAGGCCACAGCAGTGAGAGGCCCTCGTACCGCAAAACAAAACAAAACAAAACAAAACAAAACAAAAAAACAGTATGGCTCTGGAATAAAAACAGACACATAGATCAATGGAACAGAATAAAACATCCAGAAACAAACGGTCAATTAATTTTTGACAAAGGATTCAAAAATACACAATGGGGAAAGGATAGTCTCTTCAATAAATGATGTTGGGAAAACTAGATAATCATATGCAAAGTAATGAAATTGGACCCTTATCTTATACCATAAACAAACAAAAAACTCAAATTGGATTAACAACTTAAATGTAAGACCTGAAACTGTAAAAATCCTAGAAGAAAACAGAGCAAAAGCCCCACGACATTGGTCTCGGCAATGATGTTTTGGTGTTTTCGACACTAAAAGCACAGGCAACAAAAGCACAAATAAGTCAGTGGGACTGCGTCAAACTAAAATTTTCTGCGCAGCAAAGGAAACACTGAACAAAATGAAAGGCCACCCAGTACCTTCTAGATTTACTCCATGACTGCTTCATCTGTTGATGGTCTTGCTTGGGCTGGTCTGTGCTGAATGCAGCTGCAGCTGCTGGTGGTGAAAAAGAAGTCAGATAAGATCCAGTGGGTCCACTAGTGACTGCTCCCTCTCCTGCCTGGGCCCCCTACTCTTCCTCAGTGGCAGTTCCTATGGTGCTGATTGTCCCAGGAGCCGGGAAATACTCTCCGGAAGTGGCTTTTGGGGGCCTTTTAGCTTCGTGCATGATTTTTTTTTTTTTTTTTTTTTTTTTTTTGCGGTACTCGGGCCTCTCACTGCTATAGCCTGTCCCACCGCGGAGCACAGGCTCCGGACGCGCAGGCTCAGTGGCCATGGCTCACGGGCCCAGCCGCTCCGCGGCGGGCGGGATCCTCCCGGACCGGGGCACAAACCCACGCCCCCTACGTCGGCAGGTGGACTCTCAACCACCGCGCCACCAGGGAAGCCCTCGTGCATGATTCTTGCTTCTCGCCTTCCAGCCCCAATCCTTCAGCCTTTCTGGGTCTCCAGCCAGTCACAGGTGGCTTTGGAAAGCAGAAATGTCTTGGTCTAGGTCTTGAAACGCAGGGAAGGATTAGCAGAGGAGGGTGGACATTTTAGGTGGGCAAGTATCACAGGTGAAGGCAACATTGGGGTTTGTAACATTTGGTGGAACAGACCATTCAGAGTGTGAATAATAGATGCATTTTAGAAACACATTTTAAAGGCCGTGGATAATTTCCAGTGTCCCAGAGCATGTAGAGAAGGATGAATGCTATCTGCCTTTTTTATTTTTTGTGCTTTTGTCTAGGATATGATCGGTACTTCAGTTTAATAATTCAGTGTTGAGCTTGGAGATAAAATTGAGCCCCCTTAAGAAAACTAGGTCTGTGTTTCCTTGAGGACCATTTTCACAGAATATAATTTTTTGTTTTCTCTCTTTTAAATAGCTATACACAATATCCCCAGCCTTCTTCTCACTTTATTGATTTTCCAGAACGAGTGTACGAGTTGTGATTATAAAGTAAGGTGACTGGTTATTTTAGCATACACACCAGAACTTATACAGCCAAACGAATTTTATGACCTTCAAAGGCAGTTTCCTGATAGGCTATACCCTTACTGCAGATACGCCATATCAGAAAACACATTCTTAGCACTTTTCTTTGGGAACCGTCCTTGGTGTGTGAACGCGGTTTTTTGACCGCCCTCAAGGCAACAAATCATCATCTTTGTTGAGAACGGATTGATTTTTTAAAAACAGCCCAAATTTTGGCAGCTAAGTGATTAGACAGGGTAATATTATTTTTAATCCAAAACAAAATATGATTATAAGACAATAAAACTTGTTGTTCTTTATTGAGAAGTTTATGAGGCATTTTTGGAAGCCAAGGGATTCTGTCAGGCCACACTCATTGGGCCTATGAGTTGCTCTTAGTTTAGCTTTGTTTTAAAGAAAACAACAGCAATAATCTTAACCCTTATGGTTATATCTCTTCTTACCTTGTAAGGAATTCAGGCTTGTGGAATTGGTAGCATTGACTCTTTGGTCAGAGATGAAAGAAGAATCTCATTCATTCTATAAACAAAGCAGACCATCGGATTTACGCCGGTGCCTTACTGAGCTGTTTGAGTCAATGCTTGGTGCTGCTCTCCTGGGAGGACAGTGGTTCTTCCAGAAATAAAGCCACTGAATGGACCCTCCCCTCCACCCCTGAGTACCATGGTAACAACCTACCAAATAGGCTGTCATCTGCCACTGAGGGCAAGGGCCTCATCTTTGGGAACCTGAACAGTGTGGCAAGGACTTGTTTCTGTTTGTAAAAATGACGTACATCTCAACAAGGGGGCGAGACTTGGGGGAGAGCAGGGACAGGGGGCAGGTCTCGTGCTGCTGTGGATTGGCGCTTCAATTATTAAGCGCCACCTTCTCCCTGGTTTGCCAGAAATCTGTGATGCTGCACAATGTCCTGGGGGTGGGGGAGGGGCGTCGGCCGAGTGGGAGACCCCACGACCCCAGCCATCTCAGGTGTCTTTGGGCCCCCAAGCAGAGCCTGGCACGGGGCTACCCTGCGGGGCCATCCTAAACCTCTGGGTGGCCTTGCGAAGGTGTGTTTCTTAGGTTTCGCCTCCGCAGATGGAAATTCCTGAATATGGTCCCAGAAACAGATGGCTTTTTTTGCTCAAAGTTTTCTGGGAAAATGGTGTCAGAGAATGACAGCAAGGCCAACCTCTACCAAGAGTGGCTTCAACCACAACCCCATTTCCCAAGCCCTGCCCAGAACGCCCCGGAGAGAGCCAGCTCCGGGCACCAAACCCAGCAGCTGCCTCTGCCCTCTGAGCTGGAAGGTGCACTGAAATTGTCCCCGAGTCTCCCTCCACCCCTTCTCTCCACACTCTGCCTGCACATCACAGACTCCTGCTGCCCGAATGCCCTCCCCTGTCTGTTTGAATGAAATCCCACCCACCCCTCAAAACCTTGTCCAAACGTTGCTCTTCCTGAGCGTCTCCTTAGCCAGGCCAGCCCTCAAGAGCCTGGCCTCCTTTGAACTCCAGCAGTGCCTGCTGTCCCTTGGCACACACTGTATTATTCTATTGTTCATGCCTGTGTCCTGTTTCCTAGCCTGATGATAAGGCCCTGAGGGCAGGGGCTGAATCTTAAGACCGTGAGTGCCTTGTGCATAGTAGCTGCTCAGTAAACGTTAATGGTCACAATCACGGCGCTGCTTCCAAACGACTGCCGTCACATGTGCGTGCGAGCCAGTCTCCCTCTGACTGGCACACTAGTGCCACCATGTTCTCAACATCTGGCAGAATGCTTTGCACGCGCGTCATTGAAAGAGTAAATAAATTCCTTCTTAGTTCATACCCTCATTGAACGCTGAAGGCTTTCTAGGCTATGTGCTGGTTCTACCTCATTGATGGGCTATGGATCACGTGCCCATGAGCTCAGATACATAAAGTAACTGTCACATTAGAAATCAAAGGGCAAGGCTCCGATGCCAAAGGAAGGGATGGGATAGAACGCAGGACATAGCCATTTAGAAGATGAGATATGCGGGGAGCACAGAACACTTGGTGTGTGAGCGGGGCATCCTGACCACACTGTAGGGAAGGGGACGCATCCAGCCCCCAGCAGAGGCATCAAAGAGCAAATACTTCCTTCTTCACTGTTTCATTAACCGCTAATCCCCACAGTTCAAAGCACCGCTATCTAAACTCTTCACCAACATCTACTGTTTATATTATTTCCCCATAGGTCCTGTGTTCTATTGTCCAAACAACGATGTATATTTAAGTAATGAACGATTTATTTTCCCATTTTAATTATTCAAAGACAAGCCGAGGGAAGCTCTGCCAGTGAGAACAGTGATCCATGAGAGAACCGGCATTAGCGTACCAAGTTATAATTCTTCCCCGAAGCAAAGAAACCTGACGTTTTCGTTAACCTGCACAATCGTATCGTCAATAAAGGCACGATTTACATTTAGGCTCTTTGCAATGTTGAAAATATCTCACGTACCCCCTTCCTATCTTCGCAAATCAATAGGCATCCGGGAAGCCCAGGCTGTGAGCACCGTAAAGCACCGTCAGTTGTACTTTGAATGGTTTCAACACTGTCTGTACACAGAGAGTGACCAAAATTGGTAGCATCGTCTCATGATATAAGGGAGATAACTGGGAAGTTCTTAGGAGAAATATGGCACCGTGGAAATCAGCAAGACCTTTCCAGTTGAGGGCAGATACACTTTTTCCACTGGAGGACCTTGGGCAAGTCACTCCATCCTTGCCAGTTTCCTCACTGATAAGAGAGGGCTGACAGTCTCTGGCTCTCAGCATATGGCATCCTTTCCACCCAGCCCCCCAGGCCAGCTCTCCCTCACCCCTCCCAGTTAGCCCAGTCTTGTTTCCTAAGTGGTGGCTGAATCCTTCTTTCCCCTCTTTCTGCTCTTCTACTCCTGTAGTTCAGGATTTCAAGAGCGTCCCTTGGCTGGAAATAGACACCCAGCCGATTTCCCTACCTCGTGTCATGTGCCCCTCAAATTTGTCCTCCAACTCTGCAGCCGGAAGAACACACCAGAATCTCACCGCTGCTTCAGAAAACCCTCCCGTGGCCCTCCCTGCCTGGGGAACCGGTCTCCCTGGCTGGCGCGGGAGGCCCTCTCTGACCTGGTCCCATCCACTTCTGTGTGGTCACCTCCTCACCTGGCACCTTGCTCTCCAGTTCTCCCCACGCCACGCTGTTTGCCCTCAATTTCCTTCCCTCTCCTGGGGTGCTCTTCACCCCTTCATTCCGGCGAGAGCCCTGCATCTCCTGTGGTCTTGGCCCTACCACAGCCGGTACCTTCTCTCTCTCTCTCGTACCACTTCCCTGGCTCCCCCATTAGAAGGTGAGCAGAACTGGTCTTACCCAGCTTTCCCCTTAAGTGCCTAGCACTGTGCCTGTACACTTCTGTTGGGTAATAGGCATTCGATGATTTGTTGACCAAAGCTGAATTAAGAGGGACGGTGTATAGGATTTCGTGTGGCGCACGCTTGGCATATAAAGACACAAACTCATGTTAGCGGTTCTTTGCTGCTATGAATAACCTCATAGAGAATTTCCATTTATTCCTGGATGCATGTCACTGCAGCCAGCTGCCACCCCTACATGTTATAAAACAAAATTTCACTGAATTGAACTCTGGATCTCAATAAAAATTTCATCTTCATAATTCAGGCAAGACTGGGCTGTGGGTTGAAGTTCATCTCTGCATGGTTTATGAGGGAAGGCTTGCTAAACAAAATCTTAGTGCAAAGGTGACTGTTGAACCCATTTAAGAAAATAAACTATTCTCAAGCACGTTAGCCGACGTTAGTTCATCAACACCGCCTTTAAAAAACACACTAAAACCACTTCACTCTTGGCTCCCTTTCCCCACATGTGTAATGGTCCAGAGCTTGGGCTTTGGAACCTGATTGCCTGGGTTCAAGTCCTGGATAGCTTCGTGACCTTAAGGAAGTTTTTAAGGTCGCTGTGCCTCCGTTCACCCAGTTTTAAGTAGGGATAATAACAGCGCTCACCTCACAGCGTGCTGGAAGGATTAAACTCGGAGCCGTGCTGGGCACGGTTAATGTTCAGTAAGTGTTAGCTATTGTTACCCCATTATTAACTGCAGGTTTGGACTCCACAATAATCACATAGGTGCTAGGTAGGTAGATCGTGGTTTTTATTTTATTGTTTTAAAATACCGTTTGGAATTCTCACATGATCCCCAAGACTGCACTGAAGTGAACAGTGAAGAGAGAGCCATGTGTCAAACACGTGGCCTCATTTTGAACGATCTTGAGCTTATACCATTAGGTAGCTTTTGGTCTTGAACAAGTAAGATGGGGTTTAAAAAATACCTATTGGATTTAGCAACTAAGAAGTTTTAGGTGATGTTGGAGGTGGTAAGAATAGACGCCAGATTGCAGCAGGTTTAGAAGTGACTGGGAAAGAATAGCCTTTGTTTCACTGGTTGACACTTGCCTTGCCCTTGGGTTTGAGAACTTGAAGTGTAAACGATGCATAGCAAATCAGTAAATAAATCCTGGGAAGTTCTCACTCTGTTCTCTCTCACAGACCAGACTTTTGGCTTCCTGCGCACTCTTGTCCAAGCCCCTGCCTTTGTTATCCCTTTATTATGACACTGTAAACGTTTCTTTGCAGGTTCAGTTCTCTCCCGTCTTAAAACATACAAGTGAGTCAGCCGACCAACAGGCACCTCTTCTCTGACTACGCGCTCCACCTCTGCCACGACTGCATCTCATCCTTCCCTTCCCAGTCAAGACCCCACGCTTGCTCGCTTTCTCAGTTCCCATTTACCCTCAGCCCTACAATGGGGCTTCTGCTCCATTGCCCACAGAAACAACTCTCTCCAAGGCCACCAGTGAGTCCCTGGTTCCTAAACAGAATTCACATTTCCCAATCCTTCTCTTTCTTGAGTGCTTTGCAGTATTTGACTCTGATATGCTTAGTCTCTTACTGTTGGGTTTACTGCAGGGCTCTCAGTTGTGTAGGGGTAGAGAAAAGGCTGAGCACCTCGAATATAGTCCAATGGCCTCATTTTACAGATAAGGAAATGAAGGTCTAGAGAAGTGAACTGCCCTGTATCAGTCAGCTACTGCTGAAATAACACTGTGTAACAAACCACCCCAAACTCACTGGCAAACGACAACATTTATTTTTCTCATGGTCTGTGTGTTGGCTGGGGTAGTTCTGTTCCAGGCTTGGGTGGGGTTCAGATCTGCTCCACATGGGTTTGTGACGGGGTGTAGGCTGAAGAGGATACTTCAGGAAAGTTCTGCTCCTGATAGATCACAGGGATGCAAGAAATGCAACAGGAAATAAGCAATGTCTCTTGAGGGCTCAGCCTTAAAGTGGCTTAATGTCACTTTTGCCCATATTCCTCTGGTTAAAGCAAGCCACATGCCCAAGCCTAACATTAATGGGTTGGGGAAGAAGACTCCACTGTAGTGGGAGGTACTTCAAAGTCATAGAACAAACGCTGATGATGTAGAATTTTGATAAAGGGAGGGCATGAAGAGTTGGGAGGAATGATTCAATCTACCACATGCTTGAAGATTACACATGTGGGTTGTGATCTCTGACAAAAGAAAGAGGCCATGAGTGACTAGACAAAACAAAAGAGGAAACATAGATAAAAACAAACAAAGAGCAAACAAAACAAAAATGTAAAGCTAATGGAAGTTTGGATTTTTATCATAAATGACAACAATGATCTCTGAAAAAAGAACAGACATTGATGGGAAGTTTGCCAGCTGAGGCAATGAGATGGTGAGTCACAGTGGGTCCTGGCTGTGA
Organism: Neophocaena asiaeorientalis asiaeorientalis; assembly: GCF_003031525.2. Classification (NCBI taxonomy): domain Eukaryota; kingdom Metazoa; phylum Chordata; class Mammalia; order Artiodactyla; family Phocoenidae; genus Neophocaena; species Neophocaena asiaeorientalis. The sequence goes on along the minus strand of NW_020173036.1, from coordinate 738,874 downwards.
AGTGAGGAACTAGCACCAAGAAGGCTAAAGCAGGGTTGTGAGCTCAGTGTAGGGGCTCAGCTTGGACCTGGGCTAAGCCTGGGGATGAACCCAGGAATATCTAGATGAATAAGAGGTAGAGATCAGGAACTGACCAATGATGGAGCTACAACGTACCCTGAGAAGAGTAAATATTGATTCAGGGATGGGGTAGGGAAGAGAGCAGCTGCCACATAAAGGATCCAATTCTAGTCTGGAAAAGCAGGATTGAGGGAAAACATTTCTCAAGTCCAGAAAAACCAGAGGAACCCTGAAAGCAGAGAGCCTAGTGTGTTCACCATACCCTGAAATACAACAAGCAGGGGATATCCTCATAGACTGTGAGCTGTATCATTTGGGACAAATTCATTGTTCTATGCTTGGTAATACATGTATGTATACTGTTATACCAAGACACGGCTATGGCTGAAAACATAAATTGCTCCAGAATTACTATAAATATTCTCATGGGTGCTGGGGCCCTACTGAGTTATTGAAGAAAAAATATGTTTTAGGATGGTCGCTTGCCCTTCCAGAAACTACCCCTTGGTGCTGGCTAGTGGCTGAAAGGAGAAAGGGTGTGGGCCAGCATCACAAGCCCTGTTAGACACAGTGAACTGAGCTTGAGCTCTGAAAGATAAAAATTACATTCTCCTCTAGGAAGCTGCTGGAGAATCTCAGCAGTGACATGCTCTTGCAATCCAAAATCAGCCATAAACTTTCATTTCCTTTTTTGCTCTAAAAAGGATATGCTCACTGAAACAACTAAAATATAGATTAGTTAGCATACTAATAATAAATACCAGAAAATACACACCCCAATATACAAAAATCCCCACAAACAAACAAACAAACCCGAAGCCCAACGTTCAAAGTGAGCCAAGGAAAAATGTATTTGAATTAGCATTTTCTTTCATTAGAGTCAGTTTCTTTCCACGTTGCCTCCTCTGACCACAGGGACCTTGCCCCACCCATATACCCAGGTGTTGGCCTTTCCCATGGCTGGTGACAGCTCTGATGGTCTTCGTACTGGGTTAAGTAGTATCCTCCCACCCCCAGATTCATGGTCACTTGGCACCTCCGAATGTGGCCTTAATTGGAAGTAGTGTGTTTTTAGGGGCAACCAAGTTGTTCATGCTGAATTAGAGTGAGTCCTAATCCAGGAATGATGTCCTTATGAGAGGGAATTTGGACACAGAGACACACAGAGTGAAGATGTTGTGAAGACACAGACACACAAGGAGAACATCACGTGAGGATGGAGGCCGAGATTGGAATGATGTATCTGCACAGGGGCTCCAAGGATTGCTGGCAAACGCCAGAAGCTAGGAAGAGCAAGGGAGGGTCTTCCCTTGGAGCCTCTGAGTGAGCTTCGCCTGGCCAACATCTTGATATCAGACTTCCGGCCTCCAGAATTGTGAGAGAGTAAATTTCTGTCGTTGTAAGCCCCCAGTTTGTGGTACTGTTACAGCAGCCCTAGAAGACGACTGCAGTCTCCTTCCCCTCATGAGCCTTGCTGAGCCAGAACAGACCAGTCGAAGGCCTGGCTAGAGGCTCAGGCTGTTCAGTCAGAGAGACCAGGCCTGGGCTGCTGGCTGGCCACTGACCAGTGTGTCAGACACTGGGGCTGGTCTCTACATCTCAGTTTCCCATCTGTATAATGGACATAACAAGGATGTTGGTGGAGATTAAAGGCCACCATATTTATAAAGTGCTTGGTACAATGTCTGGCCCATAGCACATGCTTAATAAATGTTAGCTGCTATTATCAGCCATATGGTTTCCACCTCAGTTTGAAGTTTCCCTGATTTTACTTTTCCAGTAAGAGTCAAGTAGATATCTATTCCCTTGGGGATGTACCATGGCATCTGGCACAGAGTAGGCACTAAAAACAACTTTATGGAATGAAGAATGGCACAACTACAACTCATGATAGGAAGAAACAGCTTATAGGCTTCATAAGTTTTAGTAACCATCTGGAAAAACCCAAGGTGAAACTTTGGAAGAAGAATGTACTTTAATCAAATTTGTTCATGCTGGGGCATAGGGATGGTCCCTAACGATCCTTGTCCCCTAGGATTCACACCTTAGCTTAGTGCCCTCCTGCACTGTTCCAGAGTCAGTTGGGTGACCAACAGAATACAGCAGAGGTGATGGTGTATCACTTTTTTTTTTTTTTTGTGGTACGCGGGCCTCTCACTGTTGCGGCCTCTCCCGTTGCGGAGAACAGGCTCCGGACGTGCAGGCTCAGCGGCCATGGCTCACGGGCCCAGCCGCTCCGCGGGCTCTCTCTGCGCCTTGGGTTGCTTGTTTAGGGGGAAACCAGCTGCCATGTTGAGCAGCCCTATGGAGGGCCCATATGGTGAAGCCTGCCAACAGCTACATGAGTGGGCATGAATGTGATTCTCTAAGCCCAGGCAAGCTTTAGATCACTGCAGCCTCAGTTGACAGCTTGACAGTATCCTCATGAGAAACCCTCACCCACAAACCTCCCAGGAAACACCCTCCCAGATTCCTGACCCTTGAAAACCATGTGAGATGACAAATGATTGTTGTTTAAAGCCACTTAGGAGATGGGGGTAATTTGTTACACAGCACTAGATAACCAATACAGGCGATGAGAAAGGAATGGCCAGGATGAGCCAGGACTGGGACCAGGGACTGTAATGGGAGACATTATAAAACACAGGAGGCAGGCAAGAGGCCAAACCCAGATGGGTCAGACATGCAGATGGTCAGGCAGGTTCTGTGGGTCTGCACATCTGCTCCAGAGCCCAGGCGGGTGAGGCCACAACCAACCACATCACTGAGCAAAAGTCACTGAGATCTTGGTGACCTTAGACTGGAGACCTTGTTTTACACAATTTCCAGCTGGACCTTCAGTTGATCGCTGTAGCTATGAGGTCATCAAAGGCCAATGAGTGAATTTGCCAAGAATTAGGTCAACACAAAGATATGGGGATTACGGTAACAAACAAAATGCGATGGGATTATAATTTTTGAAACACTCACAATATTCTTTTGTTATTTTGACTGCCTAAGTTCTTTAAGTTATCTGCCAAGCTGGGAGGCAGAATGGGATTTCCTAGGCCTGTTCCAGGCTATTGGGCAGGTCACAGTGCAATAGAAAGTTGGAAATATTGGCTGGGTTTATGAAGATGTACATCAAATCCAACTGGCAAATATTTTCTGAATGCTTACTAGGCTAGTTATAAGAGAATTTAGAGTCATCCGGTGCACCTAGTACAAGTACCTAATGCTCCTTAACCTCCCCGTGGCTACTCAGGGATATTGAGACTCAACAGGTGAGAAAACAGTTCCTTTACTCTTTGCACAGGCCAGGTTTCCCCTTTAAATTGACCTGTCCTTGTTTCAAGTCTTGGGGCCCTGTTGACTGAGTGGCAAATCTGATCAGTTATTTGATCCCAGGGGATAAAAGAGTCCCGTGAATGGCATCTGTCTTTTCACAGGGGCATCAGAGTCCTTACTCCACAGAAGTGAGCAAAGCTTCCCACACCTCCTGTCTTGTAGACTCGTCGAGTTCTAGGCAATTTGCTGCTCTGCAAATGTAAAACAAGAGACACAGAGGCTACTAGCTAAGGGCACAGACTCAGAGCCAGACAGCCTGGGTTTGAATGTCAGCTCCTCTACTTACTAGCTGTACAGCCTTGGGCGAGTGACTTAATCTCTCTGAGCCTCAGTTTTCCCATCTGCAAAACGAAGATGATCATGATAGCACCTCCCACACAGAGTGTGGAGAGGAGTCAATGAGTTAATGTGTGAAGCACTTAGAACAGCTCCTGGCCCCTGGGAAATAGTCTGTAACTGTTCGCTATTATTATGCAGGATATAGAGGCAAAAGTAGCCCCCCTGCCCTCTCTGGGCTCAAATGTAATTGTCTTCTGGGGTTCACTCAAGGCAGATGTCTCTCTTTCACAACATCTAAAGGGTTCTTTAAGGACTTCATAAAAACAAAAGGATTAACTACAGATGACTAAGCCCACATGATGGACACAGAACCAGGTACAGTAAATAATGAGCTTAGGCAGGATTATATTCCTACAAACAATACACCAAGTTCTCCTGTTCTTTGTCTGCAATCCCCCTACCATGAGGGAGCCGGTGGCCAAGGAGAATGTCTCTGTGTGCCCAGGATAATCTTGAGTGGGCTCCTGGAGGAGGCATCCCTCAAGCAGAGACTTGAATTCAGGACTTGCCAGGTAAAGAAAAAGGCTGGGTACACCAGGCAGAGAAGAGTGCGCTGGGAGCAGGGTGAGGTAAGCAGGCACCTGGGACAGGAGATTTAAGGAGGCACTCACTCTCAGGGTCATGTAGGAGCAGGGTCAGCACCTGCACTTCCCTGGGAGTGAGTGCCTCCTTAAATTTTGCATCCTAGATGCCTCTCTTGTGTCACCTTAATCTTGGCCCTGGAGAAGAGCATGGGTAAGAGCCTGGAAGGGTGAAACAAGTCGGTATAACTAGCAATGTCCAGGTCATGAAAGACTGCTTGAGGACAGAGATCACCTGGAGTGAGGCTGAGCAGTTGGGCTGAGGCCAGATCAACAAAGGTCTTATGCGCCAAATAAAGGAGTTTAGCGTTGGTCTAAGTGACAGGTAGCCAATGAAGAATTCTGAACCGGTCCACAGCATGATCAGATGTGCGTGTTAGCAAGATTCCTCTGGCACTAGCATGGATGGCAGATTGGTGGATGAGGGAAGAAACTGGAGACTGGGAGGCCAATCCAGGACTCTATTGAGTCCATGCCCAAGGGACAGACAATGATGGCCTGAAATAGGGCAGTGCCAGTCAGAAGTAAGGAGTACTCACTAGAGAAGTGGTTTGAAGGTAGAATTGACAGTACCTGGTGATTGATTGCAGATGAGGTTTGATGGGAAGAGTCAAAAATGGCACAGTTGGGCTTCCCTGGTGGCGCAGTGGTTGAGAGTCCACCTGCCAATGCAGGGGACACGGGTTCGTGCCCCGGTCTGGGAGGATCCCACATGCCACGGAGCGGCTGGGCCCGTGAGCCATGGCCGCTGGGCCTGCGTGTCCGGAGCCTGTGCTCCGCAACGGGAGAGGCCGCAACAGTGAGAGGCCCGCGTACCCCATAAAAAAAAAAAAAAGGCACAGTTTAGAAGCCATGAGGAGTTATTAGGTAAGATAAGAAGTACACGGACGGCAGTTATCAGGGCTTCCCCAAGTCCAAGGGAAACCTCCCCACGGCCCATTTGTTTTCCATAGGATGCAGTCTCTGGGGGTCAGATGTGTCTTACCCTTTGTACGGTACCCACACTCTCTAAGTATCGCTGACCTGAGATGAGCCACTTCCAGACCCCAACCCCCCATCTACTCATTGGCTTTCCAAGTAACCTTAAGGTTGTCCAAGTCCTTTTAAAGACTGTGCAGCTGGGCTCAGACCGACACACCACCAAGTCCAGCCTTCCATTCTGGACACACAGGCCCCAGGGTTCTGACCTGCCTGCGTGATCCGGCCTGGGGCTCTGGGAGGCGAGGGAGGGGACGCAAGGGGGTGAGGGCCTGTCGGGAGGCTGGCGAAGCGTCAGCCGCTTGGGAAGAGCCTTACGAGAGACAACTGGGATCAGAAAGGCAGCTAGCTGGAGGGCAGCTGGGTTCTGAGGTGCTGTCCAGAAAGGCTGAGGCAGCAACGCGGGGGAAGGAGGGCCGTGTTCGGGGGCCAAGCCCGGAGCAGGGGGAAGTACTAGGGCTCACGTGGAGGCACAAGCCGGGATGAACTTCCTCGGAGCTAGGTCACACGCACTGACCTTGTGCTCCACCAAAGGCCTCAGATCTCTTCCCATGAACTTCAGGGAAGGTCTCCCGCCCTTCCTGCACTTGAGAAGTTTGGAAGATATCAGCTCTGCACACGTTTCCCGATATTCTCATAAAAATAAAGGGAGTGAAAAAGCGAGTCAGAGCTCTTTAAAACATTAATTAAAGACACCATCGTTTCCTTATTTAACTGAGGGTTGCTGCCTCATTTGGGATTATGAGCAAAGCGAGACAGCCTTTGTTGTGCTTGACAAAGTGGTTAACTCAGACTCTAGGTGAGTTTTGGCTTTCTCGACATCTTTTGATGTGCTAAGATTCCCCGGTGAGAACAAACATCGTCAACTACTTAAACAAGCCATTACCCTGAGAGCACGATTACCAGTGAGGCCCAGTCTACTAATTGGCAGATGAAGAGATAGAAAGGAACTCAGGCTCTGGCCTGGACCCTTACCTGTCAGGGAGGAGTGAGAGTCTTTTAAATTGTCTCGCAGCAATGTTCCTGCTGATCTGGGACGACCTAGTTATTTTTCCATCTCCGCAAAAATGCATCTTGGGTGACTGGAGTCTCTAGAGCCCAGAAGCTGCCCGTGGTTCTCGGATGAGAACCTCATTCTCCTGGGCAGGGCTACAGGACTCAGCGTTGGGGGAACACAGAAGCGTTCACAGAAGCAAAATTCTTGCTTCAAGGGAGTTGGTAAGAAATTCTTTGGCTTGCTTTTTCCCTCACAATAGCCAAATCCTCCAGCTTCTGGGACAAGTGGGATGAGGCAGGGGCTTCTGTAGGGTGCTACGTCTGAGCTGACAGTCCCCTGACACATAAGGAATTCAAGGCCTAAATAAAAGAAGCAGGTTTTCATTTTAAAATATATAAACATATAAAATTAAAGTTATAAATTTAAATATATTATAATAAATTAAAATATATTTTATTTTAAAAATATTTACTACAAATTTTTTTTCTCATTTTATTTTTATTGGAGGATAGTTGTTTTACAACGTTGTGTTAATTTCTACTGTACAGCAAAGTGAATCAGCTATACGTATACATATATCCCCTCCTTTTTGGAGTTCCTTCCCATTCAGGTCACCACAGAGCACTGGGTAGAGTTCCCTGTGCTATACAGTAGGTTCTCATTAGTTATCTATTTTATACGTAGTATCAATAGCGTATATATATCAATCCCAATAGAAATATATTTTTTGATGCACTAAGCTATGACTCTTTTTTTTCCCTCTCCCCACCTAGAAGAGAGGTTTTGGGGAAGATTTTTTGCTGCATTTATATATGTCATTGGTTTTTCTTGTGGGGGGAAGGGGGAACTCAGTCTAGTTAAATTCAGTCAAATAACCAATACTTAAAAAAAAAAAAATTCTAGAAGTGTTTCATAAATATCAGACACTAACTGGTCTTGTCACATAATTCAACTGCTCTCTTTTTAAAATAGAAAGACAAGTTGCGTGTGTATTTGTATTGTGAAACTACTTTCTGTGTTATCTTCATCATTCTTCTCCTTTAATTCTCACTGGCACGAAAGGGCAAGGCGGCTTCCAGAACCCTTCCGTGAGAAGTGGCAGAGAAATGGGGAACTAAGACAGAGGCGGGGCTGAGGTCCTCTCCCTTCTTTTTTTCTTTTTTTTTTTTACGTCTTTATTGACGTATAGTTGCTTTACAGTGGTGTGTTAGTTTCTGCTGTATAACAAAGTGAATCAGCTCTACGTAGACACATATCCCCATATCCCCTCCCTCTCGCGTCTCCTGCACCACTTGCTGCCTTCGGTCCTAGAAGGTGTCAGCTAGTTTTCTTGGGTCGGGCTGGGCACCGGGAGGCACACCTTAGAAAGCAGAGCTCACTCAGTGTTAAGGCAGGTGCCCAGCGCTTCCTCCACAGGAACCCCCAGAGCTCGCTCTTCTCAGGGGCCTCCTGGGACACCACCCCCTCAAAGCAGCAGCCTCTTCCAGCACCTTCACCGGCTATGGGTGACACAGTTTTTCTTTACTGTGCCAGCTTTCACACCTCTATCCTCAGTTTAATGGACTTCTGGAGATTGGCCTGCTTTGGAGGTCCCTGTTTTTTGAAAACTAGCCTTGGGGGAAAATAATAAGCATAAGGACCATTTGCCATTTTTTTTCAGTTCAACAAATATGTACCATCCAATGGTTGGACAGAGGAAGTGCTCTTCAGTGATCAAAACACAGGTCAGCGGGCACATCCTCTGACACGTGACGCTTCTCTGCTGCAAGGATCATAATGTAAATGCTTAATCGACTGCTTGGCATTGGCCATTGAATGTGTGTCGGGTCTCCTAGGCTGTAAGTGCCATGTTCCTGCAGCTTCCCTGGCGCCCAGCACATGCCTGGCTTTTAGGAGACACGCGTGTCCACCTGATGATTCTTGTAACATGTCACCTGTAACATGTCGGTTACCATTAGCCCTAACAGTGACGAAGGATGTCATTCCCAGGACTATTGCCCTTCGTGAAGGTAAACTGCTATTGTAGTTTGGAATAAATCCAATGTCAAATGCAGACCAGCTCTCTTAGGTTCTGAGAAATGAAATACAGGACAACAAGGTTCATTAGAACTGATTCTCCACGTGTACTCTGAAAAAGGATTGAGCTTCCTTCATCATTCTCTGGCCACGGTGTTAGACTACGAGTTGAGCCAGGGCAACCTAAACAGAGCACATTTTAAAATGTGGCCTATTTGGACCAGCCTCGAGAGCCCCGTCTTCCTGGAAGTGCCCTTCTGGACCGTCCGTGCGTGGCCAGTGAGATCATTCTAGGGATTTCCCGGGCTTTAAAATTTCCCGTTGTAAAGTGTTTATTTTTACTGTTAGTTTTTCTTTTTTTTGTTGTTTTTTTTGTTTTTTTTGTGGTACGCGGGCCTCTCACTGTTGTGGCCTCTCCCGTTGTGGAGCACAGGCTCCGGACGCGCAGGCCCAGCGGCCATGGCTCACGGGCCCAGCCGCTCCACGGCATGTGGGATCTTCCCAGACCGGAGCACGAACCCGTGTCCCCTGCATCGGCAGGCGGCCTCTCAACCACTGTGCCACCAGGGAAGCCCTTTACTGTTAGTTTTTCTTTATGGAAGTGGTAATGGTTTTCATTTATGGTCATGACATAAAGTTTCCTTTTATTTAAGTTTATTTGAAGGGAAGTGGGAAGCAAGTGCTAGCCTAGGTGATTTGCAGATATGGCAAAAATTGTAAAGATGTTGTACAAATGACTGAATTTAGAAGATTAACCTCTTGACACCAATTGAGATTTATTGACTCAGCTGACTGAAACGTTGGGACAAAAAGGGAAAAGTTAGGGCTTCCCTGGTGGCGCAGTGGTTGAGGGTCCGCCTGCCGATGCAGGGGACGTGGGTTCGTTCCCCTGTCCGGGAAGATCCCACGTGCCACGGAGCGGCTGGGCCCGTGAGCCATGGCCGCTGAGACTGCGTGTCCGGAGCCTGTGCTCTGCAACGGGAGAGGCCACAACAGTGAGAGGACCGCGTACCGCAAAAAAAAAAGGAAAAGTTAGTTAACTCTATGCACTATAGTAACCAACAATGGGGTGACTTTGTTGTTTTTAAAGTGTAGGCTTTTCTGTAAAATACTTATCTGTCTGCTGGTTAGGTGGTAGGGCCCCTGAAGCCTGGTTCAGGGGCGCCTGAGGCAGAGGCCGAGTGCCTTGCGAGCTCTGGGTGGGGCTGCTACCCACCCCTCTGCAGCTGAGTCATCAGTTCTCTCTAAACAGGAAGCCCTGATAACCTCGTGGTCTTCACCCCAGACAGTTCTTTTCAAGCACACTCCAAAATACGGTCAGCATCTATACATAGTACAAGCTGGTGCGGTAGCTGAATAACGGCCTCCAAACACCCTAATCTTCAGGACCTGTGAATGCCACTTTATATGGCAAAAGGGACTCTGAAGATGTGGTTAAGGGTCTGGAGATGGGGAGAGTAGCCTGAATTACCTGGGTGGACCTTAAGTGTAATCACAAGGGTCCTTATAAGAGGGAGACAGAGTCGGAGTCAGAGGAGTTGCTGTGACCCCTGGAAGCAGAAGAGATTGGAGTGATATGGCCATAAGCTAAGGATGCAAACAATGGATACTCTCCTGGAGTCTCCAGAAAGAACCAGCCCTGCCGACACCTCAACTTCAGACTAGTGAGACTGATTTCGGACTTTTGGCCCCCAGAACTGTAAGGTAATACATTGTGTTATTTTAAACCACCAAGTGTGGGGTTATTTGTTAGAGCAACAGTAGGAAATGAATGCAGTTGGGAAAGATTAATTTACTGAAACAATTCCTTAACTTTCTGATAGGATTCACCATATTGATCTTTTATGTAATGTACCACTAATACATTTAAAATAATTCTAATTACAAAGGATTCAATTCACAAGTTTCAAAATCTATTAAAGTTTTTGAACAGGCAACCACATGGCTGAAATCTCAAACATGATATCATGAAGTATTACCAAGAAATACAGTTGAAAGTCTTCTTTCTGTTACGGTCCCTAGATATCATTTTCCACTAAAAGGAAACAGAGTTTCTCAGGATAATGGCTGATTCAGGTCTGGGGCAAGAAACGTACAAGATGTACCTGGAACAACTTGTCATTTCAGAGAGTGGGGAAGCTGTTCTCCCAAAAAGTACTCGGGAACAAACTGACATGTGCTCCCACTACCCAAAGATGGCACAATCTGATGAAAAAAGTAACCATTGCAATGGATCAAAACACATCAAGTATGTTTAAATTGATGAGTTTGTAATGATACAAAAATAGCATGTGCACCCAATGTAAGATGTTATGGAATCAACTCATTATTTTGAAAACTAACACTAAAAGGAAAGAATCAAGCATTGATCCTACTTTTCTTATGTGAACGGTCCTTAGCACAGGAGGGTAAATTCAGAATTATTCCAGCTAATAAATGAAGAAATATCACCACTTTGCAGCCCCTGGTGAATGAATAGATTTAGGTGGTAATCCTCACAGCTGCTAAGTTCATAATAAAAGAGACAAGTAGATTGTGAACCTCCTGTGGAGAAGTCTTGCAGAAAAAGCCTCTGGATCAGTGGTTTTCAAACTTGGCTAAACATTGGAAACACCTGAGGATCTTTTTAAGCTGCCAAGGCCCAAGTCACACCTCAGGCAGTGAAGTCAGCACCTGGGGGTGGGGCGTGAGGGGGGAGTGGGGCGGATGGGACACAGGCATCAGAAGTTTGTGAAGCTCTTCCAGCTTCAGACAATTCGGGAGCCAATGGTTTAGATTCAGCTACTAGGACTGCAGAACGAGTTAATCTACACCATGGGAAGCAACCAGCAGAATTCAGACTGTGGGAAACCCTACGAGACACCACCTGGTTTTGTTGTGTAAAAATGCATAGGGAAAAATGGGGGTGGGGTGGGACTGGAAGGAGAATTTAGAGACTTAAAAATACTTCAGAGGCATCTGACCCAATTACGAACATATGGCCCTTATTTAGATCCTCACTCAACAAACATACTGTAAAGAGAAGTTGTGAGACAATCGGGGAAATTTAAACACTGACTAGATATTTGAGGATACTAAGGAACTATTTTTATTTTGAATTGTGATAATGATACTGTGGTTATTTTTTGAAAGAGTCCTTATATTTTAGTAAAGGGTACGGAAATATTTACAGTTGGAATGATTTGATGTCATGGATTTGCTTCAGAAAAATCTGGGCATTAGGTGGGGGGGAGTAAAGCTGAGACGAGATTGGTCACAAGTTGATAATTGTTAAAGAGAGTGGTAGGTACCTGGGAATTCATTTTACTGTTTTGCCTACTTTTGCATTTCTGTACTAAAACATCAAACTAAACATCTCCTTCCTGCCCCATCCTCATCCCCACAGTTCCATCTGTACAACTGGTAACCTCTGCGATTAACTTCTTATTTAGACTTATAGAGATCTTTTAAATAAACGTACAAGCTTATACAAATAGTTATTTTTCTCTCCCCATTTTTTTACATAAATGGAAACATGCTAAACTCAATTTTCTGCATCTTACTATTTTCATGTAATACTGTATCTTGATGGCTTTCCATCTTCGTTCATAGTATACTATGAATGGATGCATCATAATTTATTTAAACAGTCCCAAACAGATGGTCATGTAGGTTATTTCCGATCTTTTGCTGTTATAAACACACTAAAATAAATACTCCTGTACATATTTATGTTCACGTATATGTGTAGAATAAATTCCCAGAAGCAAATTTGATGGATCAGTGGATAAATGCATATGCAAGATACTAGCAAATAACCCTCCTTATGCGCTTGTACCAGGATAGAAGTAGAAGAGATGGAGAGAAGTGGGCAGATATGGAGACAGAGCTAATTTGGAGATGGAGCTAAAAGTATTTGCTGACAGATCCTATGTAAAGTATGAAAAATAAAAGAGAAGAATTAAGCATGTCTAGTATCAGCCAGCTTCAAGTAAGTTCTGCCTGGGTAATAACTGACTCCCTTCATGTCCTCAACAAATCTCAGTGATTTACATCAACAAATATTTATTTGTTTATTTTTGCGGTATGTGGGCCTCCCACCGCTGTGGCCTCTCTCCCGTTGCGGAGCACAGGCTCCAGACGCGCAGGCTCAGTGGCCATGGCTCACGGGCCCAGCCGCTCCACGGCATGTGGGATCCTCCCGGACTGGGGCACGAACCTGCGTCCCCTGCATCGGCAGGTGGACTCTCAACCACTGTGCCACCAGGGAAGCCCAAATATTTATTTCTTGGTCACGCTAAATGTCTATCATGGACCACTTCCTTCTTTGCTCATCATCATCTTCATTGCAGAACCCAGGCTTCGGGAAGCGCTCTCATCTGGGAGACTACTGGCCTCATGGCAGAGGGAAAAGGACAAATGGCTCATCATGTGTTGCTCTCAAAGCTTCTGCTTGGACATAGCGCACATGGTGTCTTTTCATGCTCAGTTGGCCAAAGAAAGTCACGTGATCGGCCTTATGTAAACAGGGTAGAGATGTATAATCCTCCAACTGGGAGGGATTGTCATATTTTAAATAATTACACACTCTACCGTGTCTCAAAGGTTTCTGGCTTGAGCAATTGGTGGGTTGTGGTTGTAACAGTGATACAGAGATGAAAGAGGAGAGAGAACTTTAGGGGGAAAATTGGGTTCAGATTTAGGTATGTTAAGTTTAAAATGCCTAACACACATCAAAAGGGTGCAGCCAAGGTGGTGTCTGGATAAAGACGAGCTCAGTGGAGAGAATGGAGCTAGAGATAGAAATGTGGAAGTTACTGACATATAGATGGTGTTGAAAGTGATGGGACTAATAGAAGGAAAGGAGCCAGAAAAGACTCCTCTGAGGATCAGCCCCTGAGGAGTGATGTCATGAAGCCAAGAAAAGAGAATGTTTCAGGAAGAAGGAAATGTTCATCTGTGTCAAAATGCTGCTGAGAAGCTAGTAAAAAAGAAAAAAAACTGGCAAGAAATTACTGGACGGACAAGATCAAAACCATGGCTGACTTTGACAAGGGCAGTTCTGGTGAAGTGGTAGGTGCAGAAGCTTACCTGGGAAGATGAAGAGACTATGGCTACAGAAGGGAAGAGAACATGTCTAGATAATGCTTTTAAGGGATTTTACTGGGAAGAAAAAAGAAAACTAAGGCAATGGCTAGAATCAAAGTAGTTTGCTTTTTTCCGTGGATGGAAGACACTAGAATATGTTTGTATGCTGATAGCAGTGATCCAGTAGAGAGGGAGAAATTGATGCAACAGAAAGAAGAAACAGTTGAGAATTCTGAGTAAAAGCAGAAGTGAAGCCATTGGCTTTAGAAAGACAAAGGCTCTCTTTCTCTCTCATCATGGTCATCAGCTAATTAGTATCTATTATTATTATACCTTTGGTTTCTAAGAAACCTGCCTTTGTTCTCAGTATATTCTCTGCCATGTTCTCATGCAGTGGCTTATCAACAACATCTTAGCTTAGAGGACAGAAAGAAACAGGTTAGTGGCGTTCACACAGCACCTGCTTGAAATGTGACAACTCTGACTCAATCACTTAGCAGCACTGCCACCTTGGGTACACTAATTAATCTCCTTAAGTATTAATTTCCTAATCAGTAATACGAGAAGAATATTTATTTCTACCTCTATATAATTGTTGGCAGGCTCATACAAGACAATGTATAAAAAGTTCTTGGCACCGTCCCTGGCACTTAAGAAAGATTAAAAATTATTATAAATTATAATAATAATCATATACCTCTCTTTGTCTATATAAGTGTATTTTTCTTGTGCTGTGACAAAGTTGTTGTCAGACTACTAACTACAATGACTGTTTTTGTGGTTCTTACTGGGGAAAGAACTGCACAGTAGTCCTCCTTTTCTTCCCCAGAGGAGTGAAGATTATAAGAAGTCTCCTTTTCTGGGTCTTTGGGAACAAATTATAAATGACTGTTACTTAATTTCATGGATAGAGATGGACAGAATTGAAAAGCAATGGGAAAGTCTTTCAACTCCAAAATATCCATCCCACTGAGTTTTGCTTGTGTGCATCTTACAGCACATTTTGTATTCAGAAGTCTCCGATTAGAATGAAACTATCAGACAACTAAAGTACTATATTTCAAAATGTGAGGGATACAGCTAAAGAAGTAATAAGAGGGAGATTTATATCCTTAAAAGCATATATCAAAAACAAAATAATACTGAAAATAAGTGAGCTAAAATGTTAAGAAGCTAAAGAAGGGACTTCCCTGGTGGCACAGTGGTTAAGAATCCACCTGCCAATGCAGAGGACATGGGTTCAAGCCCTGGTCCAGGAAGATCCTACATGCTGTGGAGCAACTGAGCCTGTGCGCCACAAATACTGAGCCTGCACTCTAGTGCCTGCGAGCTATAACTACTGAGCCCGCGTGCCATAACTACTGAAGCCCGCGCACCTAGAGCCCGTGCTCCACAACAAGAGAAACCACTGTAATGAGAAGCCCACACACCGCCATGAAGAGTAGCCCCCACTCACCACAGCTAGAGAAAGCCCGTGCCCAGCAAAAATAAATAAATAAATAAATTTATTTTTTAAAAAAAGAAGCTAAAGGAAAACACATACACACCCACACACAAAACAAAGAGTAAACCCAAAGAAAACAGTAGGAAGATCATAATAAAAAATGAGCATAAAATAATGAACTAGACAACAGCAAAAGAGAGAAAACTAGAAACGATCAACAAAAGTAAAAAGTTGGTGCTTTGAAAAGATTAAATAGACAAACCTATAGCAAGACTAATCAAGGAAAACTTTTCCAAGAAAACTAGGAATGGAAGAAATGTACTTAACCCAAAGAGGGATATCTGTTAAAAATCTACAGTAAAATCTTATACTTAATTTTAAAACATTAGATACAACCCCATAGAGTCAGAAATAAGAAAAAGATGTTCTCTCTTACTGTATCTTTTAAACACTGTACTAAAGGTTGCAGCCAATGTGATAAGAAAAGAAAATGAAAAGTGAGACAAAAGGATTAGGGAAAAAAAAAGAGAACGAACTGATATTATTTGCATAAAATAGAATTGTCAGCATAAGATATCAAAGAGAATCCACATGTAAACCAGAAGAACTAATAAGAAAGTTTAGCAGGATCATGATTACAAGATGGGCATAAAAAAACAAATGGTGTTCCTACACATGAGCAATAAAAATAACCAATATATGTGAAGAGCAAAAAGATACTCTCTGTGCATAAACTTACAAAACGTTACTAAGACAGAGAATGAAGCAGTGGGGAGACATAACATGTACACAGATGAGAAGACTCAGTGTTGTAATAACATTGGTGCTAATTTATCAATTTAATGCAATTCCAATAAAAATTCCAACAGGTTTTTTCATCAAACTAGAGTAATTCTAAAATTAATATGAGAAAGTAAGATATACTTTCTCTATACTATATACTCTCTACATAAAAAGGTGTAATAGAGTTATAATAGTGAGGCATTGGCATAAGTCAGACAAATGGATCAGAATAGACTCAAGCACCTATCTTACGGAGGTGTATGATGGAGGTGGCATTATAAATCACTGGGCAGAGAGGGGTGGTGCAGCAAGCACACTGTCTCTTTGCCAACCCTTTATAGAGGTGCACTCAGCTGTGGGGCAAGATTATTTTTCCCAGGCTCCCAATGACTTATCTGTTCTGATGGGCCACCTCTTACTGTAGAACCTGGCTTAACACATCATCCTCTAATGATTGATTTGGTTTCTCAAGTACCTGAAAAGGAGGTGCTCTGAGTAGATACATCAGTTTCTTGCTCCTGGAAAAGGACACCTACTCTTATAAATTAGTTAATGAACATTCTGGTTTGCAGGTTATATCTTAGGAGCTAACCTAACTGCTACTAACTGACACATGAATGAATGTACACTAGATGGTTTCCAGCCCTGAGAGCAAGGTCAAGAGAGGGCACTGAACATGAAGATGAGGATGTGAAAAGAAAGATGAGGTGCTAAAAGGGGAACTGAGAAGACCTCATATGGAAACTCTGTTTCCAAGACCTCCTGTCTTGAGGCATGACTGAAGCAATTTCTATATAGTTTCTTTAATTGTCATTGTAGGGGAAGAATGGGGCAAGGAAGAAGGAAACAGAACTTAAAGTCAACTAACAAGACTGTAGCTAGTTATTTTCTAAACAAAGTCTGTTCAGAATTCATCTGCTAATCTTCCTCTCCCCACCCAACTGTGTGCTTGGAGTCAACTCACAGTCACCTATTCATGACCGCTCATTTCCCAACTAATTTTTTTTTTTTTTTTTTTTTGCGGTACGCGGGCCTCTCACTGTTGCGGCCTCTCCCGCTGCGGAGCACAGGCTCCGGATGCACAGGCTCAGTGGCCATGGCTCACGGGCCCAGCCGCTCCGCGGCATGTGGGATCCTCCCGGACCCGGGCACGAACCCGTGTCCCCTGCATCGGCAGGTGGACTCTCAACCACTGCACCACCAGGGAAGCCCCCAACTAATTTTTGAACCAATTGGTGTAGCACAATTCTGCCTGCCACCTAGATAAACTGTGGTGGGAATAAAGGGGAAAAAGGAAGAGTAATTTCAAAGCTGGGAAATATTTTTTAAGTTGGAGGACAAGGGATGGCAAAAAATGTTCTCTCTCTCTCTAGGAACGAAAAAAAAATGCAGACATCGAGATATACTGATGTGTCTACAAAATTTGGAAAAACTTTATGAGAGTGTTTGGTGAAATGGATACACTGACACTGAGACTAACTGGGACAAACTCTCTGGAAAGCAGTTTGGCGTTGCACGCCAGTGTTTAAAACCAGTGACTCAGGGATTTCAGATCTGGATAAGCTTCATGTGTAAAGGTCAGAAAAGCTCGACGCATAGAGATGTTTATTGTTGTGGCATAACTTAAATTAACTAAAAAACTGAAAACACCCTAAATATGTAACAATAAAAATAGTTTAGTAAATTATGATATGTCCACAAGAGGAATATATAGCCATAAAAATAATATTCATAAAGGATTCATAACATGGAGATTTTTTTCCTTATGGTAAATGGAAAAAGTGGAAATATAGAGAAACAGAAAAAAATTATAGAGAACAGGATCTCAGATATATAAAAAATATACTCAGAAAAAACTACAATTATAATAAGATGAGGGTAGGCTTTCTCCCTAATATTTCTAGATTTTTTGGCTCAAATTTCTGTCAAGCATTTCAAGATTCATTTTCTGGAAAGCTAGCAAACCTCATCTTCAGCTCCAATGTCTTAAAATCTTTTGAAGAGGCAAAAATGTAAGCCCTTGTCTAATAAAGTTTCTGATGTGGTCAGAACCTTTTATGGAATTGCTGGCAAAGCCTTGAATGGTCGTGCATGTCACCAAGCGTAGAGTAACCATGACAAAGGGCTTCTCTTCTTCAAAGTTGGGACAGGTGGGTTACCTCGCACCCCCCGGGCTTTACCTCTTCCTGGAACACCGTGATTTTTATCCCAGGAAAATTGATATTTGCCAAAAGAATCTTTCACCATTTCAAAAATATAAATAGCCACTGAAATTTCCAAAAGCAGCTCACTAAGTAGACATTCTTTGACAGGGATTGTGAAGACATAATGAATGTCTTTATGGCTGGCTGTTCCCAGAAGCACAGAAGAGAGAAACCAACTCCTCCTCTATGGCCGCTGCTTAAGATACACAATGAGGGACTCTTGGAGGACAAGCCATCGTTTGACTCTTTTCTACTTTGGCTCCAACCTCAATCAGCTCATCTCTTTAATACACAATTTATCAAAATGTCCCCCAATTTATCATGAGTGGCTTCTTGGGTTAAGCGATGGGCTGACCACTCTTGTTGAATGCATCAAGAAAGGGCTTTGTCTTGGGGAAGACAAAGTATTGGGGAATTTCTTATGTTGGAAATGATCCCATGTGGTTCAATTTATTTTGAGAATGGACAGTAGAAAGAGCACCACTGGTACTGCAGGATTTGTATCCTATAGGGATAACTGACTACTTTGGTTGTAGAAGTAAAACCAAAGGATGCTATCTGAAGCTACTACATATCCTTTCCGTTGGCGTTTTCCAACTTAAGTATCCTTAATGTAAACAATGATAGATGTTCATGTTCATAATTGTGGAATACACTTGCATTAGTTCCCATCAAAGAGAAGCTATTCTAAAAATCGCTAGATGGTTTCCAGCCCTGAGAAATGGTGGCTACATGATGTCTGCCTATTACCTGATTTACTAGCATCCCTGGCCACCAGCACTTTTTTGATGGCTCAGGACTTAACGGCCCAATTTGACATAAAAAATTTCTTTCACAATGACAATTTTTAAAAATCATAGATTTATTTATTTATTTTTGGCTGTGTTGGGTCTTCGTTGCTGCGCGCAGGCTTTCTCCAGTTGCGGCGAGCGGGGGCTATTCTTCGTTGTCGTGCGTGGGCTTCTCATTGCGGTGGCCTCTCCTGCTGCCGGGCACGGGCTCCAGGCACACGGGCTCTAGAGCGCAGGCTCAGCAGTTGTAGCGCATGGGCTCAGCTGCTCCACGGCACGTGGGAACCTCCTGGCCTGGGGCTCAAACCCGTGTCCCCTGCATTGGCAGGCGGATTCTTAACCACTGTGCCACCAGGGAAGCCCCCCACAAGGACAATTTTTAAGGTAACAGGAGACATTTTAAAAAATTATTTTTTCATTGACTCTCTAAAACTGATTCATGGGTATTCCTGGTGTACCAGTTTCCTAGAGCTGCCATAACAAAGTAACACAAACGGGGCTGAAAATACCAGAGTTTGTTGCCTCACAGTTCTGGAAGCCACAAGTCTGAAATCAAGGTTTTTGCAGGATGATGTTCCCACTGAAATCTGTAGGGAACAATCCCTCCTTGTCTCTTCCTAGCTTCCAGTGGTTTACTGACAATCTTTGGCGTTTCCTGACTTGCAGCCATGTAACTCCAATCTCTGCCTTTGTCCTCACATGGCATTCTCCCTGTGTCTCCATGTTTCACATGACATCCTCTTATGAGGACACCAGCCGTAATGGATTAGGGGTCCACTCTACTTCAGTATGACCTCATCTTTAATTACATTTGCAGCCACCCTATCTCCAAATAAGGTAATATTCTGAAATACTGGGGGTTAGGACTTCAACTTATTTTACGGGGGTACGGCAGTGGGGGGGCGGTTGACACAATTCAACCCCTAACTCCTTAAGTCCATGGATTCTGGTTTAGGAGCCTGTTGAGACAGAACAGAGTCTGGGATCAGAGAATATGAAACATGGATGCAGAGAAGGAAGTGGGAGCAAATGGAACCCACTTTGCAATTTTGCTCAGAAGTCTGGAGACAGTGATCTCTCCCTGCAGATTTTAGTTCAAGGCCTCTAGTTACTGATGGCAACATTTGGCCAATTCCTAGCTGAAGACACTTAAGTTCTATACTTGACTCCAGGCTGCAAACTGAAGTTTATGGTTGTGTCCAGAACATTCTCTGCTGATGCCATATGCTTGGAAATGTCTGAATTTTGTGCAGAGACACACAGTGGTATTTTTGTAAGTGGAGTTACATAATTAGGGCATGGGCTTGCATGATAATTAGCATGTGTAATTAGGCACAGACTTCTTGTCCTTTAATTAGACAATCAAGACATCTAATTACAAAATTAAGATGTAATTACGTGGCCCAAGATCGACATATTTCTTTCTACCCATTAGAGATTACATTTAGAAAATAATTCACAAAAACTGATGAAAAAATGAACTAGAAACCAGATTTGAGGATGTTGAAGGGAGTGTTAAGTGGACTGGTAAGTCTCCTCTGGTCTTGCCTCTTACATGTGAAGGGGGTTATTTAAAACATCATAGTCTACTTGAATCACTTTTACACATTCTGCTGTCAACCTCTGGCAGACGCACTAATGAAGAGGAATGTTGGCATGACTAATCCATGTAATTCACACATGGCCCTTGAGTGTGGTTTGTAATTACACTTGAACGTGGACTTAAATGTGATGTCCTGGGGATTCATTCAAACCCAATAATGCAGCTAATATGGTGGAAACCTTGCTCAGGAAAACTGGGAGGAGAACCCGCTTTCCCTTTCTGCCCTGGCTTGGCTCTCCCTGTGGCCACTTTAAAGGTAGATGCTTTGCTCAGAATAACACAAAAAAGTTAACCTGCTGTCATTTCTCTATTTGAGTATTCATTGCGATGTTCTTATTTTAAGTGCTCCTTATTGGACAGCAGGCAGCAAAGGGGAAGGTCCGAGTCTACAGCAAACATTCCATCTTTCTAGTGATAAGTGAGTCTTAGAGCAGTGGGGTTTTTTAATTTCCAGTACGCCTATGAAGTCTGGCTATATGAATATTCTCTATATGTTTCCTTGCTCTTAAATTGAGATTTGGCTAATCTTTGCACGATGCTAAACACCCAGTCTGACTCATTAATTTTTCTGAACTAACTGAACTTTTGACCTAATTGGCTGGCTGATTAGGGATTACAGCCATATGTCCAGGTTTTTCTAAGCCAATTCTGACTTTCGCTATGTTATCCCTCTGTTCCCATAAACTGTTGAAATATCCTAGTAATTCCAGCGTTTTGACAGCCAGACTGCACTCCTCAGACTGCCGCTTTCTCCTGGAAAGTGGCACAGAAATCTGTCGGGCCACGTTTCCTGATTTGGGGTAAGGAAAATATGCTTCCCATATGGTTTCAGGCCATGGAAACAGACATAAAGAGTTTGTAAGTGCTTGGTGAGGAGGTCTCCATGGTGTGTCCCTTCCATCCCTATTTTTTATTTTTCTCTATTAGGCCATGGAATGTGATGAGGGATATGTCCAGGGGTCAGTTTTGACCAAGGAAAACCACATATTTGCACAGGGAACTGATTTTTGCCATTGTTACTTTTTTTTGCTTTGCCTTTTAAGACCATTGTTCATGGTAGATTTAAAGGCCAAGGAGCTGAAGTGGAGAGAGGTGCAGTTTGGTTGGGTTTTTTTTGGTGGGGGAGTGTGCCCACGCTGCACGGCTTGTGGGATCTTAGTTCCCCAACCAGGGATCGAACCTGGACCCTAGGCAATAAAATTGCAGAGTCCTAATCACTGGACCGCCAGGGAATTCCCAAGGTGCGGTTTAAAAAAAAATTTACTGGGACTTCCTTGGTGGTCCAGTGGGTAAGACTCCACGCTCCCAATGCAGGGGGCCCGGGTTCGATCCCTGGTGGGGGAACTAGATCCTGCACGCATGCCGCAACTAAGAGTTTGCACGCCGCAAGGAAGATCCCACGCACCTCAACTAAGACTCGGCGCAGCCTAAATCAAATTAATTAATTAATTAATAAAAAGTTACTGACGGAAATTGTAGGTGGGGAAGGGGCATCTGGGCTACATCCTCTCTAAGCGGACTTCCAGCTAAGAGATCTGAGGATGACTTGATCTCAAGCCTGTTATCAGGAGGATTTACTGAGCTCTATTCATGCCACTCCCTCACCTCTAGGCCTCCACCTCTTCAGTCCTTAGATGCTGTCAGCTGGAAACTTTCTCTACCCTTACTTCTGGTGAACTCAATAATTCTGATTTCTAACAGGGCCAGAAGTGTGAATGCAAACCTGTGTCTTGGTTTTTAAAATGTGCTTTTCCCCTCAGGTACTCCACATCAGCATTTTCAAGACTAGAGAAGTTGGGCATCAGGCATCCCAAGGCTTCTCCTTTCATTGGAAACTTGACATTTTTCCGCCAGGTAAGGGCTGCCTTCCACTGTCTTTTGGCATAAGATGCTCTGAGCCCAGTGCAGCTTTACCCACAAAGCCTTGCTCTCGTCTAGGTCGCCCACACCCAGGGAGGTCTACGTGCGAAGGCGCCACGGAATGAGCCTTCCTCTGCTTGCATCAGTTCTTATGTGATGAGGATGATCCCTCACTGATCACTCGTCAGTACATACTGAGTCCTGGTATCCATTCATTCATCCAAAAACCCAATTAATGAGTGTCGAAGGTGTGCCAGGCCCTGGAATGTGGAAGAAGTAGAAGTTGCCCATGCCCTAGCGCTAGCATGGGTGGTAGAGATGGTAGCTGTGGCTGTCCTTCAGAGGAGAGGGAGTTCCGTCAGGGCTAGAGTCATCCTGGAGGACTTCCTGGAGGAGGGAATCTGCAGGAGCGATAGACACAAAGACAAGGACACACACACCAGGTGGGGAGTGATGACGTGTGTGACTGCACCATGTGAGAAAGAGGGCACAGCTTGGGAAGCAGCCTGGACTAGAAAGAGGAGATTGGGGAGTGCCAGGGAACACCACTGTGTGTGCAGGTGTGTGAGAGAGAGACAGAGACAGAGACAGAGACAGAGACAGAGAGACAGAGAGACAGAGAGGCTAGATCACTGACAGTCCAGAAAGGCAAGTGAAGAACTGTGCGTGTCCCATCACTGGTGCATAGAAGTGGGGAGGGGGACACCAAAGAGGAAGATTTCTCTGCAAGGGGGAGGATTTAGGTCAGGTCTGTAGAATCCAACTGCTGTTGAGGTCTGTCTGGATGTGAAGTGGTGAGGGCTTGGCCCGGGTGGAGATGAGAGTGAAAGAGAACAGTGGGGGCAAAATTAGTAACTCTTGTGGCGAATTAGGTGTGGAGGATTCAAGGGAGAATGGCCGTGAGTTGACAAAAATCAAAGGTCGGGAGGTTGGCAGGTTTAAGGAGGCACCTTTGATTTGCCAAAGTAACATGGAAGTGGAAATGCCAGAGGGCATTTGGAGATAGGGGCCCAGGACGCTATCTTCGGAGGTTATTTTTTTTCTCATATGGGGTTTTCTCAGAAGCCAGATGATTTATTCTGCTAACTCCTGGGGGTGCTGCCACCAGACCCGACATCAGGAGCCTACAGATCCTGCATGTGAAGAGCCATTAAGCCAAACAAAGGCAGGAAGTATGAAATTGGGGCCAATCCTGATAATATCCCCTTAAGATCTCTTTAGGATTTCCCCACCCCTGCCCCCGGAAAGGCTGGCCCTTGGCGTTAGATAGAAAATAACATAGACTATTTCTGTCCTTTTTCCTTCCCATCTCAGTTTCTCTTCTGTTCCTTTCTGTCCCTTTCTCAGTCCAACACCCCTTTCCACTCTTCACTGCTGTTTCTCTCTTCCCAGCGTTCTTTTTAAACGCCTCCTTCTCTCCTCTCTAGCTCAGGGGTGGCCAGGCCACAACTTTCAGCCCACACACAGCATCTCATCAAGACTCCCCATGAGCTCCTTGGAGCAAGTGTGAAGACATTTCTAAGTACCAAAACAGAACAACAGACCAGATAGGAAATTAAAGCAAATAAATGTCACATATTTCTGGGGGGAAATGATCAGTTGCCTTCAGTCGAGTAATTAATTTAGTCTCAGCATTTTGAGGAAAGCTGTATCCCCGTCGATGTGACAAGAACACTGTGCCCTTCCTCTGGATAATTTCCACTTATGCTCCCTTTCTCCTCCTCATCCTTGTAGCTGCAAACCCTGCCAAGTTCTTGCTAGAACATAGTTATTTCATTGACCACTTCTATAGTCACATGAGCTTTCTTTGATAGACGGCAAGCTTAGACGGCGTAGCTAGATTTAATGAGCCTGGGACGGATTTCCATTAAAAGCATCCACCTCTTCTACTCCCCAACTCTCTACTCTCACCCACACGTTGTATACCTGCCTGACCACTCCATTCCCACAGCACAAGTCTAGAGCATTTTCCTGTCCTCGGGCTCCATCCCAACCTTAGAATATTTTCATGTTTACTTCTTTCCCACAACACGATGGATCCAGCCATCTCCAAGCCTTCACCCACACCATCCCCCTGTGTATATCTGCACACATATTCCACCCCTACAGCACAATGGGTCTAGCATTTTCTGACCCTCTACCCCTACTCCACCCCATGTATATCTCCAGGAATCCTCCTTTCCCACCCCAAAGTGTGTCTAATATATAAAGTCGCTCTAAGGTTCTTATGCTTTGAATACGTTGATTTTAGTTAAAATTTAACTTGGATCATAATTCAGCATTTGTGATAATTTGGGTACACTCAGCAGACGTTCACGCATATAGTGGCTGTGAAAAGAGGTTTCGCCCCAAAAATAATAATATAAACCAAATGGCAGAGGAGAATGTGAACATAGTCGAGAAAGCAAAAAATTTTCAAATATTTTAGCAGCAATTATACAAAAACAGGATCTTCTGTCCATTAAAGCAGAGCTGACTGAGACTTTCTCTTGGCAATATTGTTTTTTCACGCAACTAGTGTTTTTTGTTTGTTTTTTTTTTTTGCGGTACACAGGCCTCTCACTATTGTGGCCTCTCCCATTGCGGAGCACAGGCTCCGGACGCGCAGGCTCAGCGGCAATGGCTCACGGGTCCAGCCGCTCCACGGCATGTGGGATCTTCCAGAACCAGGGCACGAACCCGTGTCCCCTGCATCAGCAGGTGGACTCTCAACCATTGCGCCACCAGAGAAGCCCATCACGCAACTAGTTTATTCTAATACTCCAAAGTACTTGAAAACAATATAACTTCAATTATTTTTTATTGTTTATGTAACTGTGTTCTCACTATTCCAGACTTTCTTTCTGAATAAGTTTGAATATTTGAAATGTTGTTTCATCTGATTCTTACTACAGTGCTCTGTTTGCTGCAGGGTTTCTGGGAAAGCCAGATGGAGCTCAGAAAGCAGTACGGACCTCTGAGTGGGTAAGAGGGAAACTCCATCCTTCTATCATATATTTTGATTTGTGTGTGTTAAATTGATATGGAAGGAAGGACAAGAATGGGAATGTTGCATGTGTTTATAACTTTTGAGGATCCACAAAGTGAGTGCCCAGCAGTATAGACAGGGCTCCTAGAGAAGACCTCAGGGGTCCCCAGTGTGCACGGTGCTAGCCTGAGGAGCACCACTTCCCAGCCTCTAAACCCTGACCATCTGAGTCAGGCCCTGGGTGCCCTGACCATCTCTCACCACTGTGCCAAAGGTGTGCTGCAAAGGACACAATGGCCCTCCACACCTCAGTCTAATTTGCCTTGACAACCCATGGAAAGTCTTTCCCCACGAACTTATCTAAACCTTACTTGGACCTGTAAATTATGCTGTCAGCTATATGGCCATATAATCTGTTATCCGACACAGTACACATCTGAAAGTTAAAGGAGATGCGATTCCCAATTACCCCAGGACAACAGCAGAAACTAACAAAGACTGACCTGGATATACTGGGTCACATGGTCACCCTAATTCTCAGCCACATAAAGTAATATAGGCCTTCCCCTGATTTTTCCCGTATTTTCCCCCTTTATGCTTCAGGGTATGCTTCTTTAAAAAGAAAATTTGAGAATCTGACAAACAAACCCATGATCAGACCATTTACCCTATTCAAGACTGAACAGACTTGAATCATATTCTCAGCACACATCCTTCCACACTGGAGTCCTAGACATTTCAGTCTTTTCTCGCGCAGCTTCCCTCAGCTACTGGATGGATGATTTCTGGTAGTTCTTTTCCAGATTTTCAGGTCTCGGATAACTTTTTTAGGTGCAGCGAAGTTCTGTGGTGTCCCTACTGTATATCCTAATGGGGTCCAGTGGTTTGTGAGCCTTTCTATCCACACGACATGACGCTTGTTCCCCCAGATTTTCAAAAGGGATTCACTTGTATTCTTTGTGGAAATGCCAGGAGATCCATGGTTTTGGCCAAGTTCTCCTTAGTTTGCTATCGCTCTTTAGTTTACTGTGTAACACTGCAAAGGTAGTACATGAAGATATTCTACTAGATGGTCTCTGATTAGTTTGTTATTCCTGGATAACGAACTACTCCAAAATGCAGTGATTTAAACACAATAAGTTATTATTGATCATGCGCCTAAGGGTTGGCTGGAATTGGCTGATCTAAGCTCGCCTGGCTGGGAAGCTCAGCTGGGCTTTCTGGTGCTTCTGCAGGTTCAGCTAGGGAGGTGGCTCATCTAGGCCAGGCCCAGCTGGGGCAGCTGTGCTCCACACACTTGTTTCATCCTCCTTGGAATGGCAGGCAAGCCAGCGCAGGCTCTTCTCACGGTGAAGGCAAAGGGTCAAGAGAGCAAGCCCCCAAATGCAAGAACATTTTAAGTTTCTGCTAACATTCTATTGGCCAAACCCAAAGTCAAGGCAAAAAGCACGCTCCGCGTGCAGTGAGGCCAAAGCAAGTTACTTGGCCAAGCCTGACACTGATGGAGCAGGGAGATGTATTCCTCTAAAGGAAGAGTGGGGAGATGGTGCATATTTTTAGTAATAGGGAACTCCACCTCACTCTCTAAGACCCCTTTTAGCTTGGTCTTTACTTACTTTTTTTTTAGTTCAAAGCTTCCTGCTTTAAGCATAAGAGGTACTCAAGAACCTATCTTTCCAACAGTCTCATTCTGCAGTTGACTTGACATTGACCTTGGAGACTGTCTCATACATTTCGGAGACATAGCACTGACTCAGAAGGACGGTGCCTTCCCCAGAATTAGATAAAGGCCTTCCTGAGTTTGAGTTCTAGGAATTACCTCCCTGGAGTACTTCTGTACAGATTTTCAGGGTACAGCCCTTGGGTATTTTAAAATAATTTTTAAATGTCAGATGAAGAGTTTAAATGGTACTGTATTAACTGGTGGATTGTGTAGTGGTGGTGATGGTGGTGGTGGTGATGGTGGTGATGGTGGTGGTGGTGATGGTGGTGATGGTGGTGGTGGTGATGGTGGTGATGGTGGTGGTGGTGATGGTGGTGATGGTGGTGGTGGTGATGGTGGTGATGGTGGTGGTGGTGATGGTGGTGATGGTGGTGGTGGTGATGGTGGTGATGGTGGTGGTGGTGATGGTGGTGATGGTGGTGGTGGTGATGGTGGTGATGGTGGTGGTGGTGATGGTGGTGATGGTGGTGGTGGTGATGGTGGTGATGGTGGTGGTGGTGATGGTGGTGATGGTGGTGGTGGTGATGGTGGTGATGGTGGTGGTGGTGATGGTGGTGATGGTGGTGGTGGTGATGGTGGTGATGGTGGTGGTGGTGATGGTGGTGATGGTGGTGGTGGTGATGGTGGTGATGGTGGTGGTGGTGATGGTGGTGATGGTGGTGGTGGTGATGGTGGTGATGGTGGTGGTGGTGATGGTGGTGATGGTGGTGGTGGTGATGGTGGTGATGGTGGTGGTGGTGATGGTGGTGATGGTGGTGGTGGTGATGGTGGTGATGGTGGTGGTGGTGATGGTGGTGATGGTGGTGGTGGTGATGGTGGTGATGGTGGTGGTGGTGATGGTGGTGATGGTGGTGGTGGTGATGGTGGTGATGGTGGTGGTGGTGATGGTGGTGATGGTGGTGGTGGTGTGTGTGTGTGTGTGTGAGTGAGCGAGAGAGAGAGAGAGAAACAACTGATTTCCTTGACAACAGGATGTCCAATCAACTTTCACCCCCAACTTTAACACAAGGTACCCTTTTCGTTTCAAGAAAACTTAAATCATAGAGAATGGTTTCAAGTGAGGTTGTAAAAAGAGAAATAGCAGTATCAACTCTGGTAAAAAGGGAAAACTATGAAAGGTGATGGCATAATTTCTTCATACAAAGCTATCAACTTTTTCTGCCTTAGAAAAAATGATGAGCCTTACTTAAAATGCTAACTTCTTTTCCAATGTGTCCACTGCTGGATTGAGAGGCACTGCAGTGGTGGGGTAAAGTCCTGTCTGAGCTCTGTAACCTGGGTGAGACTCAGTGTGCTCACCTTTTCAGATGAAAGGGTTGAACTAGTCTATATTTAAGGTCCTTTCTAGCCCGAAAAATGATTTTGTTACTGCTTAAATTTGAACAAAATGGTTTCACTGACTGGGAATGGCAAGGATGAACCATGATCAATGAAAGATCCTTCTTTTAGAACATGATTTGGTTTGAATTGTCTTAACTTTTAGACTCCTTCTGTCATTAGGAAACATCATTGATCCCATATTGGTCCCCTTAACATTGAAATAGTAGACTGATTCATCATTTGACAAGTGAAACCCCATGCAGTTGATACCATACAGAGATGCATGTGTCCTTAGATGACAGGGCAGTACTATATGTTGGGAGAAAATGTGTGCAGAGAGGGTCTTCTCTTTACTCTGTACCTGAAAACCAAACCTGATCATTATTTATGCTTATTATCTGTTGTCACCATAGCAACTCAGTCAGTTTGGGTCCCCAAACTGGAAACCTGCTTCTTCCCCTTCTCCCTTTCCTGCTTTGAGGGAGGTAGTGCTGGAGAAGCCTTCTGCTGAGAGGGGTTGACAGCACCAATGTTTGTTACCATCACCACGACCACCACTGAGAATCCAGTGTCTTCACCAAGTGTCTAATTATGCCACCTGCTTTGCTAAGCCCTGGGCAAATAAAACTATGCACATTGTCTCTGGCTCCTTTGAACTTGACTGTAAAGCAGGAGGGCTGGCATGCACACCTATACAACTTTTCTTCACAATTCATGATTAGAACGCTCTCGAACCACACGTTAGCTCAGTAGCCCCCTCCCTTACCCTCGAGGGGTACGTCCCAAGACCCCCAGTGGATGCCCGAAACCGCAGATAGTATTGAACCCTATGTAAATCATGCTTTTCCTGTATATACATACCAATGATAAAGTTTAATTTATAAATTAGGCACAGTAAGGATTAACAACAACAATAATGGAACAATTATAACAATATATTGTAATAGAAGTTATGTGAATGTGGTCTCTCTCTCTCAGAATACCTTACTGTACAAATTTAATGCCTTTCCATCTTAACCAAGCACTTATCAGGCACTGTGGCCGTATCTTTTACGGTTTGTGGTGTGGCAGCAAAACTAGCAGAAATTTCTTTTTCTTTCTTCACAATTTCATGGACGGAAATGCGTTCTTACTGTAGATCTTGGCAACCTCCGCACGTGATTATTTTCTTTCCTTATTCAGTGGAGAACTTCCACCTTTTCACTGAAAGAAAACACTTTATAGCTTCTCTTTGGCATATCCAAATTGTCAGCATCATTACTCTTGTACCGTAGGGCTGTTATTAAGTAAAATAAGGGCTACTTGAACACAAGCACTGAGATGCCACGACAGTCGATCTGGAAACTGATTTGGCTACTAAGTGACCAATGGGTGGGCAGGATATGCTGGACAAAGGGATGATTCACATCTTCAGCGAGTGGAGTTTTATCACACTGCTGAGAACATTTCAACACTTAACCATTGAACACTTATGAAGTGTTTATTTCTGGAATTTTCCACTTAATGTTTTTGGACAGTTGACCACAGGTAACTGAAACCAGGGAAAGCAAAACTGCAGGTAAGGGGGGCACTAATGTACCCTTGGCAACATATTATGAAGAAAGAAAGGCTTTACTGCTTTAGATAACCTTCAATTAATGATTACTTGTTAACTCCTTCAGTCTGAGATTGAGCCCCAAACTGGATTTATATTCCTTCCCAAACCCTAAAAGAACAGTATCAACATAATCATCATACATTTGGGATTGAGTCTAAACGGGATAGAGATTATGTTCCCTCCAATTCGTGACTGACTTTATAAGCCAGTGGATGACAAGCGTTTATTGTGCTGTTACCGTGAATTACTTAGAAATACATACACAGCAGCCTAAGTTCAGCTCACGTGCAACTCCTAAAGGCTCCTATCCAAAGCCCCCTTTCCCCTTATCTCATCTCTGCTGTAAGTGGTAGCTCTGCAGTTATTCTTTTATTTAGCCTCACCCCCATTTCTTTTTGCCTCCCGCATCGCTTTCATCTTGAATTCTAGTAGACCCTCAGTTCCGTCTTGTTGAATTTGACTTCCATGCTTCCTGGTATCCATCACCCATGCCCCTCCATTTGATTCCTGTATCCATCCCTTCATCAAGCCAGATTTGTTGAATAATCTTATAAACTCCCATTAGAACATCAGGTTGTAAGTAGATAAACATACACATTGCACATAATTCATAAAGTACAAAGACACAGAAAAAAAGTAAAATGGACTCTCACCTCGGACCCTCAGCCAGTTGTCCCCAGAAGCAAACTGTGTTATCAATTTCTGAATACTCAAATGAATAATATATGATAGATGTAGTTCTCCACCTTGCTTTGTTCATTAATGATATTGGGGAAACTGTCCCGTTTCAACACACTCATTCTTATTAAATACTGTTCTATTTTTTTAAAGATTCCACTGTATGGATGTATGCTAATTTTAAAAACAAGTTCTCAGTTGATGAATGCTTTTTGCTTTTATAAACAATACAGCAGTGAATATTCTTGTGTATACATCATTACTATCTTGTGTAAGGATGTCTGTAGGATAAATTCCTCGAAATGGAATTATCAGGTCAAAGATTATCTACATTTTTATTTTGGTAAATATAGATTGCTCTCACTAGGGAGCAATTTACACTCCCATAAATAAGCATATGAAGGCACCTGGTTTCCTCACACATTAAAAATGTGTGGTCACAATTTTAAATCTTTACCATTTGATGGTAGTTTTAACTAGCATTTCTCTAATTATGAGAAAGTTTGAGCATCTTTTCATAGGTTTAAAATTTCTGAAGAATCCTTTGCCACTTTTCTATTGGGTTATTGATCTTTTCCTAATTTATTTGTAGAAGCTCTTTATTTATGAAAGAAAATAGCTCTTCACAAGGGGTCTGGGTCACTGGAAATCTTCTGCTTCTTCATTTAGCTGCTGATGGGAGTGTTCAGTTTGTGAAAATTCATGATCGGTACACTTTTCAATAATGTATAGGATACTTTTCTGTATATAAGTGTATTATACTTTAATAAAATGGGTTTTTAAAAGACTTGCAATGTTACCAACCTGCTTCAGTCAATATACAGTAATAATTCACCATTAAAAAAAATAGCCCTTTATGTTTAATATATGTTGCAAACATTCTCTCCTTTTTATCACGTCTTTGACTTTGTTTATTGTGTATCTCTTCCAATCAGAAAACATCTGTTTTTGTATTGTTGAATTTAACCTATTTTAATGGTGTCTACATTTTGTATCTTACCCAGTAAGGCTTTCTCCACTAAGGATATATATTTTTAAACGTCTGTTTTTGTATTGTTTTTTGTATTGTTGAATTTAACCTATTTTAATGGTGTCTACATTTTGTATCTTACCCAGTAAGGCTTTCTCCACTAAGGATATATATTTTTAAACGTCTGTTTTTGTATTGTTTTTTGTATTGTTGAATTTAACCTATTTTAATGGTGTCTACATTTTGTATCTTACCCAGTAAGGCTTTCTCCACTAAGGATATATATTTTTAAACGTCTGTTTTTGTATTGTTTTTTGTATTGTTGAATTTAACCTATTTTAATGGTGTCTACATTTTGTATCTTACCCAGTAAGGCTTTCTCCACTAAGGATATATATTTTTAAACGTCTGTTTTTGTATTGTTTTTTGTATTGTTGAATTTAACCTATTTTAATGGTGTCTACATTTTGTATCTTACCCAGTAAGGCTTTCTCCACTAAGGATATATATTTTTAAACGTCTGTTTTTGTATTGTTTTTTGTATTGTTGAATTTAACCTATTTTAATGGTGTCTACATTTTGTATCTTACCCAGTAAGGCTTTCTCCACTAAGGATATATATTTTTAAACGTCTGTTTTTGTATTGTTTTTTGTATTGTTGAATTTAACCTATTTTAATGGTGTCTACATTTTGTATCTTACCCAGTAAGGCTTTCTCCACTAAGGATATATATTTTTAAACGTCCATTTTTTCTAGTATTTTTTATTTCATTTAAAAATTTAGATATTTGATCCACCAGGTATTTATTTGAGGGTAAGGATGGAAGTAGGGATCCACCCTCATTGTTTCCAGATGGTGGCGTTCCTTCTGGAAATGCATCCTTTCCCAATTGATTTAAAATGTCATTTTTATCATTTACTGGTTCCTATATGTATTTCTGACTTCTCTGCTCCATTCTTCTGCTTGATCACAGGCTAGTGTCATGCTGAATACTCTCGTTTGGTGCCTATAGCACCTTCTTATACCTAGCAGCAACAGAGTATTCTAAGAACATCTTTGTAGGTATCAGAATCTAAAGAAGTCTATCTCCCAGGGAACCTTAGGTCTCTGCACTTAAAAAAAAACAAATCAATTTAGCAAATATAAAGAAGATTTTAGCATAAAGGACCTCGCACTTAGACCCAAAGTTCACGCCCACAGGAGGTAGATGTGTCTCATATGCCTCCAACTTGGAGGTTCTTAGCACCATGTTTTATTTAACTACCCAGCACGTATGAACTAATAACACCTTGTCACCAGGCAATGAGGAAGCTGAGGACTTTGGGATACATACGGAAAAACATGTGGCATCAGCAAAGATAACAGTAGGATCGTTCAGACATTTTTTTAAAGCTCATTTAAGATTCCATTCCAGGAGGAGAGCGTGTGCTCCGGAACTGACTAAGGTGTGAAAACTTCTCACATAAGCGCTCTTCACCATCGGGCTTGTGTACTACATAGATGAGGTTGAAGAGCCACATAGAGATGGTTTACTTTAATGCAGGCAAATGTCTCTGTCATCAACACGTGGGAGGTTTGCTGGCCTAATTCCATAGATCCAGAACTCTGGGAACTAAAAGGCCCCTAAGGACTCAGCCTGTTGCACCCTGTGTCATGTGACTGCTCTTTGCTTTAGAAGACACTGAGGCATCTGAATATGCTGGACTTGAAAATGAGGGAGAGGATGGGTGGGGTGGAAACTATGGCCGATTTGTTGGAAAAAATACAAGTATTCAGACTCACAGTGGGCAGCTGATATGGGGAGGTAGTTCTCATTTTTAAACTGGACTGAGCTCCGTAGAATCATAGATGTTGAAGAAAGGCAGAAATCTTAGGTTGAAGTGAAGCCACAGTTGCAAAATTGCCTCCCAGACAATGCGCAGAAGTCAAACTTTTAAGTTTCTGCTGCTAATAGGGAGTGCACGCCTCAGAATGAGACTCATTTACTGAGTGACCTAAAAATGCGACTCCGTTTTCAGAGGAATTGATGAAAATGAAAACACACCATGATCACTGAGAAAACACAGTACCCTTGAAACTGTGGAATTAGGTACAGAAATCCTAAATTATCCTCACATTTCTGGCCATAACACTAGACTGGGGGCAATATTTGGGTCTCTTAGCTTGGTAAAAGCTGAATCTTTTATGAGTGTTGAAAGCAAAGCTTAGAATCACTAGCTTCAAGTAATTTGTGTCTGAAACCAAAATGAGACCTGATGGTCCCTACGTCATAATTACTGAGAGTCATTTCAGTGACTTAAATATCAATAGTCCCACTGGTCAATATAGATCAATCACTAACACTCGGCCTTTTAGGATACATTTTTAAGTGAGTGTTTATTAAAGCGTTACTGTACTTTAGGGGGCACATTATTTTATAAGAGCAAATACCCTGACAAAATGGGCTGATTTTTTTTCTAGGAGGCCATTGAGAATAGGATGAAAGTTGTCAGCAGGAATATATTTGACTGTTATCACCGATCCAAATGCATAGCCCAACAGGTAGAATTATCGAAAGAACGATTGTCCTCAGACAACTAGGCGATTTAGACCAAAAAGAGTAAGAAGAATTCTATTAGAGCCCCAGTTTTCTCAAATGAAACTTTAATAGACTCTTCACCCTATCTGCCCTTCTCATGGTCTCCTGTTATCCCAAATGGTGAATTACTACAAAGCTTCCTGCTTCCTTATGGTTTAAGGCTTCTTCCTCGTCTTCATCCAAAGACCCTTCTGAAGAGTACCCCTTTTTCTGGACTTCTGACCTCCTTCTTTACCCCTTATTTCACACCACTTTCTTGCCCCCCATCTTCACTCTACCTGCAGGTGACGGTTGCTACATATTTTAGTGACTACTGCTGTCCAAGTTTTTGTGACCCACTCTCCTAAAGATCAAGAGCCTATATTTAATTCCTCTTGTTTGGGCAGAAAAACGTCAAATAGAGCATGCCAACTTACAATAGAAAACTGGGGTTTAAACTTCAGCTCCGACTCTCTTTCTATCTACCACCTGTTAGCTTAATGGATTTGGGCCAGTCACTTCCCCTCTTGGAGCCTCAGTTTTCTCAGATATAAAACGAGGGGCTTTGAACTAGATCAGTGACTTTAATTATAAGCCTCAGTAAATAATATATTTTACATCATGATCCCGTACACACACACCTGAAATTAAAGTTTTACTAAATATCTTTTACTATATAAGATCCACTTGAATCTATTCTATTCTCCTACTCTGTTCTATTCTACTCTATTTCATGAAAAAACAAAACAAATACAAGCTGGTCACAACCCACAAAATTGGTTTCATAACCACTAGTGAGTCAAGGTGAGCAATTTGAAAAGCAAAGGTCTAGATGATATCTGACATCCTTTCCAGTTCAAAACTAGGTGACTCAGCTCCAAAAGTCTACATTAGAAAAATTTTATAAGCCCCTGGTTTTGCTCCAGTGTGGTTTAAGATTCTGAGAAATTTCTGACAAAAGAGATTTTGTCAGCTGCAGTAGAATCTAAGATGAAACACTATTCCTCCAGGGATGGGGCTCTTGCACTACGTGGACCTGGACAGAGAACTTGCTGCTCGATAGTCATTCCTTCTTCTTTAAAATCATAAGTTGAAGCATTACCAGAATCTTTCAAGCTAAAAACCTTATCAAAACATATTAGTTGACAATATAAAACATCTCTCCCTAAGATTTCTGCATTGATTGTAAATGTCTAAGTAAGTAATTATGTGGATGCCCTATCTTAGCTAGGTGTGCCCAGTGGATGGCTTATTTCCAAGAGGTGGGGCGGCAGGAGGGAATGGCTTAGAGACCGGAAATCGCCCCATTCCCTGGGATGCCTGGGCATGGAAACCCGACCAGGCTGTGTGTGCTGACAGAGCAGGTTCCTGCTGATGAGCAAAGCACAGCATTGAAAGGGGAAGAAATTGACAACTCCCCATTCTAGTAATCACTGGACATTCCAGGAGAAAATTGCCCACAGAGAAGGTGTTGGCTGGATGGTAGTCAGGAGTCCACTAAAGCAGGAATCAAGAAGGCCTGTCGGGCTTCCCTGGTGGCGCAGTGGTTGACAGTCTGCCTGCTGATGCAGGGGACGCGGGTTCGTGCCCCAATCCGGGAAGATCCCACATGCCGCGGAGCGGCTGGGCCCGTGAGCCATGGCCGCTGAGCCTGCGCGTCTGGAGCCTGTGCTCCGCAACGGGAGAGGCCATGGGAGTGAGAGGCCTGCGTACCGCAAAAAAAAAAAAAAAAAAAAAAGAAGGCCTGTCAGTGGACATCAGGGCCCAACTAGGGGGTGATCTGGGCCCTGAGAAGAGAGTCTGGCAGGAGAACAAGCAGGGCCTCAGTGGGAGGAGCCTGGGGAAAAAGTCATGTGCAGATAACCAGTCCTAAGAGTGAGAGCAGAAACCAGCCCCAATCCCTGTTATCAGCTGGGGACAAAAGGTCCAACCTGGCTGGGACAGAACGAGGCTGAGGATGCTAGGGACTGTTCCACCTCTAGGGGCAGCTGGACTGGGGGTGGGGGATGAGCACCCAGCTGGGAAGGCAGCCGCAGATCTTCAGTTTTGCATTCCTTGATGTGTGTTTCCAAAATCCACCAGTATATCAGGTTCAAAGTGGAAGGGGGTTCATGCTCCATCAGGGACAATCAAATCTGGTATCAACAACCTCTTTTTCCCCCCAAATGACAGCCCTGCACAGATGTGGTCCCAAACAATAGAACATCTCAAATTACAATTGCATAAAAGCTGTTTCTAGTTAATATTTTCGAATAATGAATTTCATATTTAATTGTATTGTACCTGCAACAAATCCAAGTTGTTCAACCCAGAATGCAAAATAGAGTTATGTAACGTAGTCATGAATCACTGTGGCATTTGCCAAGGCATTCTCCCATCTGGAAGTAGGTCCAGAGAACACATGGCACTACGCATGTATCTTCTGTCAAGAACTCTTTTGCATAGATAATCTCAAAAATTGCACACATTTACCCAGTTCTTACGGCTCTTAACCCTAATTAACTGAGAATGCAAATAGCTTTCCCATTCTATTCAAAAAGACGAATGACGAACCATCTTTGATTTCGTAATTTTAAAAAAATCTTTGCTAAATTCAAAGAAGCAACAAATTCCCAATTCCCATGAAGCTTAAAGTTCCTCTTTGATCACTATTTTGTGAGCAGAAAAACTTTTCCCAAACAAATTCTCAGAACCCTTGAATGATTAAAAAAGTTTTAAATTGTGTTCCTCACATAGGGCAAAAGGCGACAGCAATACATGTCTAAACTAAATCACTTTAGATACACAGCGTAAACTTTCAAACAAAAAAAAAGTCATACACCATCACACAAACATTTGAAATTCTACTGAAGTGTGAGTAATCAAAGTTTATCTTTAAAATGGAACATGTTCTCCGTTCTTCCTCAGGACCCTTAAATCTTTCAGTTTGGGTTGTTTACTATGCTTTCCAATTCTTCCTGGTCAGTCTTATGTGTAACATTTCTGCAGCTGTGCACATACAGCAATTCCCAGCAAGGCACTGTCAAGTTTTATGATGCCTACATACCTAGGGCAGATCATAGAAACCTAACTACTCAAATAAGTGCCTTGGGGGCTTCCCTGGTGGCGCAGTGGTTGGGGATCTGCCTGCCGATGCAGGGGACACGGGTTCAAGCCCTGGTCCGGGAGGATCCCACATGTCGTGGGGCATCTAGGCTCGTGCGCCACAACTACTGAGCCTGTGCTCTAGAGCCCGTGAGCCACAACTACTGAGCCCGTGCGCCTGGAGCCCATGCTCCGCAACGGGAGAGGCCACCGCAATGAGAGGCCCGAGCACCACAGTGGGGAGTGGCCCCCACTCGCTGCGGCTGGAGAAAGCCCACGTGCAGCAACGAAGACCCAACGCAGCCAAAAATAAATAAGATAAAATAAATTAAAAAAAAAAAAAGTACCTTGATTATTTTTCGCATCTCAAGACCATGCCCCTAACAACTTCTCCCCCATCTCGCCCACAAGCTGCAAGAATTTTGCAACCCACTATATCAACTTTTCCATTCTGGGTGAGGCTCTCAGTTTATTGGCCTGTTTTAAAAGGCTGGACTCTCTGACATGTTCCCCAGGCTCCCCACACTAACCACTAAGGAGGCACTGTTAGCAGATGATTCTATTTTTGCCTCTGCTTAAAGCAGAACTTGCTAACCTTTGCCCTGAGTGCACGGCTGGTGGATGGCCTGTCACCGCATGGTAGGTGGACGTGGGACGTGTGGCCTGTTGTGTTACAACACCCACTGGCGCCTACTGATACTACTCAGACTACGGGGGAAGTGGGCATCCAGGTATTAATCGAAACTACTGCCCTTCACAACTGGACCCCCAGGGGAAGGGAATCCAAGCCCTCCCTAGTTTGTCCCCCTCTATCTTCTCCATTGCTAACGTAGTACCTGGGGCATATGACCAACCAGAGAGGCAGTTCTTCAGTGAACTTTCCATTTGCCTTTGAAAGTTGTCTGTAACTCTTCAGGTTCTCCTCTCCATCTCACTGCCAGACCACAGGGTGTTTCTTATGATGGACATGGCCCCTGGATCCTTCCGAAAGACTCCAGCCCGAAGATTCGTAACTGATTCCCCCAAATCTTAGACTTCTCTGCTAGAGTTTGGGTTCTGCAGACCACCCCATGAGCAAGAAGCCTCAGTTCGTTATCCTCCTTAGGCTGGGGGCCCACTGTAATGCTTTATCTCCAACCCTGAATGGATGCTTAGAATCCCGAGTTCCTCCCTCCTCCAGTCCATACTTGTTAATGAGTACCAGGCTTCAGGGCCTGAGCACTCACAACTGACACCCACAGAATAAAGATTTCATCTCAGTAATTGGAATGGGGCTTTGTGCTTCTACAACACGGTCAGCAAGAGGAACTCTATGACCCATGGCCGTGGGATGGATGGGTCCTCTGCTTCCTAGTCACCTCCAGATGTCGAGGATGGCATGAAGAACTTTTGGCTGGAGGACTTTGTTTTCTTGTGTTAAAGTACAAATGACATAACATTGACCATCCTAGCCATTTTTCAACGTATAGTTCAGTGGCATGAAGTACGTTCACATTGTTGTGTGATCATGACCAACATTCAGCTCCAGAGCTCTTTTCATCTTGAAAAATGGAAACTCCATACCCATTAAACAATAACTCCCCATTCCCCCCTTCCTTTTGTTTGTCCATTCGTCTGTCGATGGACACTTGGGTTGCTTCCACATTTTGGCTATCATGAACAATGCTGCTATGAACACCAGGGTACGAATCTCTCTTCAATACGTCCCTTTCCGTTTTTTTTGTTTTTAGATCTGTTGAATATATCCAGAAGTGGAATTGCTGGATCTTATGTTAATTCAATGTTTAATTGTTTGAGGAAGTGCCATACTGTTTTCTGTAGCAACTGCATTTGGAGTTGCAATGCTTGATTGTTCCTTTTGACAGTGACTGAGTGGCCATTACTTCTTGCCTTCAAACCTCACAAGTGAACTCTAGAAGAAATGTAAACTTCTCCCTGTGCTCCGGAACCTAACTGGTCAGTGTGAGTGACACATTTCTGATCAGAATGCATGGCCCCCGTGATCTGGCCCCAACTTCCTGTTGACTACAAGCCAGTGAGCACATTCTTTACCAGACTAGCCCTGTTATCAACAAGTGCTTGTACTGCACCATAAATTCAGTTCATTTTAATAAATTCCCAGTAGTCCTTACCCAGAGCCCTTTCTCGCCTTATCTCACTCCTCTCTGCCAAACCCTTTACAATTTATGTGTTTGCTTTTCGATTCTGCTTTCAGCCCCCTCCAAGTTTCCTCTTTCCCACCAGGTCACTGTGGCCTTTGTGTCTCATATAAATTTAGCCTTCTCTGTCTGGGACTCTTTCTTGTTCACTGGGCCCACACTTCTCTCCCTGGCACCAGCCCTTCAATCTCCGGGCTTCCTACCTAAAGTAATTTGTCAAGATCGTGTCCTTGTCATTTGTGGCTTATGAGTTTTCCCTCTCTGTGTTTCTTTCACTCAGTCTTTTCGCTGTTTTCAAGGCCTGTGTTCCAGCTTTGTGGCCCTTTGCTGGAGGAGACACACTGAATCCCCCCTGGTCCCCCCAGGACATAGCGTGCGCTCTCACTGAGAGGCTAGCTAATTCCATGCTATCCAGGTAAAGGAGAGCTGGCAGGTGGCCCGTGGACCCAGGCACATAGGCTTGAGAAAAAGTTTAGAAGTTTTGGCTGAGATATTGAAAGGGAGACTATAGAGGCTGACGATATGCAAGGAAAGTGTGAGGACAACCTCTCTGCAGCGGCAGGAGAGGAGATGGACCTAAGGAATGGTGCTAAGGACGTGGGTTACCATGCAGATGAACAGAATGGGCAAGGCGAGGGATGAAGGGGGAGGATGGAATCTATAAAAGACGAACAAACAACCACTCTAACAGCCCAGGTGAGTGATGACAGTGATTTGGATCATCAGAAACAGAAGGAAAAGAGAGGGAGACTTTTGTAAAGGAAATGTGCTGTACGGCAGAATTGAACTACTCATTGATTATAAGGATAAAGACGACTAGTCAACATTAATCACTGATGTTGGCTTTGAATTCTAGAGACAAAATGGTCATTCCCACCATCACGAGGAGATGGAACATGGCAGAGGGAGAGAGAGCTCCATCCTTGCCACCATAAGTTGTAGCTACGACTGCGACATTGGGTCCAAGTTGGCTTGGGAACAAAGCACTCGAAGGATTACCTGGCCACACTGGGAAGGAGTGGGGAGGGGGTGAGTCCCAGCCCACGCTTGGAATCTGGAATCTTCCGCCTCTCATCCTTCAGTGGCATTTCCCACAGTGTGTTCTTTGGACCATTTCCATTGAGAATAATAATTGTTACATGGAAATAAAGTGAGAAGTTCCCCTTGGCCAATTGCTGGAAACACTGGGCTAGCCAAAGGAACACAGGTCTCTTTATTGTAGGACTTCTCAGAACTGTTCACATAATAATGTGCATGGAAAATCTCCAAGTGGGAAATTTAGTATGTAGTGTGTTTATTTGACCACAGACTTTTTTTTTTTTTTTTTTTTTTTTTGCGCTTGCTGGAATATCTCTTGGGACTAGAATATGGAGAATGGGCATTGAGAGAAAACACTGATCTAATAAGCAGTAGCATTTTACTCCTAAAGAATTCCACATTGAAAACAGGCATCGATAAGAAGAGTTTACTTCACCATTGTAAATTATCAGTGTTGCCACCAGTAATTATTAATCACCTCCCTTTCAAGGTTGTGTGGGTGTATGTGTGTTTATTCTGTGGCGCTGTGGAGAACTGGGGACACACTGCCACATGTTTTGCGTGTTTATTGATTCCCTTTTAGCCCCACACCTTTTCCTCTCCCCTTCCTATCCCCAGCAGACAACCATTCCATTGTTCCATTGTGCTTAATGTGTATTTTTTTGGTGCAAATTCTTGCAAACTGGGTAATACGGTCTCATGT
The DNA here is from genome assembly GCF_003031525.2 of Neophocaena asiaeorientalis asiaeorientalis. NCBI lineage: Eukaryota > Metazoa > Chordata > Mammalia > Artiodactyla > Phocoenidae > Neophocaena > Neophocaena asiaeorientalis. The sequence goes on along the minus strand of NW_020173036.1, from coordinate 698,026 downwards.
ATGTTTTCTTTAGCTTACGCCAATGGTAGTGTCACATAGCTCGTTCTATCCTTTAGATTTTTTCACTTAGTGCTATGCTTTGAATCTCCATCACGATGCTGTGCTCCCATGGAGTCTGTGGCCTCTGGCTACCGCCTATCCCTCTGCAGCATGCCTCCACCCGGCTTACCCACCCAATTTCCCAGAGAGGGACACCCAGTGGCATCCAGCAAACAACGTGGCAGTGGACATCCTTTTCTGGGCCCTTTCTGGACCTGTGCATGCTATGTGTCCTGCTTTTAGGACGGTAAGAGAGATATATCTTTGTTCCCTGGGGCCACTTACATAGTAAATTATTACTCCATAGCAGTTTTCCAGTGCCCTGTCTGGGTCTTGTCCTTTCACTACCATCCCAACAACCTTTCGAGTTTACCTGGGCTGACTGCATTAGCTTCAGTTTATATAGAAACATCAGTGCCTTTAAGACGAGAATGACACGTGATCAGTAAGAGGCGAGCACAGGGCCATGTGGGTTCTCCTTGTTAATCCAAAGCCTTTTTCTGTCCCACTGTCCCTTATTGTTGTTCCTTGGACACTCCCTGAACTCCTGCTTTTGGACTCCAGCCCTAACAACACGTCACGTACTGTCTACTGTACTGCTGTCCTGCTAGAGCACAAACTCCATGAGGACAGGTACCCTGTCTTTTATTTGCTGGGATATTCCCAGGGCCTAGAACAGAGTCTGACACGCAAAAAGTGCTCAGGAACTTTCTGCTGAATAACCAAAGGAATCTCCTCTGAGCACAAGCCTTTCAGAACAAATCTGTCCCCAAGAAAACCTCAAACAGGAAGGTCTAGTTATGTTGCTGGTTTTGCTAATTTGTATTATTTCTCTGGGACATAACGAAAGGACTTGGGGGAAGTCTCTTGTCCTAAAATCAAGGCTTTGGGTAGAAGAGTCTGTAATCTTTCCGCATCAGTGACCTACGCTCCATCAATCCAGAAGTTAGCCCATAAAAGTACAAAATTGACTTACTACCATGTCAGGCCATCTTGGATATACAGGGTAAGGTGAAGGGCAGGCTCTTATGACGCACTGGCTGGGCCGCACTCACTCAGACCATTGGTATCCCTCCCCAGGGGCCACCCTCTCCTCTAGCCTAACTCTTAGGGGTCTGCCTAGGGTGCCAGAAAGAGCACTGGATTCGGAGGCAGAGCTGGGTCTGGTCTGAGCTCAGCTCTTCCCAGCTGTGGGACTAGAACGAGTGACTTAACCACCATCTTCGCCTTTAAAAATACCTGAGCGACTGCCTACCCCCCAGGTCTCACGTGAGACTAAAGGAACTATCAGTGTTCTCCATGAGCACAGCCCGCCCAGGGAGCAGGGATCCTGGCCATGATGGCTCAGCCCACCAGGGCGGGCTCTGAAAGGTCCTCCTGCAGCTACCCACCATCCCGGGGCAGTGCTAACAGCAGGAGCCCGTCCCTAGCCAGCTCTGGGCTGAACTTCCCCAGTTCCTGTACATGGGTACTCAGAAAAATTGGGGAGGCATTTCTCTGGCCTTTCGTGCCTCCTCCTGGCTATGGGGCTACTCTAGGCAGATGGCCTGTGTCCAGGCACTGCCCACCCAGGCATCTCACCTCTTTGGATCTCTATTTTCCTAGCTATGAAATGGGGGCATTGGGCTAGAATGATCATCTTGAAGCTTCCTTCTATTTCTAAAATACTATGATCTGTGCTTTAATTATCCCCCCGCCTCTTGTTTCTCTCCAACTGCGTCTAAAATTCTTTGGCCATTAAATTCTCCTTTCTCGAGAGTTCCACATCTGGGCTTTCTAATTATACCTAGCCCAGGACAGCACATTCCTCTGATGGCCTGGGGTTCCTGGTCACAGTGTCTTTTCAGAACTGATTCTAGCTTTTGCCAAGCCCCTCAGTTCATATTCTGAGTCCACATATCATTGGGGGAGGGGAGATTTTGCTACGTACTCTCACACAAATATATGTCCTGCACGTATTCTATGTGATAGGACACACACACGCACACGTATACACACACACAGAGCTCTCTCTGATGCCTGAGAATCTACATGCCTGGGCATAACCATGTGGGCACAAATATTCTGGGACAGCCAGACGACTATTTTAATGTTTCTCTGTCCCTGCGGTGCCATCTAGCTATTTATTTAGTAGCTTGATGCTGTTTACATGAACAATTTTGCCTTATAGGCAAAGTTCTTCATGTTTATGATTCTTACTGTGAAAAAAATTGCTTGCCTAACATCTGTTCTGAATTTGTGTTTTCTTTCTTTTTATTTATCTGTTCCCTATTGAATTACATTTGCGCCAAGGACAGTAACTTGAATTGGAATCGTCAGTGTCCTTCAGGATTTCTATACACTTCAATACATCTCTTAATTACTCTTTTTTTATTGTTATGAGATCTACATATATATCCATACTCATGCAGGCAGATTGGTTTGTAGCTTACCTCTGCCTGTCCCCCTCTGGGGAATAAGTTTTATTAACTGAATAAATTAAATGGGCGGGTATATCCAATAGAGTAGAGAGGTTTATCATTATAGGTTTGTCTCAGATAATTTTCCCCCTTGCTGCCCAGTTCCCTCGTTTAGCCATAGCTCTGTTTGGGAGAGAGCTTGCCTGGAGCTTGAGGTGGCCACAGCAGGGCTAGAAGGGCCCTTCGTCTTGTGGATGAAGAAGCTCCTCCAGGCCGGCTTATGTGAACTCAGACCCAAGTCCTCATTAATCCCCTGTTCTCACTACTTAGAAACCCACCCAGGGACCAAGCAAGCACATCCCCAGCAGTAGCCTAGAAGGTCCTTAAAGAAGAGTGCTGAGACCTGTTTCCTACCCAATACCTCGGAAGTCCACCAGGTGTAGAGACTGTGACCCCGAGACTCAAGGGACTTGCCCCAAGTCACCCAGTTCTAACTCCAAATGCAAAGCTCGTTCTACCATCAGGTCCCCACTCCTCCTGGGAGGGCTGTGCACTCCTCTCCCTCTTTATGACCTCTCCCACACTCACTTCAGTCTGTATCTATGTCTTCCAATGGCACAAAGACAGACGAGACGGTTCCCCCCACATCTGGGAGAACTCGCTGTGGGCCTCACACCAGACATTGTCCACTCAACAGCTATTTTGACCTCCGCTGTGTGTATAACACTGAGCTGATGGTGGTGGAAGATACCGCCCCTCCCTTTCCCCAAAAGTATCACTCATGTCTCTTTTCCTGAAGAAATCTGGCATCTAATCTAGAAGAAAAATACAGACCTGGTCCACGTTGCACAAGAATGCCAGGTAATGAGTGACTGAATATGCCATGTTGAGCAGACAACCTGAAGCCACAAATTGGGTAGAATCATGGGCCAGAGAAGCCTTCCAGGAGGAGGAAGTAGTCGAGCACAGACTTGAATAACGGGGAGATGAAGAGGAAGAGAGAAGAACGGTCTACCCAGTAAGAACAGTTGGAGGAGGACCTTAGGGTGGGAATGGTGGGAGGCGGGGAAGTTGACAGCTGGAAATGGAGACACAGATGGATCAACCAGTTGCCGTTAGGTGACCCTGGAGGGAAGCTGGAGGCTCTCTGCCGACCACAGTCTCTGCGGGAGTGGGATCTGAGTAGCACAACTCGGTCCACCACGTCATGGAAACTTTGGTTCAAACGAGATATTTGGTAGAGCCCTTGGGTTGCAATGGGGGCCCAGCTCCCAACGGTGACTCCATGCATAGGCAGACCTAAGACGGCTACCAAGGTAGGCGCCCAGGTGAAGAAGCCAGTAGGGCAGGCATGCAGGTGATGCCCCTGTCAGTTGGTAGAAGAGAAGGAGAAAGAGTGGCCCACACGTTTTAGAAGGGACAGAGACCAGTGACTTTGGGAATGCAAGATAAAGATGAGCAAAGAGAAACAAGGTTCAAGTCTGGCTTCAGATCTGCCAGTGGCAGGAATTGGGAAACCAGGAGGACAAGAAGTGATTTCTCAGAACTAGAAAGGCAGTCACAGAATCATCTTCCCACTTACTCATTGGTACGAGGCACTCTGCCAGCTTCTTGGGGATGAAAGGAAAAATAAGACAGTGCTTTATCCTCAAAGAACTCACAGAGTAGTAAGGAGCCTGTTAAGAAATAAAACACTGAGATGCAAATCAATAGAGGAATGGACAAGGTACTATGGGAACTGCGGGAAGCAAAGGGTCTGAGAAGAGTCCGCAGAAGAAGGGACAGGTGACCTATCAGAAAGGTTTTCCAGACAAGATGGAGACCAGGACTTCAAATGGAACCATAGAGAAATAGTGCAAGTGTGGGGAACCACAAGTAACTGTTTCACAGCAACACTGTATGGCTGTAGTTCCCAAACTGTGCACTAAGGCCCCCAAAGGTGCCATAGAGAATTCACAGGGGCTTCCTGGGATATCACGGGGAACACAGCGACATCTGTTGGTCATGGTGAGAACTACTTTCAATGTATGCGCATTCTTTTTTCAAATGTCTACTACGTTGTTACAACATGAATATTTATTAAGTTGTTTGGGCATAACTGCTTAAAAATGAGACTGTTGGGTACTTCTTTGGGCCTTGCAGGGGGCATGAAAAGTTACTGAGTCACTAAGGGTACCATGAATTGAGAAGGTTTGGAAACCTTGGTGGAAGAGGAGTGGGACAGGGAGAGAGGTCCTGCAGGGCTCCTTGTTACAGTCAAGAATTTGGATTTTTTTTTTTTTTTGGTACGCGGGCCTCTCACTGTTGCAGTAGGAGTTAACCTGGCAAGATAAAAAGAAGGAGGGCTGTTCCAGGGAGGCAGGGGAACAGCATGTGCAAAGGCCCCCATGGATGGGAGAGGTGATGGAGAGTTTCAGTAAATCAGGTTGATCATCAGTACCGGCTTTGGGGTGGTGGGAAATAGGGAGGGATGAAGCCAAAAAGCAAGGCGGGGGCTGGGTTGTGAAGGACGTTGCAGCGATACAACGTGCTAAAGACTCCCAGAGGCCTTGATGGAGACAAACCACTGAAGGGTGTGAAGTAAGAAGTGATGCAATCAGACTCGCATTTTGCAAAGCCCTCTGTAACTGAGTCAGGGCCCACGTGTAGACAAGCAGCAGGTCAGGAAAACCAGCCAGAGTGATAGAGGCATAAATCTGAGAAAGTCCATCCAGGAAGTGAAGGACCAGAGACTCCACCAGTATCTGAGGGCAGGAAAAGGGAGCCGACCAGGCCCCGGGTACTGCAGAGAGGCGAAGGGCTGACTCAGTCCATCAGGCTCTGCAGGGCTCTGTGAGGTCAGGGTCAGTCCCCAGGCATGAGTGCCCTGAGGCTTCCCTGGGCAGGAAATGCACACCCTGATCCAAGTGACAGATGGGAGTTGGAAGAAAGCAGCTCCCGACTCCAGGGACCTATGACTGTCACTGGCTCCTCAAGAAAAGTGTCCCTGGCAGCTTGAATGGGCTCCGCCTCTTGGCTAACTCAAGACTGCCTTGGTCTAATGACAGATCAGGTGGCTAATGAGAAAGGGCAGTATGCTCCACCGAGCCGGGCAGGGACAGATCCGCAGGACTGCGGGGGCCGTGCTCTCTCAGCAGCACTGAGTACCGCCCAGCCAAGGGCCCGCTCCTGTGAAAGCCAGACGCCCGGCGCTCCCAGCACTGAACGCCTGCTTAGCTCCCTCTGAATGTTTTGGAGGTTGAGAGTCTCTGACGCTCACCACGTGATCTCCAGCAGTCAACGCTCACCCTTCCACGCTGAGCTGCCCACCACTTCTGTGTCTACAGTCCAAGCCAGAGGTCAGGCTTAAGGGCAGGACAGCAGTTACCCTATTAGCATCCTCCACCTGCTGGGACACAGCCCTGTCACCGAGGCAAGGATTCATCAGTTGCTCGCTGTGTAGCAGCTGTCAGAGTTGCTAGAGACCCTCATCAATCCTTCAGCCCCTACCTGGAAAGCAGAAGTCTCTGGAAGCACATTCAGATTGTTTCTGCTAAAGCGAGGGAACGGAGCGGCATGTCACCCGATCTCCCGGGGGCACTTCTCACCCAGCTTCTTCATCCCCTACGAAGTGGCCCCAGCCGGGTGCAGCCCCCCACCCCAGGAACAGGGGCCTTCACTCCTCACGGGGAGGTTATCATGACCTCATGACTGGCATTCGCCTAAAACCCTACTGTGGACAGTGCATTCTCATGTTTCTCATCTGACCCTCATAACAGCCTCTTTCATCAAGGAAATTGGCTCAGGGAGGTTGAGGTTCGCTCAAGGTGACACAGCTGTTAAATCACAGGGCAGGGCCTTGAACCCAAGTCCTGGCAGCTGCACCACTGCCAACACCCACCTCGACTCCTGAAAGACTCAGTGGGGCCGATCCAATGACAAAAGTCTTTTTTCTTTCCTTTTCTTATCACAAAAGCACTCATTGTAAACCACTGGAACAGTAAAGAGGTACACAACGTGAAAAGTAGAAGTCCGCCACGATTTCCTGATCCAGATATACGCACAGTTAGCTAACATATCTTACTCCAGAGTTCTTCCAGAGATATCGCCTGAGCCTATTGCCTGACACAGAGTATGTGCTCAATAAACGCTTGTTGAATGAACTGTCAGATAGGCTATTATTTATTTCCACAACTGTATATACTGTTTCGCAATGTGCTTTTCCATTCAGCTGTGTGACTTGGACATCCTTTTGTGCTGGTGCCTATAGGTACCTCCTGATCACCAGCCTTTAGAGCTCAGCCACCCCTGATGGGGGCAGGCCTTCCGGAACAGGGCCAGGCAGCGCACAGACTAAGGGCAGCAGTGCACCAACCTCGAGTCCCAGAAGGCAGCTGTGAACTAGTTTGGTCAAACTGACTGGCCAGTTAAAAAAAAAAAAAGAAAACGGCTAATTAAACAAGTCAAACAAGTGTTGTTTTTGTCTGCACAATACTTCACTGATTTGCCTAAATCTTCTCTTCCACCAGGTGCTTCAGAGTTGAGTAAGGACATGCTTATGTACCTACATAAGTATCAATGCATAACTGGCTAAGAACTTTTTGCCCCCCAAAGTGACTATACATACATTTAAATTAGCGGGAAGCAAGAAGTTACCTTCACAATTGGGCTGGGGTTATTTAAACCAGAAGCTGCTCTGAATTTCCACCTTTAAAAGACACAGTCTGCGCAGCTGGAAGCCTGGCTGCTTGCACACCTCCTCAGCACTGGAGCTGTTCCACCAAGGCTGGCCTGGGGAAGCGTGTCTCTGGTGCAGATGGGTGGCAAGGTCGCGGCCAGGGGCCCAAGCTTTGGCAGCCGTCAGACTGGGATCAAATTCCTGTCTTGGGCAACTTCTTAATGTCTCTAATTCTCAGCTTCTTATTCTGATAAGGGGTATGATAACTACCCTGTCCATTTTCTATGAGGATTAAATGAGATCCTACAGGCCAGGACACTTAGAACAAGGCCTGGTAGGTAGTAAGCACTCAATAAACACTAACGATCGTGGTTTCCCCAAAGGTTCTGAGACGGGTCCTCAAGCCATTCAAATACGTCACTGATACAGGATGTTCTTTCACGCCCTATAGAGAGTAGACTTAAAATTCAAAGACCATAATTCAATGTCCTTTTTAATTCATAAGAATTCGAGGATTTAAAGATAGAGTAAACTGCGGAGATTGCCTAGGTTTACTCCCATATTTCAGAGGCGAGGAAGCTGAAACGCAGGGCATTTCCAGAGTCTGCCGACGACGGTTGTCTGACTGAGTACCAGAGCTGGATGATCCTGGATCCTGACTCCCAGGCCCTAGCCCATGTGCGTTTGCAGTATCCCAACCCACGTCAGGAGGCAGTAAGACGCGGCCATACGTTCACACCAGTGTATGAAACTGAGATCAGACCCTCGTGGGGAAGTAACGTTCTGAGAGGCAGAATGGCATAGGTATTCCAGAAGGTTGAGAAGGAAAAGGGGTACTGTATTAGTTAGGATTTCTGGATTACAAATGATAGAAACTCAGCTCAAACGAACTTAAAAGCACAAGCTAACTTAAGCTTGGAGGATGCAAGGAAGACTACAGGAAGCAGACCTTGACCTGGAATTTGTACATCCTTGACAGTCTCCATGCTTGTCTTAAATTTTTGCTTGTCCCTGTTAGAGCTTTCTGCAGGCAGTTCTCACCATGTGGTAAAAGATTGCCACCAACAGCTCTGGATTCATATATTCCCAGTTTAGCATCTCCAGGAGAAAAAACAGAGCTTTCCTCATGCAGTTTCCATGTATATACATCCAGTGAAGGATTCTGACTGGCCCTGACCCAGTCATGTGTGTCCACCCTGTGGACCAGTCACCGTTGCCAAGGAGATGAGATACCATGATCGGCCACGCCTGGGTGTTGAGTCCATCCCTGTGACCAGAGGGACAGGGTGCTATCATCGACAGCTCCTCCAGCACTGCATGGAATGGGAGAGGGTGCTTCTTCAAGGAGGGCTGGGCAGACAAAAAGAGTGGAGCCGTCCAGGCACCCAAAAGGAAAAACAAACTTCATTTACATGTTTCTCTGTTCAAGATCTTTCCAGGAGCTCCTCAAATTGCAGAAGAGTATTTGTGTAAATATAAATTCACAAGATGACACAATTTACATGTAAAATGGGGCCAGTTTTCTCACGAGGTTCATAAACCAGCTCTGAAGCAATTCTAAAGAAATTGTGACAAAATTGTTTTTAGCGTTAGCAATATTACTAGAAAAAAACACAAAGACTCCCAAGGTGTCTACTTGGAAGGACAACTTTCATTTGAGTGTAGAAGTATTATTTTGTTCTTTTTGAAAAACAAAAAAAATTATCTTGGTAATAACTAAATCAATACAAATATATTACCAAAGTATGTGTGCATTCCAGTGTAAATGTTTCCTTTTAGATCTAAGAATCTAAGGAAATGAGAATGGGTGTGAATTTGAGTTAAATATAAAGCAGGGTTTTTAACATGGGGTTTGTGGGTCCCCCAGTCTGGTTACTGTCAATCAATCAGAATCTCCTGGAGAGCTTATTAAATTTAGAGGGGACTGGGTCCCACCCCAGAGATTCTGGTCAGGTAGGTCTGGCTAGGTCCAGACATCATTATTTTCTGAATGCTTGGCAGGTGTTTTTGATCAGTCGATGAGGCTGAAAACAACTGCCCTAGGACAGTGTTTCTTGAAATGTGGGAGTAGTCATCTTGCATCAGAATCTGGAGAGTCTGTTAAAATGCAGATTCCTAGGCCCCTCCCAGGCCTACTATATCTGCTCCAGTGAGGAGCAGAGCTGTGACTCTATAGTTTAGTAAGCTCCCAGGTGACTTTTATACATTTTAAATTTGGGGGGCTTCTCTGGTGGTCCAGTGGTAAAGAATATGCTTTACAATGCAGGGGACGCGTGTTGGATCCCTGGTCAGGGAACTAAGATCCCACATGCTGCAGGGCAACTAAGCCTGTGGGCCACAACTACTGAGCCCGCGCACCTCAACGAGAGAGCCCGCGTGCCACAGACTACAGAGCCCCGTGCCCTGGAGCCTGTGTGCCACAACTAGAGAAGACCCACACACCACAATTAGAGAAGACCCACACGCCACAACTAGAGAGAAGCCCGTGCGCTACAATGAAAGATACTTAGATACTGCCGCAACTAAGACCCGACGCAGCCAAAAATAAATAAAATAAATAAATAAGTAATAAATCAATCTTAAAAAAATAACCATTTAAAAATTTTGAGATAATTATAGATTTACAGGAAGTTGCAAAGAAAGTACAAAGAGATCCTGTGTACCATTTACCCAGTTGTCCCCAATGGTAACCTCTTGCATAACTATAGTACATTATCAAAACCAGGAAATTGACATTGGTACAAACCATAATACCTATTCAGATTTTATCAGATTTACATGCACTTGTGTATGTGTTGTGTCTGTGTGTGTGTGTAGAGTTCTATGCAGTTTTATCACATGTAGGTTTGTGTAACCGCTACCGCACAGCTAAGATACAAAACTGTTCCATCACCACAAGGCTCTCTAGTTTTACCTTTTATAGCCATACCACCCCATCACACACACACACACACACACATCCCTATCCTTTGGAACCTACTAATGTCTTCCCAATCTCTATAATTTTGTTATTTCAAAAATGTTATATAAATGAAATCATATAATATGCAACCTTTCTAGATTGGCTTTTTTCACACACATAATTCCCTTGAGATCTATCCAAATCATTGCATGCTTCAATAGCTTGAGGGTTTTTTTGTTGCTACATAGTATTCCGTTGTATGGATGTATCACAGTTTGCTTTACCATCACCAGCTGAAGAACATTTGAGCTGTTTTCAGTTTTTGTTTATTACTAATAAAGGTGCTATGAATGTTCATGCGTATGTTTCATGAGAACACGAGTTTTCATTCCTCTAGGACAAATGCCCAAGAGCACTATTGCTGGGTCATATGGTAAATACACGTTTAGTTTTATAAGCCACTGCCTAACTATTTTCCAAAGTGACTGTAATGTTTTATGTTCGTGTCAGCAATGTATGAATGATTCGGTTTCTCCACATGCTCATTAGCATTAATGCTATTTTTTAAAAAGTTTTAGCCATTTTGAGAGACGTATAGTGAGATCTCATTGTGGTTTTAATTTGCATTTCTTTAATGGCCTAATGATGTTGAACATCTTTTCATGTGCTTACTTGGCATCCATGTATCCTTTTCAGTGAAATGTTTGTTCATGTCTTTTGCCCATTTTTTAACCAGATTTTTTGGTTTTTAACTGTTGAGTTTTGAAAGTTCTTCATATATTCTAGATGTGAGTCCTTTGCCAGATGTATGGTTTGCAAATATTTTATTCCAATCTGTTGACTGTCTTTTCATCTTCTTAGCAGGTCTTTCAAAGAGCATTTTTTTTTTTTTTTTTTTTTTTTTTTTGCGGTACGCGGGCCTCTCACTGTCGTGGCCTCTCCCGTTGCGGAGCACAGGCTCCAGACGCGCAGGCTCAGCGGCCATGGCTCATGGGCCCAGCCGCTCCGCTGCAGGTGGGATCTTCCCGGACCGGGGCACGAACCCGTGTCCCCTGCATTGGCAGGCGGACTCCCAACCACTGCGCCACCAGGGAAGCCCCAAAGAGCATTTTTTTATGACATCCAATTTATTGATTTATGTCTCTTATGGATTGTACTTTTGGTGTCAAGTTTAAAAACTGTTTGCCTAGTCCTAGATCCCAAAGATTTTCTCCAAATTTTTCTAAAAGTTTTGTTTTACATTTAAGCTCATGATCCATTTTGAGTTGATTTTTTATATAAGGTGTGAGGTTCATATTTTGGCCAATGTATTGGCCAAATTAAAAAAAAATTCTATTATGACTTATTCCAAAAAATCTTTTTGTGTATCACTTTTTATAGCATCATTTTCTTAGTGGTTACATAAATGTACATGCTTAATTTATCACTATCTACTGGTATCAGTGCTTTACCACTCTGAGTAACATGAGGAAAACTTATTTTCATTTTGATCCCTTTATCCTCTTAGTTTTAAAATATAATTATCTTAAGTATTTTCTCTAAATATATTGAACACCATATCAGATGGTGTCATAATTTTTGCTTCAATCATCAAATTTAAGAAACATAATTGTTCACCCACTCCATTGTTCTTTCCTTTCCTTTCTGAAGTTCCAAGATTTCTTCTGTTATCATTTTCCTTGTTTGGAGAACTTCCTTTAGCCATTCTTTTTGGTTTGGGGGGGGTGTTTTTTGTCGTTGTTGTTTTCCTTTTGGCTGCACGCGGGCTTTCTCTAGTTGCAGCGAGTGGGGGCTACTCTTCGTTGCGGTGTGTGGGCTTCTCATGGCGGTGGCTTCTCTCGTTGCGGAGCATCGCCTCTAAGTGCGCAGGCTTCAGTAGTTGCGGCACGTGCGCTCAATAGTTGTGGTGCGCAGGCTTAGTTGCTCTGCAACATGTGGGATCTTCCCAGACCGGGGAGCAAACCCGTGTCCCCTGCATTGGCAGGCAGATTCTTAACCACTGCACCATCAGAGAAGTCCCCTTTAGCCACTCTCGAAGGGTAAGTCTGTTCGTGACAAATTATCTTAGTTTTCCTTCATCTGAAAATATTGTTATTTTCTCACCTTTCCTGAAGGATATTTTCACCAGATGTAGAACTTGTGGTGGACGGTTTTCTTCTTTCAGCATTTGAAAAATGTGTCAATTCCTTCTGGCCTCCATGGTTTCTGAGGAGAAACCTGCTCTCCTTTCATTGGTGTTCCCTGTAAATAATGTTATTTTTTCTCTGGCTGCTTTCAAGATTTTTTCTATTTTTTAGTTTTCAGAAGTGTAGTTATGATGTGTCTTGGCATGAATTTCTCTGGGTTCCTCCTACTGGGGTTCACTCAGCTTCTTGAATCTGTAAGTTTTTGCCTTTTGCCAAATTGGAGACATTTTCAGCCATTCTTTCTTCAAACCCAGGAGACATTTTAAGTTTGAGAAGCATTGCTCTAGAGTGGGCTTCAAGGGTCCAAGAACCCCTCAAATTTTATCTGAAAATGCTGTGAATGTCCATTTTTCTTATGAGAATGTCCACAGCTTTCACTAGATTCTCAAAAAATTCCATGACACGCCCCATAAAGTTTACAGAAGCATCGGTTTATGGCCTTATTGGGTTATTTTTGGTCTTCTTGGCTAAAACCAATTCTTAAAAACTAGTTAGTATTCTTCCTCCTCCCACATCTGTTGAATTCCTGTGTCCCAAAGGTTTCTCTAACCGTTCTGGGAAATATGATCGCTCAGATGAATATTTCTGAGTGCCTGACATGTGCCAGACAAATATTTTTTCCCCCTAGTTAGTGAGAAGCGGAAGAGTTAAAACATTAAAGACACTTTTAGCTCATGAGAAGTTTCAAGTAACTAAGAAATCAAAGTAAACTTTGCTCCTTTCATGTCGTGTGACTTTGTTCCTTACTGGTCTGAGCTGGATGTGCCAGCGATCACATTACATCCTGAAAATATAATTCCATATACAGTACTAAAAACGTGGCATTATGCGGTGGGCCCACTTGTCGTCACTCTAGTTTGCTTTATACGGTTGGTAGCCAAGCGCACATAGTTCCTCCAAGCGGTCTTGTCCCTGGATAACTGCACAACTGAGGCGTCTGCCTGGTACACCCTCAGTCACCTTCGCCACCCACCTTCCTGGAGTAACTCTCGCTCATCTCTCGGAACTCACTTTAGGAAGCACCACCTCTAGGAAGACTTCGTTCTCTCTTCTCCAGGGGTTGAGCTGGGTGTGTCTCCAATGTCACCCATGCTTGCCAGATGTCACAGTATGTGATGATTACCTAATTGTCACTGCCACCAGACTGTGAGACCCTTGGAGGCTGTGACCGCATGCTTTTGGGCCCCAGCACTTTTGAGCCCCAGCACTTGAATAAACATAACGTGTCCTTAAGCGCAGCTCCCTGTGGGAATTCACCACCACCACTGACTGGCTAAGCCTTTCCTCCATTTCTTCATTAGTGTTGTAAGTATCTCTTGAGCTCCTTCACAGGCAGGTGTAGCAGGATTCCATAGATGTTTGTGGAAGGAAAGTTGGTGTTAGATCATCGCAGCTCTGCTCTTCCTCAAGCTTAGCCATGCATTTCCTCATCTTCTCCACACCTTTACCTCCTATTTATCTTTTATCCTTCATTCTAAGCCACTGTGAATTCTTTTTGGAAAGGAGAAGAGGGCAGATAAATACAACACATTTTAAAGTCATTTTTTTTTCCTCCCAGGTACTATCTTGGTCGTCAGATGTTTATCGTTATCTCTGACCCGGACATGATCAAGCAGATACTGGTTGAGAAGTTCAGTAACTTCACCAACAGAATGGTATGTAACTTTCTTTCTTTATATGGATGGATGGGGAATCATTCCAAGATGCAAGGACCGCACATCACATCTAACAGGGATGTGATTGGGCCTTCTGTAGGGTTTAGATCAGTTCAACTCAAAACTGTGCTCCCCAGTGAATTTGAGTTTTCAAAAGGGATGTATAGGACGCTACAGAAGAATGGCATTTACGTTTAAGAGACGCTTCAAGAAAGCTAAACCTCAAGAGGAGTTGGGGCTAATAAAATTCTAAAACCGGGAGGGTTTTGAAAGCTGTGTTCAAAGCTAGAGGAATCCAGAGAGTCAAGTGACCTCAGACAAGTGACCGAGGAAGACCGAGCAAGGTTAATAAACATCAGAGGGAATGCAAGATATCAAGCTTCCCGCGCTTACATCCTTCCCAGAGAGTATAAATATCTTAAGGCTGGAAAAAGAAGACAAGTAACATTACAAGGGAAATTCATCCCCAAGTAACATGTCTCTAACCCACTAAAGGATGTACATATTCCATCTTTTTTTGAAAGCACATATCCTGCTTTTTATCTTTGATGAGAAATCCCAAAGAATCGAAGAGGTGACAGAAAATGGCAAAGCTCAGTGCTGTCCATATTTCCCAAAAATGAGGAGATGAGAATTCTAGCAGAGATGATCAATAACTTTCATGCTGATTTTTGGAAAAAGTCTAAAGGGAGTTGATAGATAGTTGCTTGTGAGAATTCAGAGAATCACTGTGCGCCAGCCTTTTTTTTTTTTTTTTTTTTTTGGCAAATTAAACTCATCTTCCGTTCTTATAGGAGTAACCAGCAGTTGCTGGTTATTTGACAAACTTCTGCACACTTGCCATATACACCAGGCACTGTCCAGGTAATGATTAGAAAGAGATAGAAAACTCAGTCTCGTCCTTGAGGAGCTTATAGTCTAATGACAGAGGCAGAGAGGAAAGAGACCAGTACAATACGGTACGGTGAGCATGGAAAACACTGCACCATCCGGGATGGGAACCAGGAAAGGCTTATTAGACGTAAGGTGACTGGGACTGAGTCTTAAAGAAATTAGCAGTAGCCCCCTAGCTTTCTGTACTGGTTGAGCTGTCCAGAGTGCGGTGGTTTTTTTTTTCCCTCATTAACTTTCACAGGAACTTATGAGACTGGTACAATTATCATCTCTATCTTACTGGCAAAGATAGTAAGGCTCAGGCTAAGTGACAACCCTGATCACATGACTAACAGGAGGAAGATTAATAGGGTTTAGGTGCCATCTCCCAACTCAAGTCCAGGGCTCTTTCTACTGTCACTATTGTAACAGCTGCCTAGGTGACATCTCTGGATTATCAAGGTTTCATTGAGTAATTGTTACTCGCCCAAAGCACGCTCATCTTGCGGCCCCAGAGCACCACGCACACTTCCCGGCACCACATGGCCACTAGAAGGAGGTGATCTGGGAGGGGGGGATCGCCTGGCCTGCTAACTCCTCCATCACCTCAGAATGGCTGAAGGAAATACAGAAGCTTAGCCACTTCTCTGCCTCCGTTTGATTCTCTCCCCAAATACTCTGCTGTTACTTCCGTGTTCAAAGTCCCTTGAAGGTTTTTGTGGCTTTGGGATTTTAGAGACTGAGTCTGATGGTTAAAGGCAGTCATAGATTGCTGCTCCCCCAGACTCAGCAAGGAAGGTTGATTAGAGAAACAGAGGAAGCCAGTGAGTCAAGGGCCCTGACCGCCAAGCCGCGTGCTGGTAGGCATGGAAAGCAGTCCAAGGGCTGCCACGGTTCTTGGCCACGGCTGAGCCTCTGAGCAGTGAGATGGGACACGTCAGCCATGTGCCTCCGTACTGTCATGTTCACATGACATCCAAGATGTAACCAAGGTATAAGACCCCTCGAGCTGACCTGGAATAGAGCTGCTCTCGGATTGATGTCCCAGGGGCAGACACATTCTCAAAATACACGCTCAGGCAGAGGGGACCAAATCAAGCTGCCCAGTTTCAGTCCATTTCTCCTCCAAACCATGTGTCTACCGTCCCTATTTTTCCCCACCCCCTGACTAAGATCTCTAGGCCCCCACCTCCAGAATGTGGTTCTAATTTCCTCCTTTCACTCAAGACAAAGTTCAAGTTCCTCAGGTGAGATTTAAGGGCCCCTATAATTTAGATCCATTACATATGCTCCCACCTCAGCCCTCACTGCTCCCCAGTACAAGCAGTCACCCCAGCTGGAGCGGCCTCTCCATTCTCTCTGCAACCTCTCCAAAAGCCCTGCCCCAGTGCCTTTGCTCATGCTGACACCTCCGCTAGAATTGGAGACAGCACAGCAGCGGGTCTTATATTTACTAGCAATGTGAACTTGAGCAAATTACTTCTTTAAGCCTCTCATTCTTCCTTTGGAAAACAGGGATATGCTCTGCCTTACTAGGCTGTTGTAAGGCTAAATGAGATTATGTGTATAAGTCCTGCTTTACACGCAGGCGAGACAAGTTTTCACCGTGCATTAGCTGCTATTGACAAGAAGATCCTCCACTTCTCCTACACCCATCCGAACCCTTGGTATTCGTCCAGATTCTCCTCAAATTCTGCTCCCCCCATGAAGCTTTCCCTACCTCAACCCTCATTTACTTTTCCCCTTCTCTGAACGCTAACAGCGTTGACCATCTGCACCATTCATTTTCACAACCGCTCTCATCGTGCCTTCTACTATTTACCATGAATGAGTGCACGGCTTTCACCCTAACTTGATTAACTTTAAGCCTTGTCCTTCTCTTTTTATACCCCAGGGCCCAGACACATAACGACTACTCAGTATCCGATATATTCTCGTTCAAGCAGAATTGACTCTCCATCAACTTGACATTCTCCCCAGAAGAACTAGGTAGTACCTGGAGATTCAATATGTACATCCTCTTGTAGGTCATTCACAAACATGTAAAAAGATCCATCAAAGATAAGATCTCTAGGAAACCCCAATGTTTGTAATTTTCCATCTGGGAATGTAGCCACTTATCCTTAGCTTTGTTTATGGTCTTTAAGCCAATCCCATATTCATGAGGAAACAATGCTTAGTGACTCAATCTTCAAAGAACCAACTTTAGAGTGGGATTTTCTCACAGGTTTTGAAAGTCAAATTACATTGGGTTCTGTGGTTCCCTCTTATCCATATGCTTATTTATCTGCTCAAAGAACTCAAGGAGATTAGCGAGGCATGATTTTTTCTTCCTGACACCATGCCACCTTCCCTCTAATAAGCCATGTTTACCTAAGTGTTCAGCGATTCAGCTTTATTATACGTTCATTCAGTAAACATTAAACACTTACTCCATGCAAGCTTCTACCAAATGGTCCCTTGTGAGACAGAAAATACCTCAGCATATTAGTTTGATACGTGAAGTGAAAAGGAACTTAAATAACGCATGATTTCATTTTCCAGCTGTAAGAACCCATCTCTGCTCACAAATCTAGGCCTGACTTATGTGTGCCCCCGACAGCCTATGGAGAGTGGCTGGGATGGGGAAGCTGGGTTTAGCTCTGAAATTTGGTGTGACCTGTAGGCATCCCACGAGGGACTGACAGAGCACACTGGCTGGAGTTGGGACGACACCACCGGGAACTCCCTGACATAAGTCAGTATTGAGCAAATACTTGAATTCAAAAATTGTTGAATGACATATTTTTTTTCCAATTCAAGAACACCGGGCTGAACAGACGCTACGGCTTGGACCCAGGGTGGCAGTTCCTATATCACGCTTCCCCATTCACATTTTCGAGGCGCTCAGTTCCATGGAACGTGACTGCTTTCTCTTGCCCGTTTTCCGAATGGACCCCTTGGGCCTCTATCACTGCCCTCAGCACTTCCTCAAGTTGCTTCCAGTGGTGCAACCACAGTTTATCTGTAAACCCCAATCAGTCTCCTTAGCATGGATAGAACCTCAGTTGCCCCAGCACCTCTGGACTTGGCTATTTTTATGCAGATATTTTTAATTAGCTCCTCTTGCTATCGGGTACTCAATGAGGCCATGCAGGCAGCT
Source organism: Neophocaena asiaeorientalis asiaeorientalis (assembly GCF_003031525.2). Lineage (NCBI taxonomy): Eukaryota > Metazoa > Chordata > Mammalia > Artiodactyla > Phocoenidae > Neophocaena > Neophocaena asiaeorientalis. The sequence goes on along the minus strand of NW_020173036.1, from coordinate 680,173 downwards.
CTTTTTTTTTATTATCTGCGGAAACTGGAGCTGGGTCCACTTGATTCAGCAGAAATGGTCCTAACCAGCAGTAGAACGCTGTACTCCTGGCCTGTCATTAAGGCCCAAGTTGGGAAAGCCGTGGGAAGGGTGCTGAGAGGTAGGGAGGCCTTTGGCCCACGTTGGGTTGGTCTAGTTGGATACGGGAATGGAGAGGGGTGTGTTTGATCACTAAACCTGCTGCCAGGAGCTCTGAGCCCTGGTCTGAGATGAGTATGGCAAGAAGGTCAGGCAGCAGGCATGCCCACTGCCAGGTTCCATCACATGTTTGTGGAGTGGAGTGGAAGGTGGTGGTCACCCACGTGTGGGGTGAGATGCCAGCCCTCAGGCCCTCACAGGCAACATGGGGGTCAACTCTCCAGGCACCGGTTCACACCATCGACTCACATCTAAAGCCACGTGATAGATTTGGGGAGTGGTTTTATTCAGAACCCCCAGGGCCTGGCTCCCCAGGTACAACCTCTCCAAGGCTACTTTCACCCTCTCAGCACACGGATGTCGGAATCATAGGACGAGTTCCTGTGAAACCATGCAGCACTTGCACTGGCAAAGACTGCTAAAGTACTGAGGCAAATATGGCACTGGAAACCTTATTAGCCCCTGTGCCTGCAGCAGTGCCCCATCCCGGGGGCAGAAGCGCAGCTGGTCACAGAGCTCGGGAGCCAGACAGACTCCACCTGGGGCTCCAGATGGATCGGGCCACCCGTGCTGGACCCCCAGGGACCTGCCCGCTGCTACCCAGAAGGGACAGAGGGGCCTCAGGAAGTTAGCCACAAATATGCCTCGCCCACACCTGCAACAAGTCCCTCTCCATCAACAGCTTTTGAAAACTAACTCATCTAGAGTTTCTGGTCCCCTTTCTCTTAAATAAAACATCGAGTAAAAGAAAACATTCTGGTTTTCAAATGGGTGCAGGGAGATTTAAGTGAGAATGGTTTGGCCCATGACTTAGGGAAGCTCTCGTCACTGCATTCAAAACCTGACTACTTTTTTCAGCTTTGCATTTCTTTTTTTTAAAATAAATTTACTTATTTATTTATTTTTGGCTGCATTGGGTCTTCGTTGCTGCGCGCGGGCTTTCTCTAGTTGTGGCGAGCAGGGACTACTCTTCGTTGCGGTGTGTGAGCTTCTCATTGCAGTGGCTTCTCTTGTTGCAGAGCACGGGCTCCAGGCACGCGGGCTTCAGTAGTTGTGGCACACGGGCACAGTAGTTGTGGCTCGCAGGCTCTAGAGCGCAGGCTCAGTAGTTGTGGCGCACGGGCTTAGTCGCTCCGCGGCATGTGGGATCTTCCCAGCGCAGGGCTCGAACCCGTGTCCCCTGCATTGGCAGGCGGATTCTTAACCACTGCGCCATCAGGGAAGCCCCTCCTTTTTTTTTTTAACATCTTTATTGGAGAAGGGTCAACTCACATGATGGGTCCACAGCTCCAAGAGGCAGAAGTTCTTACTTAAAAGACCGAACATACTGCAGAGAATCAGAACCCCAGGTGTGCAACCTCATTTGCCTGACCCCTGTCTGTTTTGAGGCAGGTCTCATTGTTTTACGTGAAACATTGTGCTGTGCACTGGAAACCCTGCAGCCTGAGCTGGGAGCTTCTCATCCCAGGATGGGCTGCCCACAGATCACTCAAACCTCCTGTTCAGAATTTCCGAGAAGTGGGGTACAGGCTCTAGTGATAGGGGCTCATCGCTCAAGGCAGGTTATTTTTAGTAGTTATTTAGACTACTGGGAAGTTCTCCTTTAGAGGAGCTGGAATTTTCCCCATAGCTCCCACTATTGAACCTAATTCTACCACCCAGGGTCAAAAAAAAGAGCCAAATCTCTTCCGTGTAATACGCATTCAATAGATATTTTTAAAGTACAGACTAAGGACCACTATCTGATCTTCCAAGCCTTCTCTTTCCAGCTACGCATTCTAAAATCTGTCAGACTGTCCCCTCACCAACCGACTGCTCTTCGGAAATGACCAGCTTGCCACTTTCCCTCTTCCAGTATCGTATCTAGAAATGAAAATAGGTTGGTTACTCTAACCAATGCTTCTGAAATCTTCCATCAGAGAATGAAGAATTCTAACGGAAGTTGTAGGCTGAAGGGAGAGTATTGTCATGGCAAGCTGGTGAGGGAGACAATGCTGACATATTGCACAAGGGCTGGATTTGTCCTCCAAGGGCAAGATAAAAACTATCATGGAGCCAATCCTTAGGTCTATAGGACAGACACAAAATCCAGTCAACCTTGACTCTTATCTTCAATTTCCTCTGTTCCATCAGAAGCCCATAAACCACCACCCAGCTTTCCTTGGAGCAAAATGCTTTAGGACAGGTAGTGTGGCAGAGGACCGGTGTTTGCCAGTATACAAAATGTACCATTTCCTCCTTTGATTCTGGAACCCAAACAAATGGGTTATATTCTAAAAATTCCACAAAACCACAATTCTGTATAGTGACCACAGCACTCCTAAAGAATTTTATTCTAAATATAGAGAGGTATTCCTCTGCAGAAAAAATATCCCAGCAACTTGGTTCTAATATATAATTAAGTCCCCCCAGATACTTTGCAGTTACGTATTATAGGTTATTTTGAGTGTTCATATTTTATCAGAAAATTATCATTTTCCTCTGAACAGGAGTTTTTACAAGGCTTTTGAGTTAACGGTGGCTGGCTTCATGTTTCAACTATAATTAAAACAGTGAAAAGAAATAGCAAAACCGTATATCACATGCAGTTCTGAAGAATGCTTTGTCCTCCAGTCCCCCTACTTCCCCTCACCCTGCAGCCCTGGGGCTCAGGGCTCTGAACAGCTGTGAGGGCCCCCAGTTTTGACCGTTTGGTGGGAGTAGGTGGTCTTAGGAAAGAAGAGACTGGCCTGGGAAGAAGGGATAAGGAGACCTCATTTTCTGTGTGCTTCCAGACTCAGCTGGACTGTCTCCTCCTCAGAGAAGGCTTCCTGGCCATTTAATCCCCTATCATTTTCTCACCTCGCTGCCCTCTCTCCCCCTTCATAACACCCACTTTCCCATGAAATGTAATGACAGCTATTTGTTAGTTTAGGACGTAACTGTCTGCTTCCCCACTAGACTATCAACTCATTGAGGGCCAATGCAATGTCTTCTTTATTCAGCACCGTATAGCCAACTTCTCGTGTATATTAGACATTCAACAAACATTCGCTGAATGAGAAGAATGAGTGAATGAATGAGTGAAAGAACACAGAAACATCATGACAGGAAGGAGTTCTCTTGGAACAGCTCTGTTGGGGCATGCTTCTGAAGGACTCTCTTTTTCCCCTTTCCCTCTCCTCCCCCCACCCCCAGGCATATTCCAAAGACCCAGACACGAGTCTGTGAACTCCTGGCCCAACGTAACCAATCCAACCACACAAAACCCCTTGCCAAAATAGTTCAGACATGAAACTCAATCCCAGGAAAGACGACCCCACCTCCAAGAAGCCAGCTGTTGGGTCCTCCGGGAAGCCCCACTCTGCAGGGGAGCTGCAGAACACACAGACGCCGCTGAGTTATTTACAGTGATAACCACAGAGTAACAAGATAGAATTGGGCCAGCGGCGCTTCCCCATCTGCTCCCGGTGGGTCCTCGGCCATGGATCTAGAGACCATTGTCCATGAGCCTTTATATTCTGTACATCCTTGCAAGAGAAGTCTCCTAATTATTGGTCACGCATGACTTGAACCAGAGGGTTTATTGTGGACTGTATTGCCACCCAGGCGTCTTGGGCTCCCTTGTGTCCTAACTCTGCTTATCGCTTTCCACCAGGCATCAGGTTTGGAGCCCAAACCGGTAGCCAACAGTGTCCTGTTTTTACGTGACAAAAGATGGGAAGAGGTCAGAAGTGTCCTGACGTCTGCTTTCAGTCCTGAAAAGCTGAATGAGGTAAGACCTGGGAAACGCAGACTCTCTTCCATAAAGAGCAGGTTTCCTCTCTCCAGATTATGATGGGAGCCGGTTCACTTTGCGTCACTTGTCCGTTGCCCCGCCCGCTATGCCCGTCAAACCTCCCTATTATCCCCAAAGCACAGGAGACTGTACTGGAGTGTCTGCCCTCTCTCCAGCCTTCCGCAGCCCCAGTTGCCATGAATCTGTAGTGAGTCAGCAAGCGCTCAGGGCACTTCTGCTAAATCCCAAGGCTCTGCCCCGGGCACTTTGGGGGCACCCAGGAGAAAACTGGAGGGGCCTCCTCAGACTTCCGCGTGTGACGGATCGCCTGAGAGTCCTGTTAAAAGGCAGATTCGGATGCAGTAGGTCTGGGGTGGGGCCTGAGACTCTGCATCTCTGACAAGCTCCCAGGTGCCGTGGATGCTTCTGAACAATGAACCACACTTTACGTAGCAAGGAACTAGAGAACATCTTGAAATGAAGGTGAGCTTTGAATCAAGTCTGAAATAGGGAAGAGATGGCTGTGGATACGAGGATGTCCTTGGGCAGAACTCTTGGGAGGGGGGTGGGCATGCCCAAGTTAATCTTTGTGGCCAGGTCAAAGGGCAAACTCTCATTTACAAGATGCTCTTAAACCCGGGGCTGCCGCCTTGCCCCACCCAGGGACCCACCCTTCCCTACCAGCTGTATAAATAAAACGTACTGTTTGTCCTGCTTCCTGACCAAGTTCTCTCACACCTGATCCTCACTGATGGCCCTCATCTGGCTTTGATGCCTGTTCTGAATCCTGCAACAGCAACAGCTCATGACTGAGCCCTTGAGCCCTTCTGATGTGACGTGGCTGAAGGGTTGCCTCAGTGTGAGTCCCAGATACATGGGCAACTCCAGAGCAAGTGCCCTTCCAGAGCCAGCCACCACATCTAGCTGTTGCAGAACGCCTGGCCTTGGAGTGGCCTGTCTTCAGTTCAATGCGTGAGAGCTACTCTGAGCTTCAACTCAAGGTGCTCACCCATATGGTCCTGCTGAATTCCTCTAAGTCTTCTGAAGTCCCCCAGAAGAGGAGAGGGTTCCAGACTTCATAATTAATCCCATCCAAGTAAACTCAGAAACCAGAGATCCTGCCCATCCTCAGTGAGGTTTTTCTGTTTTCTTTCCTCAAGGCGGTTTTGATTTGTGTTTCCATACGTAGCCTTTACATAGCCAGCTAACACTCACACAGCTCTTACCATGTGCCAGACACCACTGTAAGGCTTCCTGTTCGTATTAGCATACTTAATCTTCACCACATCTCTGTGAGGTAAATACTATTATCAATCCCATTTTACAGATGAGGAAACTGAGGCCCATAGAGATTATGCGCTTCACGTCACATAGCTAGCAAGTGTGGCAAAGCCAAGGTTAGAACCCAGTTCCAGAATGCTCTTAAGCTCTCTGCTTGACTGCTTCTCCCATCTTGTCCTGAAGCTCCCTAGGACTGTCCTAGGGACTGTCTGGAGGGTGGTGGAAGGGAGATGAAGCAAATGGAAACCTAGGGGTATCAGAAGCAACACTCCTCCATTTGCTGCCTAAGTTTGGAACCAATTGAGGTATGGAAACAGGTTTCAGACAGAAACCTCCTTTCTCACTGGTAAAGCTGTTTGAGAAATACAGCCTGCCTTCTGGTGGTGTGGGCTTGCTAATGCTTCACCCGGAGTGGGCAACTGCAGCCTCCCCGCCCAGGAGGAGGGTAGCCGAGAGGGCACACTAACATGCCCCCCCCACCCCGTCCCCCCAGGGCTGGCCCACGCAGGCTCAGTTCCTTCTTTGCACGCCTCGGCCTGATAAGGGAGGGCAGGACCCAGCCTTCCTCAGCCTCAGGTACACACTGGAGTCATCTGGGGAGCTTTGCAAACCATTGCTGTCTGGGTCTCACATCTAGATTAAATTGGTTTGGTTTGGAATGCAGCCTGGGTCTGAGGGGATTTTACAGCTCCCCAGGTGATTCTGATGTAAAGCCAGAGTTGGGAACCGCCACTGGTAGAAATTACCCACAAGGAAACATGAGGAGGGGGGTATCCTGCTACAGCTGGAACCAGGAGCCCTGCTCCACAGTTAGCCCTGTTATATACTGAGGTTTCATGTGAGAATTTGTTTGAACGAAGGGCCTGCTTCTTTAAAAAGTTGTAAAGCATTATTTGGGTCACCTTTATTACACCTAGTCACTAAAATGCTAAGTTAACCAAAAGGGGAAGGATGGGGTGGAGAGGTAGGTAAACCGTGGGTTGACATAAGGAGCTCCAACACGTTGCATCCCACTTCTTCATTTGTGAGTAAACAATGACTTGACAATGCTATAGATACAGAAAGAATCTTATCATTTGTTAAAAAATAAATTGATGAAGGGTATCTGATTTTTTTTTTTTAAGTAAGAAAGGAAGTTTTCTTGACAGTGAAAAGAAAAAAAAAAAAAGAATCTTATCAGGGTCTAGATTTCTTTAACACCCTACAGGACATACTCCAGAAACTGATACAGCATCATTGCCCAAACAAATTCAGGGCTCCTGAAATCCCAAGCATTTTCTCCTTTTGGTTCAGAAATCAAATTCTTAGTGCCTGAATTAGCTGCAGAAAATAGAGTTCCTCCAAGTGGTTCATAGCACTGAGATGCCTAGTAGCCACAAATAAGAGGGAGGGGGAAGGGAGGGGGAGAGAAATATTCATAGACAGATGCCCTGGGTTTTGCTTCAGATCTAGCTCATTGTTTAACATATTCTACAAGTGAACTTAAAGCTCCATTGGAAGTCATCTTTCTACTCAATATAGTTCAATTTAGGTTCTTGGGTTTCAGTTGAAAGGACGCCTTTCCGGTGCAGAGTTAGTCACCTTCGTCCCTACCTGTGGAGAACCTAGACCTGGTGAATTTAAGGTGTCTGGGAGGCATCTAAGTAGATGCATCAGGCAGAAGTTGGCTGTAGATATGGAGCTCGGGAGAGAAGGGTAGGAAAGATGGTCATCAAAAACACAGACAGGGGGCTTCCCTGGTGGCGCAGTGGTTGAGAATCTGCCTGCTAATGCAGGGGACATGGGTTCTATCCCTGGTCTGGGAAGATCCCACATGCCGCGGAGCAACTACGTCCGTGAGCCACAACTACTGAGCCTGCGCGTCTGGAGCCTGTGCTCCGCAACAAGAGAGGCCGCGATAGTGAGTGGCCCCCGCTTGCCACAACTAGAGAAAGCCCTCGCACAGAAATGAAGACCCAACACAGCCAAAAATAAAAAAATAAAAACACAGCCAGGGGCCACGGGGATATAATATACAGCATAAGGAATATGATCAATAATACTGTAATAACTTTGGGGACAGATGGTTACTAGATTTACTGTGGTGATTGTTTCATAATGAATGCAAATGTCACACCAGTACGTAGTACACCTGAAACTAAGGTAATAGTGTACATCAACTATATTTCAATTTAAAAAAAAAAAGAAAATTTTTACAAGAGAGAAAACACAGGGCTTCCCTGGTGGCGCAGTGGTTGGGGGTCCGCCTGCCGATGCGGGAGATGCGGGTTCGTGCCCCGGTCCGGGAGGGTTCCGCGTGCCGCGGAGCGGCTGGGCCCGTGAGCCATGGCCGCTGAGCCTGCGTGTCCGGAGCCTGTGCTCCGCAATGGGAGAGGCCACAACAGTGAGAGGCCCGCGAACCGCAAAAAAAAAAAAGAGAGAGAGAAAACACAGACATGGGTGAGGTCGCCCCAGGAGTGTATATAGCATGAGAAGAGGGCTGGGGAGAACCATATATAAGTGAGGGGCAGAGGAGAGACCTACAAAGATGACTTGGGAAGAACAGCTTGAAACTGAAGTCCAGGAGAATGTGGAAGGGAAACGCTTTTCAAGGAGGAAGGAGCAGACAAAGGTGTTAAATGCTGGTTAAAAAGAAAGGAACATGAGGACTAAAAAATACATGACAAAGATAATAGTTTTCAAGGGTTAAGCCAATGTCTGTGTGTTTCATGCTCCATAAATCATGTCCTGGATTTTCTCTCCCCCACTGAATCATTGCTTCAGAAGGAGGCGGCAGTGGGCAACTTCCAGAATGAGGAGGTCTTTGCTCAGTTTTGCACATGAGGCTTTCCTGAGCCCTACTGAGACAATGGTCTTGGAGTTGGGAGCTTTGTTGGGAGTGAAAAGTTTTCCTAATTCCTAAAGCAGCTCTCTTTGTATATGAAGAGCAGGGTTTGAGGCTCTGAGCAAGGAGTGTTACTCTACACCAAAGTGTAGACCGGATGGAGGATCTTCCTATCCTACGGAAGATGGGTGGAGGGGAGAAAGATGGGAGGGCTGGTTGCCAGACATCAGTTGCCAGACGTCAGTGTCCTGACTGCCTCCTTCTCCAGCGCCCGGGACCCTCCAAGTTTCTGGATGCTTCCCTGGACTTTAACCTCACATTGGCTTTCTCTTTCTAGTCACTTGTTCTCAAACCCTGTGTGATCAAGGGCTGCGCCCAAATCACCTAGTACCCTTGTTTAAAACACATAATTCCAGCCACCCCAGGACCTATAGAATGAGAATTTCTAGGGCGACTGAGAATCTGTATGCTTTACAAGTGCCCTGGCACGATTCTGGTTAGAGCCCTGTTGGAAAGCACTGGCGGTGCAAGTCTTCCTCTTGGTCCCTCGTCTGACCTTCTCAGACCCACAGACTCCCCAGGCTTGTAAGAGCTGGGCCCCAGAACCCCACCCTCCTCCCCTGATTTATTTTTCTCTGTGGTACTATCACCAGCTAACATTCCATTTATTTTACTTATTTTTTCTTTATTGTTAACTGTATAGCAATGACGCACATAACGGACACTCAACAGTGATTTGCTGGATTGGTGGATGGATGGATGGATGGATAGGGAATCACAGAACCAAGAAGCTTTCTACCTAAGGATATATGTTACAACTGAGATAAAAGGGAAACAAAAGGGAAATAATTTCATCAAAGAAAAATTACATAAGAGGATGTGGCCGCTTGTTGGCTTTCTCTTTAGAGGGTCTCAAGTCTAGGCATATGTAGAAATAGAGAAAGCAGGTCACAGAGACGCAAAGAGGAGAAGAAGGCTCACCGAGGGCCTGGGGCAGAGGAGACAGAAGAGAGAAGCTCGGGGAACCCATGGGAGCCCGCACTCCACCGGGACATGGGAACCTGGCTCAGTTTTCCCACAAATAGCTATGGAATGTCAATAATCTCCAGTCCTTTCTGAATTAGTAAGTTGCTTTGGGACTTTTATTATCAAACTTGAGAGTTTATTCTTGAAATAAAGATGCGTTTTCCCTTGGAATTCTGAGGCTTTTTCCTTCAGCCCCTGGCAGCCTAAGTTAAGTACTTTACTCCCTGTGACTGTAGGTGTCATTGATATTCATAAAGTTCTGGATGGCACTGTCTTTATTTGTGTGGCTATTAGGCTGTCTTGGCCAACAATGCCTGAAAGTTACTTTAAACTTTAGCATTCTATCATGAATCCATGGTTTTATTTAAAATAAAATTGGTTTTTGGTTTATGTCTTACCAGGGATAATATAGAGAGATAGAGAACCAGTGAAAGTTTGATTGATGCATATCTGATCCCGGAAGAGACCGTCAAAATCAGAGTCCAGTGACAGACAAGTTATCGGGATTTATATGAAAGGATGGCTGAGCATTGCTGGGAAAACAACTGATTTTTTTATTAGGGAAAATTCTGTCTGATTAGCCTATCGGAATTTTCACCCCATCTCCTAAGAGGTTAATTTTTTTTAAAGGGGCAACCAGTAGACTTACTTGGATTTTTACAGACACTTTTGCTAGATTCTTTACCAAAGACTATTAATAAATAACGCTGGGATTGTGTAAAAATTTATTATGGGTCAGGAAGTAAATAGATTCAGTTTCAAGAAACAAAACTGGGGCTGAATTAATCCTTCTCTGAGGAAATACACAAATAATGGGATTCCCTGGGGACCCGGCTTAACACTAATTTTATTTTTAAATTTTATAATTCATCTGAGAGAGGGAGACTACCATGAAATTTATGCATTTGTATATTTCTCTAAGTTCTTCTGGTTTGAAAAATATTAAATCAGTTGGAGTGAGTTTCTAAGACTCTTCTAAGATTGTGTAAGTCAGCACAAAAGTGTCAGATAACCTTCAAGCAAGAATAAAATAATACATTTAGGAGAAAAGCATGTAAACCATACTTATACGATGACGAACTTCAAGCTATGAATAACTACCAGGGAAAAGGATTTGAAATTGAGGATTGGAAAGGCCCCGTGGTCATCTAATTCAGTAAAATATTGTAAACTGGCTTCCTCTACACATAGGGATTCACTGTGCATATTAAAAGCTTGGGGAGAAAACTGCAGTAAATAAGTCTGTTTAATTTTGTTTATTCTGGGTTCAAATAAGTTTTCAATAAGTGAAAACATGGGACGTTAATATCATAGTCGGCTACCGAGAGAAGGGAGGCTTTTGAGCACCATGCCTTTGGAGGTAGATTCACGGGGAACTCCATTACCAAGTACTTCTAGCAGAGACCAAGCTCCACATTGGATGGACCACGGATCCAACCCAATATGGCAGCTCAAATCTTCTCAGTCCTCAAAGCCCAGTAAAAGTGGTGGACATTTGCTCATTTGTCCAGATAACTAAGCTGATGGTGACCCACTGAGTGGATAGAAGAGACCTGGCAGCTCCAAACAGGAGAGCCTGAAGCTGGCTGTGTGTGTCACCCAAGAGTAAGAGCAAATCATATCTCTGCACATGGGGACTCAGCTAAAGAAAAGCCAGACTGGACTTCCCTGGTGGCGCAGTGGTTAAGAACCCGTCTGCCAATGCAGGAGACATGGGTTCAAGCCCTGATCTGGGAAGATCCCACATGCTGTGGAGCAGCTAAGCCCACGCACCACAACTACTGAGCCTGCACTCTAGAGCCCGCGAGCCACAACTACTGAGCCCACGCGCCACAACTACTGAAGCCCGAGCGCCTAGAGCCTGTGCTCCAGAACAAGAGAAGCCACCGCAATGAGAAGCCCGCGCGCAGCATCGAAGACCCAACGCAGCCAGAAAAAAACAAAAAAGAATTAGCTTCAGCATTTTTAATGACCTTTAAATCACACATAATAAAATCTTGATTGACCAGACTATTAAAAAAAAAAAGAAAGAAAGAAAAGTCAGAAAATCAGACCTACAGGGAAGGCTGGTATCCCTCCCAGTCACTGCTGATCCAGCTCAATGCCTAAGTTTTCACTTTCATCCAGATGTTTCCTGTCAGGAAGACACAGTCAATAATGTACGAATCTTAAAGACGGAGACAGATGTGGTTATTATTCCCTCTAGTCCTTTCCCGCCTTGGAGAAGACATATTGCTCGGGAATGACTACAATTTTTAAAAATTTAAGTTGATCTGGCCAGCTTATGAGTAAATGCCTAGCCATGACCATTTCAGAGCAAAAGTCTTTGCAGAATTACAGTCATCATCACAGTTTAGTTTGGCCTTTAAATTTTCACTGTAAACGCTTCAGACAATCACGCACGAGGGCTTCTGTCACAGAACATGGTCTTCCAGCAATGTTGGAGCAAGCAGCTTTCTCTGGGCTGCATCTGCTCCCAGAAGCCTATTTTTAATATTTGCTTTTATTTCTTAATCCTTCCAGACAATAAAAATGAAAGTCATTATAACCAAGTATGGCTGTGGTAATAAATACTTCAGAGTCCGAAAATACATTGTCCCTGCCTGACCAGTTGCCCAGTTTCCAGAACGTCTAGGTATTTGTCTAGCAGCAAGAGACCATTATCCTGCAACACAGTTGTATTCCACTGACACCTAGTCTCCTAATTAAAACTGGTATAATGATGGACTGCTTAAATTCTGGTTAAACATGTTCCTTTTCCATTTGCATTCAAAAGAAAACATACTCTTCCTCATGGGCACCCCATCCTGGGTTATAATTTGGTTTTCCTTTGCCAGCATCATAATGTCAGTCTGACGTGCCGCTGGTTAAATCTAAAAGAGCATCTACATGTGCCTCCCAGCTTGCCTGTTGCTTGGCAACACCAGTGGCCACCACCTCGTCAGGGTGAGTTCTCATTGGTTACAACTCTTGACAGGAGCCACTGACTTATTAGGAATGACACTTGATTATTCACCTAGACGGCTAGAGCTGATACTTACCAGCGGGAGATTTTGCATAAAATAAGTCATGGATATTTTTAATATCTGGGTGGCAGAAGGAGGCTACCAGTTTCGTTAACTGGTATTAATTTTACATTTATTAGTCACCAGTTTAGAGCACTCTAACATATTACTTTTCTATTTTCTAATCCAATAATATGTTTAAATACCATCTCCCATCTCCATTAGCTGACCCTTATTTATTCAGAAAATCCCCCTCTGATGAGTTCCTAAACAGCATTATAAACAGGTCTAAGAATGCCAAACAGAATGAAACATTAAATTCATAAAATTCAACCAATATTTATCAGCTCCTGTCTTTAAGGGGTTTATAATGTAGAAGGTGCAGAAACTCCTACATTATTACCAGGACAGTGACAGAGCGCACATCTTCTCTTGAGCATCGGAACTGAGCCCTGAAGATCTTGCTGAGTTTTGACGGAGGGAGAAGGTGCGTTGCAGGTGGAATGAGCGGCAGGAACAAAGGCATCTAGACAGAAAGTACAGGGTGTGTTCAGGGACCAGAGGAGTACATATTGGCTGGAACACGGCGTACGTGGAAGGGATTAGTGAGGAGAAACTGGAAGAAGAGGTAGAGGCATGGAGTCGGCTGTTCTGTCAGGGGAAGGCTTGGTACAAACTTCACTGTAGAGTGAGGAGCTATTAAATCCTTGAAAGCGGTGGGGGGGGGGAGTAAGGAAGAGGGCTTCCACTTCAGCTGTTTAGCCTCCAAGATGCCAGACGTCCCCTGGACCCTGGGGCGGAGCAGGGAAACCGAAAGGGGTCCCTCTGGAGTCTCTGCTCTGCCGTGGCCCCCAGGCGGGTGGCTCCCAGGGGCCGTGTTTGATCTCAGAGTGGTAGCCTCTGCTCGGGCTCTTCTCTGAATCCCTCTACGTGTATGGACAGGTGTGGCACCCAGCCTACACAACATCCATGTGCGGGGGTGGAAGGGGGGGTGGGCATCGCAGTTTAGAAGTCTGAGTTGACACAGGAGAGACCCTCTCCCTGCTCAGGAAATGTGTCTCCCCCCAGCACTCAGGCTGACCCCATTCCGCAAACTTCCAGGAGCTCCAGAGGCTTAACTGTGCGTGTTTGTTTGCTTTTCAAGCTCATGGCATCAGAGCTGCATTGAGCAAAATTATAACCTAGAAGTTAATTAACTGAGGAGCAAAAGGAATGTGGATGCTGATTTTGGAGAAAAAAGCAACAAGCCAGGAGTCAGTGGATCTGGAGTCTCACTTTTATTAAATTATGTAAGCATAAAATCAGATTCTGCCTTTTAGATCTTTATGTAATTCTGAAGTCAGTGCGTCAAACCGATGTCAAAAGGCCTTCTTAGGGATGGCATTGCTGGAGGCTTTACTGCCCGCAACTAGGAAGCTGCCTGCTCTTTCCATGGTCCCCAAGCAACTGTCTCAGCTGCTGCCTAGTGACCTCGGAATCCTAGCGTGTCCATGGAAAGAGACTCTGCAGCTCATTGCAAATAGCCCCTCAGTTGGGAGTGAGTGAGGACTCAAGTTCAGAGAGATTCAAACGACTTGTCCAAAGTAAGAGGTAGAACCAGTATGGGTCTCAGGTCTTTCACTCAGGGCCAGCTCCCAGCAAACTGCATTGCATTCATGCTGCAATGGAAAGAGCACCTCACTCCATTAACGTTTCTTACATACCTTCTATGTCAAGGCCCTCAAGGAATATTGAGTCACATCCTGTTCTACAGAATCAACTGAATGTGTTGCGTTGTGCTCATTTCTAACAGAGCAAGTACCAGAAACTTCAATAATACACGTGACAACATACAGCAGTTGCCAGAAGACGGCGTCCCTGAAAGTGTATTAGCTACCTCTTGCTGTGTAACGGATTACCCCCAAACTTAGCTTAAAACAACAACCCTTTATTAGCTCATTGCTTCTGTGGGTCAGGAATCTGTGCATGGCTTAGCTGGGTGCCCCTGCATCAAGGTCAAGTAGTCAAGCTGTTGGCCTGGGCAGTGATCTCATCTGAAGTCTTAACCGGGAGGAGATCTGTTTCTAAGCTTACTCACATGGTTATTGGCAGGATTCAGTTCTTAGCGGGCTTTGGAGGGTAGGATAAGAAGCTTTGTTCTATGTCCTAAGAGCAGGCGGCTTCCTAGTTGGGGGCAGTAAAGGCTCCAACAATGCGATCCCTAAGTCAGTGGGAATCTCCAAAGAATTTTAACAAAACATTGCACAGATGACAAGTATTTTCAGAAGACCAATCTGGTGACTGAGTACAGGATGGATTAAAAGTGAAAAGACAGGAGGTACTTTCTGAAATTGTTTTCTTAGTACATCTATGTGCCAGGCACTATACAAGGTACCCAGACTATAAAGATGCTTAAGATATGGTCCTTGTTCTCAAGAATCTCATAGATGATACCTCATAGATGATAGCTATGTTCCAGGTTACAAGCAGCAAAGCCTGAATTAGAGTGGTCCCTAGGGAGAAAAAGATGAAGGGACAGATGTAAGAGAGGAAGTGATGTTAACATGGTGAGGCAAGACAGGTGGATCCAATAGGACACTGTCCGCGTGGAAGAAGAGAAGAGAGAATGATGCCGGGCATCCCAACCAGTCTGGGAGCATGGGACTCTTCCAGAGGACAGCCGCCAGGCTCGGAACACTCACTGCCTTCTAAAACTTGCACACATTTTGTTTCTAATCTTGGACACAACTCTTCAACAGAGGTATTATTATTCCCATTTTGCAGATGAATAAATAGACTTATTGAGGTTAAGCTATTTGCCCATCACACAACTAGAAAGTGCCAAGGAGAGGAAACCTAATTATTGGCTTTGAGTGTTTTCTCTCCCCAGGCCAAGTGTATTTTACAACTTCAGAGTCTTAGCCTCGAGAAGACCTCTCTACCTCCTGGAATTAACTCTCTTGTCCTCTGTCTACACCTTGATTCACACTTCCTCAGACTCAGTCAGTAAAGATTCCATTTTTTTTTTTTAACTAAGCAATTATACAGTAAACTCCAGGTGAGCAAGGACTTCCTTCCTTGGGGAATTTCCTTCCCAGGCTGAGGATGGTGCTTTTCCCTTGATGGTTACTGCTAGTTACCAAAAATCTGACCATCCTTACACTCAGCATCATCTATAAAAAAGATAACCAGGGGGCTTCCCTGGTGGCGCAGGGGTTGAGAGTCTGCCTGCCAATGCAGGGGACACGGGTTCGAGCCCTGGTCTGGGAAGATCCCACGTGCCGCGGAGCAACTAGGCCTGTGAGCCACAACTACTGAGCCCACGAGCCACAACTACTGAGCCTGCGCGTCTGGAGCCTGTGCTCCACAACAAGAGAGGCCGCGACAGTAAGAGGCCCGCGCATCGCGATTAAGAGAGGGCCCCGCTCGCAGCAACTTGAGAAAGCCCTCACACAGAAACAATGACCCAACACAACCAAAAATAAATAAATTTTAAAAAAATAAATAAAAAGATAACCAATGTGAGAGGTGAGAGATGCAAAATGGGAAACTTTATCCCCAGGCTTGGCTGCTGGACTATAATCCTTCCCCCAAATCATTCTTTTTAATCATTAATTTAAAAATTAATAACATTAATATTTTTTCTGATTATGAATATAACATATGTGCATTATGAAAAAAATGTGGAAAAAACAAAAATAGAACTCACTCATTATCCTACAAAGAAGATGAAACAGAACAACCAAATGAGAGTCTTTTGTTAAGATCTGTGTGATGATAGCATTGTGCATTCATCTGTGCATGTGTGTTTGCACAAGCCACCTATGCCTGCTTGTCTGCAAATCTAGGGGAATAACTGTGGGGTTTGTGGATTGTATAAAGATGATTGCAAGCCCATCAAAGAGAGCTTTTGTTTGTATGCAACTCATGTAAGAGTAAATATTCCATAACTGCTTGGGTATAATGCAAGGAAGAAAACCTGAAGTGATGGTATTGTCCAACATACAGATCATGCTCCAGTGTCTTACAATATTTTCTCTGCATTGCTTTTTAAAACATTTTTCATATTACATGCCCCATCTCATATCACATTAACCTACGTAAAAATGTCATTATCCATTCAGTTCAACAGACAGCAGGCAGAGTGTGGTAGAAATTATAATCACGCCAGCCGACAACAAAGCAGCCTAACCACAGCACACAGAAGAACTGATGGTGGGCAGCTGGTCCAGCCTCCACTTTGCACTGTCCAGGCATACGATCGGATTCAATATGGAGAGACCCCTCTTTATACACAGGGCATGCTTCTGAAGAGTTGCGTGTAAATCAAATTTTATGTTGCATCCCAGCTTTGTTGCATGAAAGAAGCTTCAAGCTTGATATCTAAAGAGACTTCCTTTCAAACAGTATTCTTCATTTTACCATGTTACTATCCCTCTGAAATAAATCTAAAAGACATTTTGGTATATGAGATCGCATTAAGGTATAGTTCACTTGTACCGCTAATTTTATTAAAATAATGGAAGGAATGTAGTCAGTGAGCTAGTCATAGAAATGGGACTTAGAGAGTACTAACTTCTCCAGCATTAAGTTAGTCAGAGCTTTACTGAGAGTAAAAGCCTAGAGGCTACTAGAAGTGACCCGTTTGCCCACACTTTTGTACTGATGGATTATTAAATTGATGGCTTGTGAGAATTTAGAAAAGAACGCAGCAGTCATAAGCGTCCAACTCAGAATTACCAAGATAGTAATTCAGGAGAGTCATCCTCATTTTTTCCTCTTTTTTTTTTTGAGTGGACTTCAGGATAGGTAGATGAGGTAGATTATACTTCTGTTCTGGCAAATTACTTGGCAAGTCCTCCACCACTGACATTGATAAGATGCTGCCTGGGGGATATTTACTTAGGTTCACGCACAGCTGACCAAAGAGCTGGAAACAGTGATACTGACCAATTCCGTGGCTGCCTAAAGTCTAGTGGAGGGCCACAGCTCTGTGTCCGATCCTGTGTACATAGCGACAAACTAAAGGCTTAGAAGGCATACTGACCAAATTCCAAATGGAACAAAGAAGGAATAGCCAAGGACACAGGAGATGACATTTGAATGTGTGAGCACACCCTTGGTCCACCCACACTGAGTACAATCACCCCAGTGCTCTAAGCCCTTATGGCTTGATGAGCAGAAAGTTCTTTTTCCCCAGATTTCCTCTCCAGATACTCCCTCTAAGAGTCCCGGCAACAAAATACAAGGGGAGGGTCTCAGACGCTCTGCCGTCCCTCCACTGGGTGTGTAGGTGTGTTCTGCTTTGCACATCTGCTCCTTGACCAGCTGCCCATAGGTGCCACCCAGGCTACTGTCCCCGCCCCGGGCCATGGAGCCCTGAACTCAGACTAGCTCACTCAGTCTCACTCAACAGGGGCGCCCTTCTGCTTCCCAGGACCAACTCCCACAGCCAGCAGTGGGGTCCCTGGGGACACAGTACTTTCCTTACATCCCAGAGCACATGGGGCTGGCTTGGAGGGGGCCATAGGAAGGAGGGGTCCAACGAGACCGTGGGATCCTGCAGCCTCGGGCAGCAGCAGCCCAGGCTGGCCCCCCTGCTGGGCCTCTCCAATCACCTGACTGTCTCAGGGCAGGTAAGAGATGGCTCTGCTCAGAACAAATGGTGGGACAAGTTTCTACAGCAATACGTGTTAGGTCAGTGTAAAGCCTTTCCAACGAATGGACCCTCGAGGGTCAAAAAACCAACTGCACATGATGATGACTCGTGGAAAAACACCTTGTGGTTTTCGTTGACCTGAACGTCAATATTTGTCTGTGTTATGTGTCTTCCCAAAAAGTCAACATGTACCCCTGGCTTTGCGACTGACTTGCAGGGAAGGGATCCATTTATGATTTACGGGATTGCACCTGAAATGCTGTTTCCATTTTTACTATATACCAAGTGCTGTTCTAAGTGCTGGGGATACAAAAATGAACAAACAGACAAAAGTCTCTCCTGATCTCAGGAACTGATATTTTGGTATCAAAAAAGTAAACTCTAAACATAAGTAACATTTCAAAGTATGTTTTCCATATGAAATGCTCAGAACAATGTATCACAGCATGTTGCTTTAGCTACAATGTTTGCCCATAATGTACACCGGTTAAAAGGATTCTGCAGCCATAAAGAGAAACAAAATTGAGTTATTTGTAGTGAGGTGGATGGACCTAGAGTCTGTCAGATAGAGTGGAGTAAGTCAGAAAGAGTAAAACAAATACCATATGCTAACATGTATATATGGAATCTAAAAAAAAACAAAAAACTGGTTCTGATGAACCTAGGGGCAGGATAGGAATAAAGATGCAGACGTAGAGAATGGACTTGAGAACACGGGGAGGGGGAAGGGTAAGCTGGGACGAAGTGAGAGAGTGGCATAGACTTATATATACACTACCAAAATAGATAGCTAGTGGGAAGCAGCCGCATAGCACAGGGAGATCAGCTCCGTGCTTTGTGACCACCTAGAGGGGTGGGATAGGGAGGGTGGGAGGGAGACGTAAGAGGGAGGGGATATGGGGATATATGTATACGTATAGCTGACTCACTTTGTTATACAGCAGAAACTAACACAACATTGTAAAGCAATTATACCTCAATAAAGATGGTGAAAATAAATAAATAGATGTTAAAAAAAAAAAAAAAGATTCCCCTCGTCGTTTCCGACTTGGCTTTTCAAACATACAGGAGAGAATAAAAGGTCACGTGCATGCCCATCAGGCTCCACAAAGAATTCCACCCACTCAAGCCGGACTTTTGGGGTCAATGTAGTGGGTAGCCAAAATGAGACCTAAATTTGTTGAAGGTGGGTCACAGCTACATGAACGTTCATAATACCATTCTTTCTTTCTGTGTGAATGTTAGGTGTTTTCCATAATAAAGACATTTTAGTATTAAAAAAAGAAATTCAGTAGTTGTCCTGCATGGGCACTGAAGGCTTTTAAAGTCTAGGGTTCCCTATATTTGAAGGTTTAAACAGCTTAAGCAGAAGTGAATAACCATCCATCCACATGCTGTACAAATGACTTTTGTACTGAACAAGAAGTTGAAATGGATGACCTCAGGTTCCTTTCAATACTGAGATTCTATATTCTAGTGGAGGATCTAAAGTATAATTGGAACCAAGCAAACAGGGATTTGGGCTAATTCCAGAGTTGGTACATATGGATTGTGGTCTATTTACTCTCTAATGCTAACCAAATGTCACGAAACTGAGTACTGAGTCTCATTTCTAAGCATTTAATGATCATTTTCATAATTATTTCACAGTATTTACTCTAAATCCTTCCTTCTTTTTTGCTTTCAAAAAAAAAACAGATTGCTTAAACTAAAATAGACGTTTACAGCAATCGTATTTGATAATATTTGTGAATTTTAGATCTTCCTCTTGAATCTTAGGTGCATGAAAGCTACATTCGAAATGACGACCATTTTTCCAGGAAGCACCCCATATAACCTCTTCATCTGCCGCTCATTTAGGTGTGCTCCCTGCATGGTGTCCTAATTACAACTTTGTTATCTGCTATCAGATGATGCCTCTAATCAGCCAAGCCTGCAACCTGCTCCTGGCCCATTTAAAGCACTACGCAGAATCCAGGGACGCTTTCGACATCCAGAGGTAAGGGCGTTGCATGGCTACATTACAGATGAGAAATCACCCGTTCGAATTGCTGCTTCTTGTAACTGTACGTAATTGCCAGACAATTACCTTGGGACCAGCAAACTATGGAAATGCTAGAAGCTCCTAAAAGTATGGGTGGACGGAGAAGAAGAAATGAAAACCACGGAAAATGTGAAGCAAAAGCAGACGAAGCCCAGGGGGTTGTGGCTTGTGGAGGGAACCCTGAGTGGGCAGTGTTTTGTGGGTGGACTTGCCCTCCGACCTCTATAGACCCAGGAGTGGGCAAGATATGTCTGGGCAGAAAGGACAGCGTCCTGAGGGGCGGGGGGTTGGGGGAGAGGAGTCCATGCATTTTTAATTCAAGAAAAACGGTGGCACCCCTCAGGCTAGAAGCCAGGACTTAGTGGCAGGCCCTCAGTTTAAACGACTGACTGTCTGGCTTTTTGCCTAATTGTCCTGCGCTAAATTATGGTTTATACCAGATGAAGAGTCACACAGCAGATTAGCCAGAAGCCAACTCGCTCTTATTATCATTGTTAATAAAATAATAACATAATCATCACCAGCATTTACATTCTACCGTATTATTTACAAAACTCTCTCCTCTACATTCTCTCTGGTCATGAGATGGTGAGTTGGGTAAAGATAAGATGGGCCCAGCAGCCATAAAAACAAAGTAAACAACTCTTAAAACCTTTACATCGTCAACAGTTAGGATCAGATGAAATCACATTCAGTAGTCGAATTATTGTTTTTGCTGTCACAGGGAAATGTGTCATCAATTATAGAAATGTTTTCAGTAAAAACAGTCAAAATAAAAGACGTCACCCGGAGGAAATGTCGTGTAGTCCTTAATGATAAGTGATTGGTTATAGAATTTATGAAGAAAAGGAACTAAGCATGTGCCTACCTCAAGCCAGAAAAATAGACCTTTTCATTATAAAAGGATATGAACACCCAGTTGTGAGCCTTTTTAGAAGCAACCTGACTACCCCTATGACATAGCAAAAAAGAATTATTCTAGCTTAAAACGGCCATTTGGGGGGCAGGTTTCCTAGAACCTAAGAGGTTAATTTTTCTGAAGTTACTGCCAGACACTTTTCCTTGTGTCTGTTTCTAAAGTGCAATGTGTGTTTCCTATAATAATATACATATGTTCATGAAGCTGGTACCAAAGTTTGTCTTGTATTTATTTGAGCCTAAAAGGGCCCTGGTTTTTTGTTTGTTGCTCTTATGAAAACTGTAAAATCCCTAGGAAGAAGAGGGAGACAGAGCTAATAAAACTAGAAAATCAGGTTGTTAATTTCATCAATCACAATTTGCTGTACATCCGTCAATCGTTAGACGCTGGCCTTGGATGGGCTCTGCAAGGCCTCTGTAAAGCACATAGGCTTCGGGTCAAGTGTTTTCCCTCCTTCCTGGGGAGGAAAATATAAAGTGTACTTCTTGGTTTTGACTGAGTCCGGTTTGCAGCTACCGGAAGGAAGGCTGAAAGTTGAATACCTGAGGCTCTCCTCCCCTCCCCCATCTTTGTCTAGATCGGCTGTTATGTGTTTATGTTTCCCCCTCAAATTCTGCTCTCATGCCCCCAGGATCTAATCCTGGGGGCTCCTCTCCCACCACCTCGCTTCGGATCTGCCAGAAGCTCCCCTTTCAAACAGGTAGACGATGGAGTCGTGCCCCTCCAGGAGTGGGTATGATGGGGAGGCCCGTGGCTGAGTCCTTTCCAAACGCAAACTGTTCTCTCTCCCGTAGGTGCTACTGCTGCTACACCACAGATGTGGTTGCCAGCGTCGCCTTTGGCGCCCAGGTGAACTCCCAGAAGGCTCCCGGGCACCCCTTTGTGAAGCACTGCCGGCGCTTCTTCGCAACCTCCATCCCCAGACCGATCCTGGTTTTAATCTGTAAGTACAGCTCCTGTGGAGGGGGGGGGTAAATTGGGCAAGTTGGGCAGACCCCGTGACACCCCGGTGGCCCCAGAGGGCTTCGGGGCTCAGCCCCTGCCACCTGGAAAGGGTACTCAGGGTGTCTCTGAGAGTCACCCTGCGGAGTCTGCCCTGCAGAGCCCCTGTTTTCCTGGAGCCGCCCAGGCTCCTCTGCACCAGTCTGGAGCCACTTATTACCAACACAGGTAGCCCTGGCCTGGCTCATCGCTGCCTTAGCGAGCATGGCCGCCGTGCACCGGGCTGAGTGCTTTGCCTGCATCGCTTCTGTTAGTGCTGGTTTTCACCCCATCAGGAAGGCATTCTCCTCCCCACTTTACAGATGAGAAAACTGAGGCTTAGAAAGGCAGAGCCAAGACTGGAACCCAAACCTTTCATTTTCTAGGGCATGTTTCTCACCCCCAGCAAATTCCTCCTTAGAACCCTTCTCTGCTTGAAGCCAACGCATAGTGAATTAGAAATCATATGTGATGGGTGACTAGCAGATTACCGAATGCTGTGGAGACCAGTCCATTTATTTTATTTCTGTTTTAGAAGTGAGTTTTTACCCTCTGGCCAATTCCGGCATCTTCTTGCTTTTTATGGAAGCAATGAAGTGTTGTTATTACGGTTATTGATTATTGCCATAATTCCTAACCATTCTGCTGGGCTGGTAAATTCTATTCATTCCTTGGTTAGTTTCATTCCCATTTCTGAGTCAATTTCTGTGGAAGCCCCAGTCACCTCCATCTGCTCTGCACTGACATCGTAGGAGTTGTCCCTCTGGGGGTCCAAGCAGCCTCCTCCTTCGCCCCTCACCCTCTGCACTCCAGGGAAATGCCCTTGCCATCAACCATGGAGCGCCCTGCAGGGCAGGTGGGTCCGCTGTTCCATGGCTGCTGCCGCTCCAAGCCCTCCCTCCCTGCTGTGTCAATCTGGTTCAGGCTCCCACTGTTGAAAAGGGGCGTGGATCCATTAGGGTCCTCTCCCCCGGCTCCCACATGTGCCTGTGTACAGTAGGCCCACCGTGAATGCTGAGGAGCTGAACTGAGCTGAGCTCCCCAGAGACGGGCTTGGCCCACGGCCCAGGCTACCGTCCAGGAGGGAGCCTCGTCATGGAGGCTTGTCATGCCCAGGGCATGGTGGCAAGGGCACAGGCTGCACATGGCACGGTAAGGGACGTGCCCACAGGGGACGAGGCCAGCATCCCTGTCAGCAGCCACAGTGGCAGCTCTTAGAAACAATTCAGGTGGCAGCTCTGGGGAAAATGATCCAAAGGAAAATAAAAAATGCAAATGACCAGAAAGTTAAGTAAGTAGATCGGCTTCTACCACTTGCTAAGACTTGAAACATGGCCTACAATCTGTTCTTTCCTGATGAAATACAAAGACCTTGGACCCTCATCTCTAGGACCTGGGAAATTAACCTATGAGCATGAGACCTGAGGGGTAGATGGAAGTGGGGATTCAACTGTACAGACGTTTATCAAGTGCTTACTATGTGCAAGGAAAGGTAAGGGGTCCCGAGGTAGAATAAGACAGAACCCTGCTCTGAGCAGTGGCAGTTCAGAGGGGAAGACAGGCCTTCAAAAGACCGATTCAAGGCCAGGGCTCGCTTCCTGGCAACAGGCATCTAATAGCCCTGGTTTATTCTCACCCCCTTTTCAATGCTACTTTTGTTTTTCTCTTTCAAGTATCATTTCCATCCATAATGGTCCCACTGGCCCGGATTTTGCCCAATAAGAACCGAGATGAACTGAATGGCTTTTTTAACAGACTCATTAGGAATGTGATTGCCTTGCGGGACCAGCAAGCAGCAGACGAGGTAACGTATTTTAATAGGACACAGCATCGAAATGGAGTAGAAGCTAAGCTGGCATTGCTGTCTGTTTTCTCTCCCTCCAGTCCCAACCCCACACACCCACACCATGCTGTCCTTCGGTGGCCTACCCCTTAGAGCTTGCCGGGGCAGCCGAGGCGGGGCAGTGAGGAGGGGTAAATAAGGAGAGAAGGGTGAAAGCAAGCAGGAAGGGCGGTGGGGAGAAGCCCAGAGCAATCTGTCCACACTCTGACCCAGGCGAGTAGAATTCAAGCTGTCCTCCCCCAAGCCCACGGGCCTCCCTATTTCAAGCATCACTCCCAGCCCAGGTTACGGGCAGCCTCAGAGAGTTTTCTAGGTAAATTTGCCCACGTGTTTTTCATCGGTGTATTCTTTATATTGAAAAACAGCAAGACGGAGCTTTACAGCACAAACAGCATCATCATTAGAGGGGAGTTCAGGCAGCTGTCACCAACCCCACGTTCCCTTTCTGCGTGGGGGGCGTTGCTGCAAAATGCGCGGTCGAGGGCTTCTCGTGCTTCACTGAGACCTAGAAATTTCTTTCCTCCTTGAAGACTTGCCCTGTGCTTGGCTCACAGTAGGAATCGAGTAAATATCTGTTGACTGAACTTGGCTGAGAATAGAAATAGGAGTTTTCAGTGTCAAGGAAAATAACTTCAATACTGCATATGCTCACGCATGTATAATGCTATCCTTTATGGCCCTTACTGCAGTCAAGGAAACCACTTAAAAGGAAAAAACAAGGCTGAAGTGTCTCTTCCCGAGCTGACTTGTGTCAGATGTAGCTGTAGCATGTTTTCTCAAAGACTGGGCGGCTCGGGGGGGATCACCAAGCGGGGGACGGAGGTCCAGTGCTGCAGCATTGGCCGAGCGTGAGATCAGGGGTCAGTTAGTGGCCGGGTGCACGGAGCAGCCTCAGGCACAGCCTCGGCCTGCCCGGCTTCACTTTCTGGATCCTGTGCAGCAAAGGTTTCCTAGACCAGAAGGTGACGGAAGCTCACAGGTGCAGACAAGCTCACAGCCCTTTGGCCCAAACCGCTGAGAACTCAACCTGCCGCCCTTAGAGGTGTGGGAAGAATCAGCTCCCTGGTGTCCCTGGCCCAGCTCTGCCATCTAAAAGGACAGACTGTTCTCATCCAGGTTCATGCCTCTCCAGGGTGAGGATGGAGCCTGGGGAAGGAGTGGCGAGGGAAGTCCCATTTTCAAACCTTAGTATCGCGGTGAAGGTCCTCCTTCACGCATGTGGGGTTTGTCACACACCCCGCCCCCAGCCTGAAACACACTGGTTGTAGAATCAGGCTGAAAATTCTAACCCTGTTGCACCAAATAGCTTACTAAGAGGTGAGGGGTTATTAAAGGTCCAATTACTGGGATTGCCTCAAGCTTTTCCTTTTATAAACTCGAGAGCTATTTGTTTCAAACAATGAGCTGATCTGAGAAAAACCTCCCAACCACAAATCCAGGACTGCCCGTGTCAAGACAGAGCTATATGGTTACTAAGAAAACTTGCTTTAAACCCATCTAAACTCTGTAGACATTCCATCAAGCAGATGTGTGTTTGCGCAGTGGAAAATGCAGCACAGATGTTAAAAGGTAAATATTTTCCTAAGCTCTGGCCGATGGGTGGATTAGACACCTACATCTATCAGGGTGCATATTTCTCTTGGATATAACCATAAACCAGCACTGTTGCAGTCCTAAATGGGCAGTGTTCAAATAGCCTCCGTGATGCAGTGCAAACAAAAGAAACCCATCTACACTAATGCTCCTCTCCAGCGCACGGGCCCCAGAGAGCAGCCCTTTCCTCTGGCCTCTGGAGCTGGAGGTTAAGACAGATTTCTGTAAGGCTCCATAGCCCTGAAGCAGCCTGGCTGAGCCGGGATGAGAGGAAAGGTTGCCAGCTGCAGCTCTGCCACGGGGAAAACCCAACAGTGTGGATGTGCCTGTGCCCTCCCTCCCATCGTTGCCCCCACATGACTCCAGCAAAGCCACAAGCAAGCCTCAGGGACCACAGCTGTACCGCACCCGAGGAGTTTCAAACGTGCCGGCCAAGAGAGAGCCCGGGGATGCTCTGCGGTCCCCAGCTAGCATCCCGGAGCCGATAGAGCAGAAGATGCTCACCTCCCACGCGTGCCATCGTGCCCTGCCCCGGGACCAGGGGTAGAGTCCCGGTTGTTGACCAGGCAACAGGAAGGCAGCTGGCGGAAAGCCAACCCTTGTGGATGCCATTTGGGAAGCAGAACGAGTAGGGCTAGGGCGGAAAGAGGGTGGAAAGGGCCATTCTCTCAGCCATTCCCACCCGAGCAGACTGGCAGGACACTGAGGCCTTGCCTCCTAAGTCTCAAGGTTCTTGCCACCCACAGGCTTAGCTGGGAGCCCTGCTGCAATCTCAGCAGACACCCCCCAAGGTCACAAAGCTGGGAAGCAGTAGAGCTGCAAACGTCTCACGTCTCCAAGGCTCCTGCTCCGAGTGGCACGCAGTTGCGAGCAGATCCAACACAGCCTTCCTCAAAATGCACGTAGGGCGTTGCATGTTTATCTGTGGGGCTGTTTATTGCATAGCTAACGTGCTCGGCACAGTACAGGCATGGTGTGCGAGTGGAGACGCAAGAGACCCCACGTGACATAACAATCACCTTAACAGACGCTAACGTGTGGGACACAGATGATTAATGCAATAGGAATTCAGAAGCCAACCGGTTGAGACAATGATACAAGTAAAGTTCTCTGGAATTATCATTCCTTCTGTTGGTGGCTCTAATGTTCTCCCTTACGCTGTTGAGTCCCATAAACTTCAGAAAAGAGTGACATACTGGTTGTCACTCGTCACATCAAAGAGCTGTTCAAAGATGGGATGTGCCAGGTACAGACTGTCAACCCTAGAGCCATACGTAAACACTTCCATTGCTACCATGAGGGGTAGTAAAAATATAAAGAATACGCAGATTGCTGATAAGGAAGGTAGGGGGAAATGGTAAGAAACCTCTAACCACTTAAATGGGGTAGGAGATTACTGAGGATAAAAAGGACCCACATGAGGAGGCTAGACTAAGGGATGCAAAATACAGACTGGAGACTTTGAAGACAGGCTTTACCAAAGCTAGTTCCCTCCCCCGCCCCCAGGTCCTGTTAACTCCCTGCTGTGAGAAACACATGGCGCAGAAGTAAGCCCTGGACGGTGGGGAAGTGAACAGTGGAGCACATGCTTTGATTTAAATCCATATGATGCTTCAGTTGCTTTCTTGCTGGAAAGACCAACCAGCCAACAATACAAACACGGATAAAGTAAAAACAATAAAAGCCCCCCTGGTTTTCCCAGCTCCTCAGCTCGCTGTGAACTGTGGGGTATGGATGTTGCTAAACATTTTCTATGCATGGACAAACATAATTAAAGATATTGTCCATGTTCTGTTCTTACAGCAATGCGATTCTCCTATGCATACCGTTCTGCAGCTTGCTCTTCTTACTTACCGAAGTGGCTTAACGTCTTCTTGACTCAGCCCAGATAGAGCAGCCTCAGCCTCTGTAATGGCAGCGTCACAGTCCGCTGCTGGCTGCGCTAGTCTCTGAACCAGTGCCGCAGCGAGGGATGGGCAGGGGGGTTCCAGGTTCTCTCCATCTCAGACCACCCTGCAATGAAAATCCTCGCTCCTCTCAAGCTCTTTAAAAGCTGCATGTGGACTTCCCTGGCAGTCCAGTGGTTAAGATGCCGTGCTTCCACTGCAGGGGGTGTGGGTTCAATCCCTGGTTGGGGAACTAAGATCCCACATGCTGAGCAGCCAAAAAAAAAAAGTGGAAATATAGTGTCCTACACATGAAACCTATATAATGTTATAAACCAATGTTACCTCAATAAAAATAATAAATTTTAAAGACATTTTTAATAAATAAATAACTAAAAGCTGCGTGTGCACATCTTCTTTTGTGCTCCAAGAAGCCTCTCTTATGTGACTCTAAGGCCAAAATATGCTCTTTCTTCTTTTGTTCCTTAGAGGCGGAGAGATTTCCTCCAAATGGTCCTGGATGCCCGACACTCCACCACCTCCGTGGGCGTGGAGAACTTTGACATGGTCAGGCAAGTCTTCTCTGCCACTGAATGCACAGTGAACCCTTCCCAGCAACACCAGCCCAGACTCCTGTCCAAGCCTTTGACTGTGGATGAGGTGGTGGGCCAGGCCTTCATCTTCCTCATCGCCGGCTACGAGATCATCACCAACACTCTCTCTTTCGCCACCTACCTCCTGGCCACCAACCCTGACTGCCAAAAGCAGCTTCTGAGAGAGGTGGACCATTTCAGCGAGAAACACGTGAGTACAGTTGTCCATGCGATTGTATGTTCATAGAAGTGAAACTTATTTTTGATAACCATCTTGCTAAAATCACATTCTAAGTTTATAAGGGTGCCATGGCCCATCTTCTCCATCTCTCTGGGTTAACAAGTAAAATGGAGTGCTCAGAACAACAGGGAAAAAGAAAAAAAAAGAAAAGAAAAATTGTCCCATGCCTTCATGGTCTGGGGTGGTCCACGAAACCAAGCCCGGCTCAGAGAAGCTGCAGAGTCCCGGGCAGTCAGGGTCAACGATCAGGGATGGGGAAGGAGGCCTGGTTTCCCAATGCTCTGTCTGTGGGGTCTTCATGCTCAGGGAGGTGGATGTGAGCCAGGAAATGGAGCCAAGTGGAAGGCAGAAGCAGGCCTAAGGATGGGCCAAGTCAAAGCCGGAATGGAGATGGGGGGAGTGCTGAGGAATAGGTCTGTGAATGGAGTGATGTGAAACGGGGCCAAGTCCAGATTCTAGATATTCCTTCTAGATGGGGCTGCTCTTTGCTGGACTGGAAGCAAACTTCCGAAGGTGCTGAGCTCGGCTACTGTTTTTTCTGGGTGCTTATGTGTGTACTGCTTTGACTTATGAGTTGTTAAAGAAAGTCATTTAAAAACTCTGCGCTTTCAAAGGAAGACCACCATAATAGAAATCTTTCTAGTACATTCTGATGTAATGACTATTACATTCACAACGTTGGGAGGAGGCCTGTTCCGTTATTGGAACCGTCAGAATTTTTTTTTCATGTATTGAGCTGAAAACTGCTTCCCAGGAAATTCCACTTCTTTATCCCACTGGGGAAAGTAGATGCAAGGTGAGGCTTTCTTTTGAAAACTGCACTACCTGTGTTACTAATTGCCTCAACTTCTGGCTCACCACGAGCTTATGGTCCACGTAAAGTTCTGTGACGTTATGACATCCGCCAAGCCCGGTGTCCCCAGTCCACTGCTTGGACCATTGATTTTCTGAGCATAGGTGCAAGAGTTTAGATTTATCCTTATTATTGCTCAAGTCAGCCAAAATAATTTCGAATCTTGATTCTACCATCTGTCATATTAGCAATTCCTCCAGCTCTGTGTCATCTGAGACTTGCTAAGCATGTCTCCTATTTCATCCAAGTCATTGATTAAAATGTTGAGCAGGACAGGTCTTCCCTGCAGGTTGACACTGATCTATTAATCAATATTCTTTGGGCATGGAGTCTCAACAAGCCATGAATCCATTAACCCTACTACCTACTTCCACCACCCATCTCACCTCATTTCATAGGTAGTTGTGGGATTTTTTCAGTTGAGGAGGTCAAGGAGGAAGGATCAAAGATGGCTGGGGTACATTACTGCAAGAGAAAGCATCTAGAGAGTGGTCAGCCATGTAGTGGACACGGTGGTGGCCTGGAGAGGGGACAACAGCTCTGAGAGGTAGAAGCCATGATTCTCACCTTCAGGGACTTTAATTGCCAAATAAAACAATAAGTTATGTCGATTTCAACAATCCCTCCTTCCAAATGAAATTCTCCAGGGCAACAGAAGGTAGCACTTAATCAGGTCTAGAATGTGTGGTGTCATTCACAGAGCTCGGGGCTCCGGGAGTCTGTCCCCCCAGCTACACTGGTTATGTTCACCGGCACAGTGAGTGTTTCCATAGGCCTTCATTCAGAGGCCCTCACGCACACAACCCCTTACCTCTGACATGGCCTAGACTGACCTTGACCTCAAGGAGGGTGATACGATCTCACTAAACCCTGGCCTCCTTCAAATCCCCCCAGTGTAGGATGGGGGCTTCTTTCCCCAGAGAACGACCTCCCGTGAGACTGTGCAGAATGCACATGGGCAAATAAACAGATTTCAGGAGGTAAAGCTTTTCAAACTTTAGTGTACATAAAATCATCTGGGAAGATTGCTAAGATGCAGAGTCCAGGGCCCTTCCTGCAGAGATTCTCTTTCCATAAGTCTGGGCCAGGGCCCAGGAACCTGTATTTTAAATACACATCCCAGGTGATTCTGACGCAGGCGGTCCCTGGTTCCACCTTGAGAATACAGCCTTGGACTCTCAGGGTCCAAAGCCCTGCCCCAGCCGTGAAAGCCCCTGGGTCATTTTCTCTCTCTAGGTAACAGGTGGAACTGTCTGAGAAATGGGAATATACAGAGCTGGTCTTTTTAAAAAATAAATTTGGCAGTCACGATAGTGTTAAAAGTTGTACAGCCTTGCACGTGGTTTACACGCAATAAATAGTTTCAGGTTCCCTTTTTTCTTTTCCTTTTTTTTTTCTGTAATCAGAGTTCTGTTAATATGGGCCATCTGTCAGAACATGGAAATGCAGTTTAGATGTTCACACATTAGATATTTTCCTGAAAATATTCCTGAAAATTTGCATGTAAAGTATGACTTGTGATAATTTTCCTGCTGGTTTCCATTCAACAAATATTTTCTGAGTGCCAGTTAATACCAGAGTCAGGCTCCAGACCCTACATCCAAGGACGTTCTGACCTAGTTCTTCCATGATATCCCTGTAGAGCCCCGCACATCTCATTAGATGGTCTTGTATTTGTCAATGAGGTCACTGGATTTGAGCTCTAGAGTTTCTCTTCCCTGAGCCATACCCTTTTTTTAGCAATGCCCTAAGAGAATCCAACAAAAGCTATGCTTTCTCCCCAAGAAAAAGTGATGTATATGTGTACTGTATCAGGATTCTTTCTGCTGACAGTAATAGAAAACTCAACCGAGGCTGGCTCAGAGAGTTTATTGACCCACGTAACTGAAAACTCCAGAGTAAGGCTGCCTTCAGGTATGGCTTGACGCAGGGGCTCAAACTCCGTCACTGAGACCCAGGTTGCTGTCTCTCCCCCTCTCTCAGCTCCAGTCATGCTGGGCACACTCCGTTCTTAGACAGGATCTCCCCTAGTGGTCTCGAGACAGCTGTGTAACCAGTATGTTGAACAGCCTGAACTAAGTGAACATGGAATCCTTTTGTGTTTTTTCCAATTATTTCTTTTAAATATGCTCTGACAAATCTCATCCCCTTTCCTTGATGATACTTCGGACAGATCGCAGAGGTTTCTGTTCCCTTTGGCCTTAAATAGCTCAGCAGTCTGGTCCAGGTTAAAACTTCAGTCTCAGATCCAGTTCATTGCCCGTCCATCCCCTTAACTCAGGCTGACCTATGGCCTGAGGAAGCTGTCTGGGGGAGGGGGTGTGGTTTGTTCTTCACCCACCTTCCCCTCCTTCCCCGGTGTCTCCTGTACCCCCATCTCCTCCCAGGGGTGGGGCTTCTAACAGATCCCTAAATCCTGCCTGAAGGGGGCTTCTCTCAGCCCCTCCCCTGTGGTATGAAGGTATGTGGCCTCTGGTATGAAGCGGACGGATGCAGGCGTTATTCAGAGGGCTGACTCCTGCGACCACCCCATATCCCCACAGTTCCCTGATGGGGGAGGGGCTCCTGCCTCACAGCTTCTGGGTGCTGGGGTCTCCTGGTGGCAGCCAACCCTCTTAAGCAGGGTACTGGCAAGGTGGCTGGAGCTGACCAATGATGCCTTGCAGTATCTGAGTGGCACACAGGAGTCGCACATCTTGGCCACACCCACAGGGGCTACGCCCTCTGCTGTCCCCTCTCTGTGCCCTGACATCTCTCTCCAGTTACTTTTCCTTTGCTCAAATAGGTAGAGAGGGCAAATGAACAACTGTGCTTCTTTTGGAGCGCCCCCCGACCTCCTTGCCACAGGACAGGAGAACTCTTCTCCAGGCTGAAGACCCCTTGCTCTGATACATTTTCCTTAAGTCCCTCTCATCTTTTCATGGGCTGAGGATAGGGGCAGCGGAGAGCTGGTTCAGGTCCAGCATGAAGGAAGAGTCTCTGTCCTGGGGGTTCTCAGTGAAAGCCTCGCAGCATCTCACTGATAGACACTGGGTCATGCGCCTGCCTCTCAGCCCGTCACCGGGGCTGAGGGGAATATGATGCTGACTGGCTTAGACCTGGGTCACTCCCCATCCCTGGAGTTGGTGCCCAGAAGGGGCCTCGCCGGAGCCACCCAGAACTCAAATGGAGGAGGAGTGGGGCCCTAAACCCCTGTTACTAGAAGTGGGGTGAGTGGCTTCTGGGTGGGCAGAAAACAGGGTGTCCACCCACGTACCTGGAATCCATGGTCTCCAGATTAGAAGCTCCACTTTCAAACTCTGCACTGTGCAATCACACTCACCCTTCCCCTGAACTTGTAAAAACAAGCTTTCCAAAGTTGAAGGTGTAAATCCAACAGTGACTAGTACTGCCTGCTCTTTTGCACTTCTGAATGATGTGTACTTCTTGTAAATCACGTGGCCACTTCACACCACTGTCCAGCCAATGCTCCACAGAGCCAGCCAATGCTTTTTTATTGGTTAGAGTGATGCCCGGGTTGGCAGTTGGCCTTATAGCATCCTTTACCAGTGAAGACGGGAAGCTGTCGGTGGTGAGGCCACTAATTCAGGGGCTCTCCTTGAACAGAAGTAAACTTCTGGCACATATAGGGACACTCCAAGGCCATCCTTCACTATTGGAGATTATCTTGATACATGCTTTACAACCCACGCATTCAGTGTGGTAATACCCCATCTCTCACCACCCTTCTTGATTCAAGTGGCCTTGACTGCTTTTCTCCTTTCAGGGCAGAGATCTCTGTTCCAGTATAAAATACAGCTATAATACAGTCTATAATGCATGCCTCAGGGCTGCTTCTTTCTAGAACATGTATGTTTTCTCCCAAATCATCTGGCTTTGGAATTGTGTCTGGCCTCCCCTCCTTTCACAAAACTTTCTTTCTCAAGTCACCAGTCTCATGGGGAACTCTCTTTTTTCCCCACGTGTTTCCTTAGTCATCTTAAAGGGGAGGTACCTTCAATAGTGGAGGAGTGGGGAAAGATCTGTACAATTTGGACC
The DNA here is from genome assembly GCF_003031525.2 of Neophocaena asiaeorientalis asiaeorientalis. NCBI lineage: Eukaryota > Metazoa > Chordata > Mammalia > Artiodactyla > Phocoenidae > Neophocaena > Neophocaena asiaeorientalis. The sequence continues at coordinate 647,474 of NW_020173036.1, read as the reverse complement.
ACTTGTAAAATTGAGAAAACACACAAATTATTTAATAAGACCTCTGTAGTATGGATGCTTCATTGTGTTCTCCAATATCTAATTTTGAAAAGGATGAGAAGGAAAAAAAAAAAAAACTTCTTTCCATATAAATTGTTTTTGCTGTAGCTTTAGCACTTTATGTTGAAATTATTGACTTTTGATCTGGCTAAACCATTCTCTTTCCTTCTCTTTGGTGCCGGACTGTGGCAGCCAAAATTTATGACCCATCTTCCTTCTGCTTAATTTGTTGTTATAAATCTGCTGTGCAGAACCCAGTTGTAAATTTATCACAGATTGGACTAGATTGATATACAGACTCTCTTCAGGATAATTTGAACACAGTTATGCCTTAGAAGGAAGGCCAGATTCTTAAAACTTCTCTTGAAGAGCTGCTTTGTAACCACTATAAATACCTAATTAAAATACAACTTTTTCTCTTAAGGATAAAAGCACATTCTATGCTGGGTATTTCAGCTGATTAGCTCATGCTGCTAATGTGAGCAAGGGTGAGGATTTGTTCCTTGAAGTAGCCAGAGGATCTCAAAGGAAAAAAGCATATTCTGTGGCTACACACACACACGCACACACGCACACACACCACACACGCGCGCGCGCACGCACACGCGCGCACACACACACACACACACACAGAGTCATTTTGCCCCATCCAGCTGTTTCATAAATACACGTCCTTTTTCACAGGGGTAGGGTTGGGTGGAAAAACTGTGAATATCTTAACACAAATTCATCCTCACTATGGAAAAAAAAAGTCTCCCAGTTTGGATTCCACCCAGGGTCAATCTTCAGGGTCATTTTCACAGGGAGTAAGCCAATCTTAAATATAATTTTAAGATTCAAGTGAAAAACTAGAAATGGGTTTTTCCCCATTGAGAAGGTTTCCTGCCTTATGCCCAGGCCTGCTGGGGCCCTGCTGTCTGACAGTTTAGGAGGGGTCCACTCAGCTGCTCCCCTGATTCAATCTCCCAGCCACACGGGGCTTAGTGGTTCTTCTGGAAGCTTCCCTTTCCTACAGATCCCATAATAGTACAACAGAACACAAAGCAACGAGGTACAAAGCAAGAGATAGGAACAAAGAACAACTTAGAGCTCTAAAGTCAAACTGTGAAACAAAGACGAGAACCGGGACGCCGGCACGGTGAGGTTAGTGTCAACAGACGGCAGTACCAGCCTCAGAGTGGAACGCCTCAAAATGTAATGCACACATGAATCCCCTGGGGATCTTGCTAAACTGCAGGTTCCGACGCAGTAGGTCTGGGGTGGGGCCTGAGACTCTGCATTCCCAACGAGTTCCCAGGTGACGCTGATGCTGCCAGTCCATGGCCCACCCTCTGAGCAGCCAGGTTCCAAACCCTAAAGACTGCACCTCCCTCCGTTGTGAAGTACGTAACAAGTATTTCTTTTTTTCTTTTTGCGGTACGCGGGCCTCTCACTTGCGGCCTCTCCCGCTGCGGAGCACAGGCTCTGGATGCGCAGGCTCAGCGGCCATGGCTCACGGGCCCAGCCACGCCGCGGCACGTGGGATCTTCCCGGACCGGGGCACGAACCTGCGTTCCCTGCATCAGCAGGCGGACTCTCAACCACTGCGCCACCAGGGAAGCCCAAGTATTTATTTCTAATGATAGCTAAAGTACTGACGTTCTGCCAATGATTTACCTTTTGTTAATAAAGTAAAACAGTTTCAAAATTATTCCAACAATAATGGTTTCACTCTCACTTGCCTGAGAGAGAGAGAAAGTGATGCAGGAATTAATTCTGGACGTGTCTTCAGAAGTGTACTGCCTATAACCCTAAAATCATCTTGCTTCCTTAAATACAGTTGTCCCTTGAACAACACGGGGGTTGGGGTGCCAACCTGCTGCACAGTCAAAAATCTGCGTGTAACTTTTCACTCCCTGAAAACTTAACTACGTAGCCTAAGTAACAGTAGTAATAGTAACTTAGCCTAACTAATATAGTAATAGTAGCCTAAGTAAAACTCAGCCTACTATTGACTGGAAGTCAATTAACATATATTTTGTGTGTTATGTTATACACTGTATTCTTACAATAAAGTAAGCTAGAGAAAAGAAAATGTTAAGAAAATCATAAGAAAGAGAAAATACGTTTACAATACTGTCCTGTATTTATTAATACCATAAGCTTACTTCGTCTGTTTACAAGACGAATCGTCTGTCAGTACCTGCATCAGTACTGTCTTATATGATACAAAACACTGTAGATGTTATAGGCGCTACTAACACTAGACATCAAAAAGGAAAAGGTAATGTTAAAAAGAAATTCGTATTTATTTACAGGTATAATGATTCATGCATTGGTAATGAAGAAGCAGCAATATTGGTAGCCTAGCCTATATACTAATCATTATAAAAGCTCGTATGGTACACAGTATTATAGTCACATCCATAATACAGTATTGGAAACATAGCTACATTTTTAAAAAAACCACTGACCCATGATGACAGGCTGATACAGTTTCTCCAATTATGAGAGAAGCACACAGTATGTAATATAATTATTTGAAAGCAAAGTTATAGAACAGTAAGAAAACTAACACATTATAAAATTTTATATTAAATATCACCTTTATACCTATGTAAGGATAGACTGGTATCTACATATATTTCATGCGTGCGTGACATACCTTTTTCTTAATTTTTTTGTTATTTCTAGGCTACGTGGTTTGTAAGTTTTTCAAATTGTCGCAAATCGCCAACAATTTTTCCAAAATATTTACTGGAAAAAAACTGCTTATAAGTGGACCCGTGTAGTTCAAACCCGTGTTGTTCAAGGGACAACGGTAATGTCCTCCGGAGTCGGGGCTGGGGATCTGGGCGGGAGCTTTTGAGTTGATTTAAAGTTGTTTTCAAGGCAGATGAAAGGGGCAACCAAAGCCTTCTCTCCAGATTCACATGTAGACTGGGGATCTGTCACACTCAACAGGCACCCACCTGGCTGGACCTTTCATAAAGGGAGCTCCACCTAGACCATATGCACCCCTAACAAGCCCTTGGTGTATACAACAGCTTTGGGTGTCAATTGAGAGGCCATGTCAAAGCACCATGGTCAAAGAGAACTTCCCTGATGCTCTCTCCCCGGGGCCCAGAGCAAAACCTGTACTGCAGAAGCAGGGGCTGCAGTGGGGGAACCCTGGAATGTGTCCAACTTGCTCACTTCCTGTCCTTCTTTCTGGAAGTGTCTGACCCAGAGAAGCAGACTCTCTCACCCTTCCCTGGCATCCCAACAACTAGTACCAGAGCAGAGAAGTCTTGACAGCCTACAAGAGGGGCCTCTCTGGTATGTTCCTGGACCTCCATCTTGGAAGTTAAGATTTGTGGCTACTGCTTCCAAAGCACCAATTCTGGGAAGGAAGAAGGAAGACAGGATGGGAGGCATCTCTGTGCCCCATCATTAGACAATGCAAGAGTCTCCAAAACAAGGTGAACAGCTAACCTGGACCGGGGACAGAGGCCCCGGTTTTAAAGTTCCCAGATACACACACCACCCAGGGCTCAAACTCTTCCACATCGGCTGGAGACATTCAAAGCCCATGGCCACAGTGACCCCCGGCGAAACTGACCGGCCTTGACTTTGAACTGCCCCCAGGGGGCTTCAGCGATGGCAGCCACTTCCCCGGGGCTTGTGCCGTCCAGAACTCAAGAGATCCGGGAGGCTCCCTGGCCTCTTGCTGTCTTTCCTCTCCCTCCTCGTCCACCCCATTTCTCTGTTTTCTCTCTTTTCTTCGATGTTCACAGCACCATTTAGGCTTCTTGCTCTCTCTCTTTCCCGGATTCTTATTCTGGCTCTAGGATCCAGAGAGACACAGAAGCTTCCCCACTCCGCCCCGTGACCCACTGCCAACTTGGGAGCCCCTGGCCATCCCAGAAGCCTGTAACTGCACGGTGATGTCCCACTATGGGTGCACTGTGGGTGGTCAAGTGGGAGGCTGCTTGGAAGTAGGAAGGACTTGCAAGTGTGCCTTTTGGGCCACCCGGCTTAACCAAGTATGGCACTTCAGCACTGTGAAGTGCTGTGAATTTTTAGCAATGAATACTCCAACTCCCGCCCTCCCTTGAGTCCCTGCAGAGCAGTTCCGTCTCCATCTCCGTAGAGGAGAGGTGACCCGCGAAGAGATGTTCCCCCTGGGAATGGGGCACACAATCAGCATATATTTGGCATCTTTCATGTGGCAACTCAGAGTATTTTATATTCAATATCTGGGCCTCTAGAGGGGCCAGGCTTTGCAAAGCAAATAAGCTGGTGGTGTTGGTTCACATCAATCCAGAAAAGCGAGAATTGAAAACAAACTTGGGAAAGTGAACTCCACAGGTGAAGCTTGGTGTTCTGTGGGTCCACTTGGCATTGAGCTAGATTCTCAACTGAATGGCTCATTTATTTAACTACTGCTCACATTATGGGCTCTTAAGACATCAAAAGTATGCGTTTTATTCCCAACAATTGGCTTTTGGAATAAACAAATGAACACATACTTTTTTAAAAAACTTCATTGGACTCTGTTGACCAGTGGTGGAGTAGGAACCTCAGAATGGTGACATCCCGGGCAAACGTAAAGACTTTTTAGATAAGACTTTTTAGATCTACCCATCACTAGGCATCAAATTTCGCCATTAGGAGGTGCTTCCTTTGTTTCAACACACATCCATTATTAAATGCCACTGCTCTTGGGAGGGGTGATGCACTCAAGTCCCCACTAGGACGTCAGCCCCGTGAGAGCAGAGATTCTGCTTGTCACACTGGTACATCCCAGGGCCTCCAACAGCGCCTGGCACACAGGAGACTTGCGACAAATAGGTGACGAATGAATGAATGTTCATTCCTTTTCTAACTGGAGACTAACTCAAAGCAAATTTGAGGGAGGGAGTCATAGGGAGGTTACTGCAAGCTAGAAGGAAGGAAGCAGACCAGAGTCAGCGACAGAAGGCACTGCCGAGGGAGATGCAGGCAGGTGAGAGGGCACTCGAGGCCCCTACAGACCTAGTCGTGCTCCCACAGGGCTCCCGTGGGGCTCAGAATATGTCATGCCAAGGAAAGGAGGGAACCTGGGCCCTCAGGGTCCAAGGAGACTTTAGAGGCCATGTAGGGCAGCCTCCCACCCAAAACCAATACCTGAGAGAAGGGCATGCCACTCTGCTTGAATGCTCCCAGGAGCAAAGAACTCACTACCTATCATCCTCCCATTATCCTTGATGAAGCTCTCTCTTCCTTACTGAGGGCTGAAATCTGCCTCTGCTGATTGCCCACCCACTTGCCTTTGTCCTACTTCTCTCTCAGTTCATGGTATTTGTCCACTAGCAATCAGCAAATTAATAGTTTCTGTCTAGGGGGCCACTTCCACACTCACTAATAGTCTGTCATCAGGCATCTCAGAGACAGAGAGAGGAAGGAAAATTGGGAAATCAGTAGAGGATAAAGAGGCCTTTCTAAAATGTTTGCTTGTGGTCCAGACAGTCCCTTTACTTTCAGTTTTCTGGTAAGTCTGTTTTGCCCCAGGACTGTGGACAGCATTACGTTTTGTTCTGTTGCGTGTCGTGTTTTCCTTTCCCCCCCCAGCATTGTGGCTTATAGCTGAATATGGTACATGCGACAATATCAACCACGTGAGCCTCCTACTCCAGGTATAGGAATATTCGAGATCAGAGAGGATGTCTGACTCCCCTATGAATTGCAATGTGTAAGGTGTATAAAGTTAAGCACTTAGAATTCTGTCCTTAAAATTCAAATATTTAGATTGGGTCTCTAGGACACAAAAGGCAACACTTGTTTCTCACTCGCTTCATTTGATTTTTTTTTTCTTCTTTTTGGTAGCACAAGTTGAGTTTCAAAGACTCATTCCTTGAATGTTCCCTATAGGAGGAATGTAATTAAACTCCACTGGCCTCCCCCTGCTGGGACCAAGCTGGGGCCAGAGCTGTAGGAAACATAAGACAGATACCCTGCGCAAAGAATCCTTATTATAAGGATGAGAAGAGAATCAACCTTCCTCTGGTTATGAGCAAGAAGCTTTAGAAAGCCACCCAGGCTCTTTTTGCAATGGGCTTAGTCTCCAAGACATTTTAATTAGTAATTTAAGACTGGAAGGGAGAGGATCAACTCCTCACCTCCTCAGTGATAGGCAAGGACTTCAGCTCCACGAGAAACTGGTTCAAGTGCTGAGAAGGAGGGAGGCCCGGCGGGAGGGTGGTTCTCGACAAACTTTTTCATGGAAGTGGCACAGCTAGGTATCCTGCCCCGTCATTCACTGTGTTTGGGGTCCCACTCGTTGAAGGTGGTTCTCAGCCCTTACCGAGGACAGGCATTGCCTCTTGCTGAGATACCTGGCAGGTGGCGAGCCAAGAAGCGCTCACTTAGGGAGGGGCTCTCAATCACACTTGGACAAACCTCGACTTCTCTCTGACCGAGGAGCACTGCCCCCCAAAGCGCCAGGCCCAGCCCTGCCGAGGGCCCACACGGGGGCATAGAGCTGCTACTCACTGGCAGTGTGACGTGGGTGACTGGCATAATCTCTCTGTTCCTCAGTTTTCCTATCTGTAAAATGGGAATAGCAACAGTGTGTAGCTCAGAAGTCTGTCGTGAGGCCTAAGTGAGTGAATCCATGTATGATTCTGGGCACAGTGCCCGGGTGTTTATGTATATATATATCCCCCTCTACTCTCATCCCCTCTCTGTGCCTCAGTTTCCTTATCTGTGAAAGGACTAGACCTCTTCTCTGCTGGCAGTGATGTCGATGATGATTGAATGTTTACATGCCAGGCCCTAAGCTGAATATTTTACGTACAAAAGTTAACTTGATTCTCACGATAACTTTACCAAGTAGCAACTATCACCATCCCCATTTAAATGATGGGGAAAGACAGGCTGTATAAGTCAGGGCTCTCCAGAGGACCAGGACCAACAGGAGAGAGAAAGGGGGTAAGACAGAGAGATTTTAAGGAGTTGACTCCTTCCATTGTGAGGGTTAACATGCCCTACATCTGCAGGGCCGGCCAGCAGGCTGCAAACTCGGGCAAAATTCGATCATGCAACCTTGAGGCAGAATTTCTTCTCCAGGAAACCTCAGTTTTTGCCTTCAGCTGATTGGATGAGGCTCATTTCCTTTATCAAAGGTAATCTACTTAAAGTCAACGGATTGTAGGTGTCAGCCACATCCACAGAATACCTTCACAGCAACACCGAGATTAGTGTTAGGTTAAATAACAGGGCACTACGGCCTAACCAAATAGGCACAAAAGACTAACCACCACAGAAGCATTCAGAAAATAAGCAACTTGTCAAAGGTCAGACACTAGGAAGGCCCTAGTCTGGACTGGAGCTCACATCTCCGGCCAGTTAATCTCTGTTCTTCTCAGCACTGTCTCTAGCATTCACGAGTCTGCAGTTATTCCTCAATGGCTTGTGCCCCGCCTCGGGGGGAGGGTCAGTGACGGCGCCAGCATTTCGCTAAAGAGGGGCTACCAGGCTGCCTTCGGAGATGAGTGGCTTGCAATTGTGTCTGCACCACACATTCATGGCACTGAGAACATGCCAACTGCCCAGGGCACACAGCGTCACTGCCCAACTTTGCCAGCGCCATCTTTGCCCTGTCATCCTGGCTCTCAGCCTTGAGGATAATACGTTTCCCTGGAAGATCCTGGGTTTGTTGGGGCTTTTTCAGGGTCCGTTCTCTGAGTTTATGAATTCTTTCTTCATGGCCCACAGAGTCGAGATGAAGAGCACGGGGACAGCTTCTTCCCTGATGCTCATACATCCCTGGACACTTACCCTACGAGGCAGGAACATTCCTGAAGCAGGAACATCGCACCCCCAGGCTGCTTTCTACCTCTGCAGACACCCTTCTCAGTGCTTTTCTCACTTTTCCATGAAGCTGACCTTGTCTCTTTCATTGTAGAAAGTTCTCCTCTTGCCATCCCAGACTTTCTCTTTGGGTCCCATGACCCTGGAATTTCTCACTAGCTGCTTTTCCTTGTAGTTCATTGTCACCGTATTCTTCGGTAAAGAGCACGAAATGTGCATCCGAGACGTTTGTCTGGAAGCCTCATTGCCAGCCTGCTCCCCACCCGCCCCGCCCCCATCTGTCCATCCCTGTGCCACGGTGGAGAAGAGCACTGTCCTCCCTCTGCCCGGGTCTCTGCTGGACGCCAGATTTGATGCTCTCCTGGCTGGAACCAGCTGTTAACTACTGCTGAAGCCATGTGCATCTTGATTTAGGAAAGTCCTTGGGAAATGGTCAAGAGCCAGGGAACAGCCCTGTATCCTGAGACTGCAGAGGTGCCGTCTGCCCTCCACCCAGAAGTAGGCTATTCCTACCTGACCCCTCCCTGACATCACTGCCACAGGCCGCTGCTACCCTCGGACACCACACAGAGCAGGACCTCCCCAAGTTCCCAGAGTCTCTGACTGAAGTGGGCTGAGGCCTGGGGTTATAGAGCAGACCCCAGCCCGCCTCGGTGCAGCATCTGACTTCAGGCAACGAGAGACGTGCTCACAGTTCCTTCTCTCATCCACGTGGCAGCTCAGACCAAGGGCCCACGTGCAGATCAAGGCCCAAGAGCCGCCAGGGGGATCCCCGCGTCCTTGAGAACTCACCAAAAATCCCACTTGCTGGGATCCACCCCAGAGGTTCTGACGTAGTTGGCCTGCCATGAGTCCCAGGCATCCCTTCTTTAAAAGCCCCCAGGTGACTCTCAGACGCAGCCAAGTGAAGAGCCATCGCCACACTCCCGTGAGGTATATACGCAAGCTTCACTTTAATAGCGACCTCCGCTTGCCCTATTAAGGACAAGACTAATTTTACAAATACGCCGCATAATGACTGCGGCTGCTTTTTGCTTTCTAGAAGGTCACTCACTCATCGGGTCACCAGAAAGCAATGGGTTTTCTGTGACTGTTCTGTCATTCAGATGCAGCCCATCCAGAGCGCCAAGAAACAAAGGCCCTGCCCGGCGAGACCCACGGCGTGCTTGCTCTGGAACACTCAGCAGACCAGCTTGTTTGAAAGAACTTCTTAGAATTACGGTCCTTCAGTCTGGAGGATACCAAATGCAAGAGGTCATCTGGTCTGTGCCCCACCTCCAGGAGCGGGAGAGGCTATTTCTCCATCTTACAGATAGGAGGACTGAGCCCCAGGGAGGTTCCGTCAGGCCACATCTTATCTCTGAATGAAGGAGGTGTGTTTCTGGCTGCCCTGGGCCTTCCCCTCCTCCATCCTCTCACCTTTCCCTGAAAAGCTCCTTTAATGATTCCCCAGCCTGCCCGCAAATTAGTGATTCGTAGACCTAAAAGATACTAATGATGGTGGCCACCACCATCATCATCGAAACGGTAAACATTTATGAAGCACCATAATTTTATGTGGTAAATGAATTTGACCTAACTCTATAAAAAAATAGGCCCTCGGGCTTCCCTGGTGGCGCAGTGGTTGAGAGTCCGCCTGCCGATGCAGGGGACACGGGTTCGTGCCCCGGTCCGGGAGGATCCCACATGCCGTGGAGCAGCTGGGCCCGTGAGCCATGGCCGCTGAGCCTGTGCGTCTGGAGCCTGTGCTCCGCAATGGGAGAGGCCACAGCAGTGAGAGGCCCGTGTACTGCAAAAAAAAAAAAAAAAGAAATAGGCCCTTGCAAACCAAGAATGTTACATTAATTAGAAATCTTCCAGAAGCATCTAATGGAAATGTCTCAGGTTCCATGACACACGTACCTACCATTTGGCGGTTTTGTTTCTGGGCTTGAATCTCTGTGAATTCCTTGTACAGGGTCAGGGCTATCATCTCTCTTCCCGGCTCTCAGTCTGTGACCTGTGGCCGGTTGTAACCCTCTGCTGTTTACGTGAGCTACGTTAAGGTCGGGTGCAGAAACACCCCATGTCCAGCTTGGTTTTATCCAGGAGTGATCCTTAGGGATCAAGTGTTCACTGTAGATTAATACTGATAATAATTATGATGGAAAGAAGAAGAAGAATTACTATTCATTGAACACATGCTCTGTGCCTGGTGCTGGGCCAAGCAATTCTAACAGCCAATTCGATATTTTCTAAATATAGAAAATATTTCCCACTTTAGAGATTAGGAAAGTGAAACTTGGAGATTAAGTGATTGGCTCAAGGTGGAAGCAGAGCCCAGATGTGAACTCAGATCCATGGGCTCAGGGCTCCTTGGCACTGTTTTGGGAATGACCACCTGGTCTGCAGGAGATTGCTCTACGAGAGCAAATGGTTGGCCACAGCACACCTTTGGGACACATTTATGGCCATTTTGCTAGTACTGTGACAGCCGGGTCTCTGTCAGGGTGTTGGGGAGTCCCCAAAGTCCTCCTCTCTTGGGTGTCCCCTCCCTGTCCTCTGCCACCAAGTACCTAAGGACATTATCAGAATAATGGCTTTTTTTTACTTGTATCTTTGGCTCTGAGAAACTAAGAAATCCTAGCAAGTCAAGATGTGTCTGTCTTTACCATAAAAACAACAAACAGATTAATTTATTTCAACAACCAATAAACATATCAAACAAAATTAAAATCCATAGCAAAAGAAAGGGAAAAAACCCTAAGCCAAGAAGTACAGTTTCTTTGTACTTAACATTTGACAAATTTATATTCTCCTCATCTGCCCTTGGGTGTCTTAAAATTCTATCGATATTTCCACGTAAAAAAATTTGTTTCCATGTAAAATCCACCATATCAGGAATGCCTCTATTCATTCTGTCCCTTGGGTTTCAGAGAGACAGTTTCTCCCTTTGGGAATAAGTCATACGTCAAACCTGTCATTTATCACCATGTCTAGTAGAATATTTCTTCCTGCCCCTCAAATTTTAGCTTCAAGCCCACTAAATAAAGTCTGTGAATATCCTGACAAACGTCCTCCTTAGGCGCCATGAGATTTCTGGTGAGATAGGCCATAATCCAGCAAAACAAATCCTGTCCATTGCTGGCATCTAAACAGTATCCTGTTAAATGTCCATACTTGCTTTCCTTTTCTACAACTGAAGTAAGGATGAAAACATCATCCATGCCTCCAAATCTTATTTCCTACAATGAATATAAAAGCCTTGGAGATGCACTGTGGGTTTCTTCTGGTTAGTCCATTCATGTCCATGCAAATCAGCTGAAGTGAGAATTGGCCCATGGGTTTAATCCACCTCTGCTGAAGCTCCCTCTTGGACAGAAGTTTCTAGAAATCAGCACTTCCTAGTTGACTACGTTAGGTCATTAGAGGCCTCTCCTTCTTCAGCTGGGAAAGTCAGTGACCAGAAAAACAACAGATTTCCCCCTTAGAATTTGTTTTCCTCAGTCACTTTCAGAAAGTCAGGAGTCAGCAACCTTACAAGTAATTTCACTTCCTATCCCCGCCTCCCCCTCTCCTTCCTCCTTCTCCTCTTAGGCAGAATGACATGCTTCTGCTTGTTGACCCCTAGACAGGCTCAGCTGTTGACACCCTGAGTGCAGGATCCTCTTGGTCCTCACATCTGGGCACACAGTAGGTGCCCAACGTTAGCTGAATGAATGAATGAAAGCTAACATCGAAATAAACTTAGAGATCATTCAACCTAATCCCTTTATTTTGCAGATGAGGAAACTGAGGCAAAGGACATTAGGAGACCACCCAAGACCATGCTGTTTGGGTGTGGTTTCCTGACTCCCAGGCCCATCCTCGTTTCTCCATGTGTTCTAATAGCCTGTCCTCCTCTCCTAAGACAGAGTGTAGATGTTGTGCCCTTGTCCCTATCTGCCACTGCAGGGGAAGGGAGAGTTCAAATTTGCAATGGGGGGGGGCAAGCACAGTACACCCCCAGCACGCCACTTTTGAGTCCTTCCTCAGTGCCTGTATTTTCTCTTCCGGATGAACAAAGAGTCCTTTTTAAATTGTATAGGCCTCACCTGCCTTACTCCTGTAATTTCTGCTGCAAACAGCCTGCCTTCCAAGCCTGGCCTGGCAATCTTCGAAGATTCCTTAAGGCCATCTGGCTCCCTGCCCTCCTGTAAGTTTCTGCTGGCGGGACCCCTTTGGGGATGTAATGTGTCCTTAGCAAGATTTTACCCCTACTTTCCAGAAGAGACACGGGCATTTCATCCACAAATAGTATTCCACATTTTTTTAAAATTATAAATGCTTAAAAAAAACACCCCAAACTGGTGGTATACCAGGAGCCCTCAAGAGGATGACGGTCATCAGTTAAAAAATTAAGCAAATCAGCCTGAAGATAAGGCATATCTATTATGCTCTGAATATGCAATTAGCCAACTGGTGGCCATTTCTACAGTGATGCTATAGAAAGGAAACAGCAGAAATTCCTTTTTTTCCCTTCACCAAGAAACGTGAAGGCAGAGATCAGAAACCAAATTTTTTCCCTTCTCGCTTGTCCAGTCAAGCCAACCTTCACAATGCACAGCGTTTATCAGTGGGAAACCGCCAACTTCTAGGTGAAAGACAGGGGTGTACTCTCCTGTTTTTCACCACCAAGCTGTGTTTCTTCTGAAAGGCATTAAAATGGAGGGAAAACAACAATTGACAACTGGTCACTCACTGGGATTGTTTTGAAGGATTCAAGACAGACTATAAGTAACTCAGTGAGTCACTCACAAAGACCCTGGCTCTGTGCGTTTGTGGCCGCGGCATTTGGGCAAGCCAAGGGTAATCAGCGCCACCAAAATGCAGAGCAAAACTCTTATCAGAAGATGTCATTTTTATCTAAATGCAATTTTTTTTAATCACTCATCTGGTTTTTTTTTAACATCTTTATTGGGGTATAATTGCTTTACAATGGTGTGTTAGTTTCTTTTCTGCTTTATAACAAAGTGAATCAGTTATACATATACATATGTCCCCATATCTCTTCCCTCTTGCGTCTCCCTCCCTCCCACCCTCCCTATCCCACCCCTCCAGGTGGTCACAAAGCACTGAGCTGATCTCCCTGTGCTATGCGGCTGCTTCCCACTAGCTATCTATTTTACGTTTGGTAGTGCATATATACAATTTTTATTGGAGCGTGATGACATAGTGAATAACTTAACATAAATTTGCATAATACAATACAGCTGTTAATTTATGAGCATATTAGAACACAAAGTTTTGTAGTTTGGGGCACTTAAAAATCTTACACTTTTGGGCTTCCCTGGTGGCGCAGTGGTTGAGAGTCCACCTGCCAATGCAGGGGACACGGGTTCGTGCCCCGGTCCGGGAAGATCCCACATGCCGCAGAGCGGCTGGGCCCATGAGCCATGGCCACTGAGCCTGCACGTCCGGAGCCTGTGCTCCGCAATGGGAGAGGCCGCAACAGTGAGAGGCCCGCGTACCGCAAAAAAAAAAAAATCTTACACTTTTGAAACTTTCCCTCCTGTTTGCTGTTTATTTATTACTTACTTAGGGTTGCTGGATAAAATACAGGTGTCTGGTTAAATTTAAATTTCTGATAAACAACTAATCATTTTTTAGTATGAGCATTTTTCATGCAGTATTTGGGACATACTTCTATTAAAATATGATGCATCATAGATCTGAAATTCACATCTAATTGGATGCTTGTTTTTTTATTTGATAAATCTGGCACCTCGATTCTTGCTTCATGAACACCTGAGCCTCTATTGGCTCCTTGCTGGCAGGGCGAGAGGGACTGTGTGTGTGCAGGGAAGGGCCTGATCTCTGGCCCTTGGTATCTTCATGCAGAGTCAAAAGGGATCAGGTTATAGAAGAGACAGTGCAAAGGGGGAAACTGAGGCAGGCAGACAGCTGTGCTTTCTTGGCAGCACTGGGGGTGTTTGAGCTATGTTTTTCAAACTTGTTTGACCACAACCCATCATAAGAAACATAATGTATAATTCACCCCAGTATACACATACCTATGTCACTGAAACAAAACTTTTATGAAGCAATAAGTAGTCTTCTACTTGTGATAGAAGACTCTGTCTTCTATTCTGTTCTATTTCATTTTTTTTAATTCTGGTCTTAATCCCCTAAATTGAATTCATAGTTCCCTAAAGGACCATAGCCCACATTTTGAAAAACACTGGGTTAGACAGTTACAGGTCAGGAAAGTGAATGAGGAGATTAAAAAAAACTCCACTTTACGAACGAGGAAACATGTCAGATCAGTTAAGAGACTTTCCAAGTCCATTTCACTGATCTGTGGCCAAACTAGGAATGAAACTTAGGTCTCCCAACTCCCAAGCCTGTGTTTTTGGTTTCATTCTACCACACTTTCTAGCATCCATTTTCCTGTTCTCCAAGTTATAATCCACATTCTGAGAGCAGCATTTTTTTGGCTTTATCTAATTATATTACATCTATACCATTTTGTTATCACTTCATATTCTTCTAAAATTTCCAAGATTTATATAAAGTTCTGATCTAAACTGACTATGTCATTGCTCATGACATCCATCTGACTTATATCGACATTTAAACTAATTCATCTTGGTACTTACCCTTTGATCTTGAGCATCTTACTGCCCCCCTGACCCCAGTCTTGTCTAGTGAGACAAGTGCCTCAGGAGATCTTTACAGTGCCTCTTCCCTGTGCCCACCCATGGACTGGCACCGTCGGAGATATAAGAGAAACATAAGAACAGTAACTATTACTCGTTAGCATTTGTTCTCCCTAATCTATGAAGTTGATAGAGTATTATGAATATTGCCTTTTATAGAGTTGAGAAAACATTGGCTCAGAGAGGTTAAGTGTCTTTCTCAGAGTCACACAGCAAATACAGAACTCAAGTGTTCTTGCTCTCTTACACTCTGTCGTCAGGACATGGAAGTCTGCTAAGCTGAGATGCCTGCAAACTGGCAGGAAAAAGACCTCAAGCCAAGAGATATCCACGTATATTGTCTATGTTTCTCACACGCTAAGTCTAGATTTTCAGAACACATACAGAAGTTTCTGGAACCTTATCATTCAGCTTACTATCCTCTCCATGGCCACCCACCCCACACCATTTATTTTCTTGTTGTAACAAACAAATCCAGAGAAATGCATGGTCTCTGAAGCACCATTCCCATTCCACCTCTCGCGAGTCTACAAGAGTACATCTTGGCTTGCAGCACCCACATTCAGGGACTCCCTCCAACATTTTTGTTAGCTCAGCAGTCAGTCAATTTGCGCAGGACGTCGGTCTGGTACTCTCCCTCCACCCTGCGGGATGAGCTTGCCATTCGGCTTCTCCTGGTCCCAGCAGCGCCTGCTTGAGCTGCCAGTGGAGAAGGTGGTTCTGGCAACCCCACAGGGCTTGGCGCAGGGGAGTCGCAGCCATCCCTCCAGGGAGGTGCGAAGCAACGATGCCCACAGCAAGACCCACAGACAGAATTCTGCAGGTCCATGGCCCTTGTACCAACTGATCTTCACCCATCCTGGATGGAGCCAGACTGATGGCTAAGAACACAGGCTCCGGGTCAGACTCCCCACGTCAAAGCCATGCTGGGCCCCCAAAGCAGCCATATGACCCTAAGCCTCAGTTTCCTCAACTGTAAAAGGGGATAATAATCATATCTGATTAAGTGAGGTAACATGTAAGAACTCAGCACAGAGCCTGGCACCTAGTGGCCCTCTAGAAAAATCTGTTTCAATTTTGGTTGTTTCAAATCTTCCCATTATCCACATCTTATGGGTCATTCCAGAAATCCTAAGTGGCCACATGTCCCCTCCGAGTGTTCCTCCTTGCCTTGCCGCCAAGCCTCTACTGCACCCAGGGTCTCAGCATCTGCTCCCCTCGGAAAAGAGGGCCCCTCCCCTGCCACCCCCTGGGTCCCTCACTGCGTGGTTCCTCCGAGTCCCACCCACTTTCAGCTCACAACTTTTCTGCCCTCCTTTCCTTCCAGCAAAACTCACTCCTTCAACATCCCAGTTACCAAGACACTATTTTCTGCTAGGGACCAACAAAATGATAAAATTACCAAATCCGAGGACTTGGAAGGATTTCCAAGGACCGTTGGTTGATCCCAGCAACCAAGGCTGGAATGCCCTTTCCCAGGCCCTGCCGGAGGATGACCCTCCAGCTCACTCCATGAATGTGGGCACACCTCTTCCATCTCACATGGCTGGACCAGACTGCTAATCCATTGATCCGCTTCCCTATAGCTTCCACCCATGGCTTCAAACTCTGGGACCACATAGAATAACGCTTTTAATTGTAGTATAGTTGCTTCACACTGTCGTGTTAGTTTCTGGCGTGAGACCCAAGCAGGCATTCTAGGAGCATCTTCAGGGAGAAACCAAGCCAAAGAGCTGGTTGGGCCTACCAGAGAAGCGGTCAGTCCAAACTGGCTGGCTGAGGGGCGGAACCCAGGGCACCAGCCTGGATGGACCCCGGGAGGCCATACGAGGCTACAGCTGCAGCAGCGGCAGGCACTCCCCGAGGCCTGTGCGGCCCAGGTAGCGTTAAGTGCTGTCCACGACAGGATCTCTGCCAACTACAACTCGATGGAGGACGATTAGTACTGTCCCCATTTTACTGGGTGAGAAACTGAGGCTGAAGGTTAAGTTGGCCACGGGCACACAGCTGGTAAATGGTGAGACACCAATTCAAACGTGGGCAGTATGGCTGCTGTGTGCTTTTAAGTTCTGTGTCACCTTGGCTTCGAGGGTGGAAGTTTGAAGTGGGAAGCAGGGGGCAGACCCTGGAAAACTTCCCCAGGCTCTTTGCACAGAGCTAGACTTTCTACAGTGTTCCAGAAGCTGTGGGCTTGGGAGGTTAAATGAACAGCCCCGAGGCCATACTCAGCCTTTATCTTGCAAGCCCTCCCTCGGATATAGTGCAGGGTCCCCGGTGATCCCAGGGTGAACCACTGTGAATCAAAATGCAAGAGGAAGATGCTTTTCCCCTGCGCTTCCCATGGCAGAGCTCAGAGGCCTGGGGGAGCCCAGAACCCGGGTCTCACTTCCACCCCCCAACAGAGACTAGAGTTTCAAATCCACACATACTGAGTGAGACGCCAGAGTGCTCGGCGCAGAAGGCTGACCGACAGTGCTGATGACCCCGGCCAGAGGCTGGGTGCATTTTCTTTTGACTGCATTTCACTTTTTTCAACTCGCCTGGCCATTATTCTTACAGGAACCCTCAGGACCAAAGGCTCCTTCCCCGACTCCATACATATAAAGCCTCACCCCTTGTTTCCCAGCTTCATTCGTCATAAATCAGTTTTCAGGGCCTCTGAGCCTTCAACAGTTACCTAATTATAAAACACATGTTTGATTATGACACGATCCTCCCACTAAGATTACTCATCAGAAAGGTAACCCACAGGGATATTAAGAGCTTTCTGAAAGGCGTTCCAGACGTTTTTACTTTAAATCCGTATCACTGTTGCCATATTTTTAATTTATCTTTTATAAAAGCCACTGGGAAAAGAAGTAATCTGAGGGGTCCCAAAGATCAGAGCAAGCTGACCAGGCCACCCTTGCCTTGACCTAAGAGATTCTGTGGGTCACAGGCCCTCTTGGAGCTCAGAGGGCAGCGGCACTCATAAAGGAATGGTGTTTCTTCATCAGGCGGTTTTTCTCAATTTTACAAAATTCAACTCCCAAACCAGAAACCCAGCCCTACCTAGCATTAGTCTAAGTTTTTGGAAAGGACTCTCTTGTCTTCACTGGGGCAGCACACACCGCGTCCTGTGAGCTGGGCCGAGCAAACAGATATCAGGACGACTTCTGTGGAAGGCGACGGCTCCATGTGGGGTTAACAGGCCTTGAGAAGATCCCAGGGCGCCCCTCCTTTTGCTGGAGTTTAAGTCCATTTCCTCCTGCCAAGCCCTTAGCAGAAATTAAGAGCAGCTTGGCACCATGCTATTTTCAGTAAACTTTGCAAATATACTCACTGGTCTGAGACCAGGACCCTCAGGGGTGGCCCATTTTGGCCCATTGTTCTTTGAGAAGAGTCCAGAGCCAGCTGGGGGCAGCGAGAGAAGGCGGGTCAGCAGCCTGGGCCGGGGAGCCACCACCCCAAATTCAACTCCAAAGACTATAGGGCAGAGCAGTGGCTGCCTGTGGGCCCAGCGCCTCCCCAGATGCTTAGGGACATTAAAGGACGAGGCCAAGGAAAACAATAAGGCAGAGAGTCCCCATACCTAACACACGAGAGCAGGTGCCCCAGAATTCTCCGCTGCTTCCTCTCCCTTCCTGGGAGCCTCGGGGTGAGACTGGGCCTGGCCAGCTGGAGCACCCGGCTGGCACCCCGGGGGACCGTGAGGTCTCTGCGTGGCCCCCTCCCCATCTCCCTGGTCTGGGTTTAGGGACACTCAGGACGCACCCAGGTCCTCCCTCTTGCTGGATCCTCCCAGCCGGTCCCTCACGTGCTTCTGCCCGGGTTTATGTCCCGCCTTATGAAGCATCTGCCCCTGTTCCCCTGCCGCGCCTACACATCCCCGAGTGTCCTGCTGAATGAGGAAGGAAAACGCCCTCCTTTCCTGTTTGTCTTTACTTGGCCTTGTCATGGCCTCTGGAATTGAGGAGACGGGTCCTTCGATGGGCCCTATGAGCCCCTATTTCTGCCAGGCTCCACCCTCTCTCTGCCTACTGACCTTACACACAAACCCTTCCGAGCCTCAGTTTTCTCATCTGTAAAATAAAAACTCAGTGAGATGATCCGGTGAAACTCACCCCGGGCCGCCCCACAGAACTGAGTCAGTAGTGCTCAGCGTAGCTGCGTAACTTCACCCGCCTAGAAAGACAGTGCTGGTCTGCTCTCTGCCCCTCCCCCGACGCCGGGCTCGCCCTCCCTCCCCGACCTTGTCCCCACTTCCCCGCCCCTCACTCAGGGCCTCGGCTCTGGGGGAGACAGAGACCAGCTGCAAGGGCAGCAGCTGGCGTCTGGGGACGCGGGGTGTGCTCTGTTCCGGCACGCCTCTCCTCTTTCATAAACGCACGCATGGGTCCGGCATTTACGGGCAGATACACCAGCTCTAGCACGAGAGCCGCCAGCAGCCTGGCCTCCTGGGGGAAGTGGCAGCCGGCCTCCCAGACCCGTCTCCTGTGCAGCGGCCCCTGGCCCTCGTGTCCTCCAGGGAGCCCAGCCTCCTTTGTCTGCTGGGAGGTCATCCCACCACCCCTGGTCCTGACCCCTGGGGTGCAGGGTTCTGAGGTTCTCAGCCCTTGAGCTCCTGAGGGCCCGACATCACCCCATCATGGTCAGGAAATAGGGCCCCCCAGACAGACCTTGCCCAGCTCAGCTGTGCCCACCCTCTAGGGCTGCTTCTCTGTCCCCCGGGTGCTGCCACAAGTCCCCCCACCTGGTCCATGGCTGTGGACTTGGCCCCAGGCTCTCTGCACCTGCGATACTGCAAAAATCCCTCCAGCCCAGCTGGTCCCGCCTCCCTCAGGGTCTCCTTGCGTGACACTGTCACCTCTGGTACCTGGAGGGACCCCAGTCTGTCCCCACCTTAAGGTTAAGTCCTTTTGAGAAGCCTCACTCCTGTGCAGGGGGAAATGCAGTCAGGCTGGGAGACTGATGGAGGCCGTCTGACACAAGCAGCAGACAGGAAGACAAAAGAAACAAATGATTCCTTAAGATCCACGGCCAAAACAAATTGCCATAATTAACACGTGCGACTGCAACCATCTATGGGCTGAGATGCGGTTGGCGCGAGGCAGAGGCATAAACCACAGAGAGCACGCGCTCCAATAAAACGGCAGTAAATGGTGCGGCTGTGAGGGAACTCGTTTCAGTTTTGTTCCCAAACCTTGTTTAAGTGCTTTTATTGTTTGTGTGAAAGAAAACAAATGCTTTTTGAAAACCGCTTCAGCATAAGCCTCACCTTCCCTGGGAAGTCTTTCCTAATCCCCCCAACCCCACCCCGGGCAGATGGGGTCCCACGATGGCCCCTCCAAGCTCCCAGGGTACCCACGCTTCCCTCCATCAGAGCCTCAGCAGCGGGGTGTCCCCTGGGCTTCTCTACCTCTGGGGACCGAGAACTGCCCATCTCCACCCCACCCCTAGGACCATGTTGGCCACACAGCAGGCATTAGGTGATGGCCAGCCCAGCAGAATGATTGTCGAGGCATGGAAGGGGTCGTTTGTAAACATCAAGGGGACCCCAGAGGTTGCTTAGGGGACCCTTGTAGGACAGGGGAAATTCTTGAATGGAAGGGATCTTATTAGCAAGCCCCCGAAAATAAATAAATACTAAAAATAAAAGCATAAAAGTAGGAACACATTAAACAGAACCTTTTATTGTGGGAGGGTGGGTAGGGAGTAGTGACTTGCCCTCATGTGGCCACAGTCACCCTTTTGGGATTTGTTCCATGTTAAAAGAACAGCCCAATAGCAGAGGTGAGAAAACCAAAAATGGATAACGAATGTTAGGCCCAGGGTGGGGACTGGGTGGAAGCCCCCCGGGGGCTGGGCAGCTCTGTCCAGATGAGCAGCTGCCTGCTGAAGGGGGCGCTCCTAACTGAAGCCTTTGTTGGATGCTTGGAGGGAAGGAGAGGGGCTTGGGCTGGGAGAACTCATTCCATTCCAGTCCATTCCATGAGACCCTCCCCATTCCATGAGGGATGAAGCTTGCAGGTCTCATTTCAGGGAGGCCTCCCGGTGACCTTCTCTCCCTCCCTGCAGGCTTGATGGGGCACACGAGGGAAGGAGGATGGCATGCAGTAGACGTTATCTCTCCCCACGCCCACTCCACAGAGCTGAGCCTTCCACATCCGTAATATGATAAGAGGTGCAGGATGTGCCAGGCCCCTCCTGAGAGGCCTGGTGGGGACCACCTGCAGGCCAGCTGGCAGGAGCCCGGCCGTCTGTCCTTGGCAGCCCCCTTCACCTGGGGCCCCAGCCTGCACCCGGCAGACCAGAGGCTGAGGTTTGAATGCCGCATCTCAGCTACTCTGAACGCTAGGCCCTGAGGCACATACCAGCTGTGATTTCCTCCCACCCCCAATTTAATTTAAAGGAAAAAAAAAAATTTCCTTCCCAAGAACCTCATTCTTATTTACCCAAACCTACTCCAACAGCTCCCAGAGAAAGGGAAGGATGCTTTTTTGTGTACCCAGGCCCACAACAGTGGGGAGACTCATGTTAGCTATTACTCTGAGGCCCATTTTTATTCGCTTTGCCACTGTCGAGGTCACTCTTGGCAAGGAAGTCTTTTCACTAAAAGCCACCAGCTGCAGAAAAGGGGACAAGGCTAAAAGTGCCTCGGGTGGAAGAGGTAGGAGGTGACCCTCAGACAAACCCCAGCTCTCCCAGGGCCTGGTTGTGTGGCCTTGGGCAAGCCACCTGAGCTCCAGAAACCCCATCTCCTCCTGTGCAAAGTGGGCTCTTGTGAGGACCGGACAAGATGATGGGGAGGTGCTCAGCTCGGTTCCTGGCAGATGGAAGAGTTGAGGTGGGTCTCCAAGGACCAGCCGCCTCTCAGCTGTAGCCCCTTTTGCATCTTCTAGGGTTTATCTTCCAGTTTCTTCCTCCTCTGATGACAGGAGTGGGGACTTCTCACCAGCAGCTCCCCCAAGGCGGCCCCCACTAAGTTCTTAATTCTCCTCGGCACAACTGTTTCCATCCCTCCTGGGATGACTCCAAGCTTGCAGCTTCTGCTCACAGGGTCACATGTGTCCCAAAGCAGAAGAGTTACAAACCAAACTTCCTAAGAAAACCCCCTATATGGCACTTACGAGGAATCCGCACTACAGCCCTCAAGGTGTGGTTTCTCCCCATTTTACAGATGAGCAAACTGAATGTCGGCATGGCTTTAATAACTTGCTCAGTGTCTTCCAGCTAGATCTGACCAATTCCACATCTCCACTCTTCCCTGTTTACAATTCTGCCTGCCGGTCCTGAAATTCAAAATCTCAGGAGTTCATTATTTCAAAAAGAATAAATTGCTCTCTAGACTTTTTTTATAACTTCAAAACGTACTCTTAACTAGAGTTGGGTTTATTTTAAAACTGAGCTGGGTTAATGGATTTTTTTTTTAAAGAGTAATAAGTGAGGGGGAACTTCCCTGGCAGTCCAGTGGTTAAGACTTGGCATTTTCACTGCCGAAGGCCCGGGTTCAATCCCTTGTCAGGGAACTAAGATCTCGCAAGCTGCGTGGCATGGCCAAAAAAAAAAAAAGACAATTAAGTGAGAATTTCTGTATGGGCAAAAGTAAGGGCAGGTCACCTCACCTCTCTGGGCTGTGGCTGTTCAACGGGACAATGCAAAGGTTAAACTCGTGTCACTTCCAAGTCTCTGCTCTTTTCTCCCAGTCACATGCCAACTGAGAGCACTGGGCAACCGACTCTCCTTTCCCCTCAATTGGCCAACAGATATACCTCACTTCCTGCATTTGTTACAATCTGGTACCAAACGCCACTTAAAGCCTCTGGATATCGTTCTTGGGAAAGGAGATGTTTTTTCTTTTTCTATTTCTTTTTTTTTTTTGGCTCAGGCCTAGCCCTCCCCGCTTACATCCTGAGCTGTAAAAATGGACTGAGCAGGCAACAGAGAATTTAAAATAAGCTGGGGGGGGGGGTTTTGGGGGGGGAAATCCTGCTACAATAAATCGCATCACAGTGGCGATCTCTATCTAACCAGAAAATTCTCAGCCCAGACAATGGCTCATTTATTTCCAACAATATTCAATACAGCAGAATTCCAGGCCAACAAAAGGATTTCTACAGGTTCTTGGAGTTGGTTGTAAAGGGGTATAACCTACATAGAAAAGAGAGCTGTTCAATTATAGATTGCCAGGCGTGAGGGAGACCTTTGTAAAAAAAAAATTGTAAGGTGGTCTGCTGAAAATGTGGCGTCTTCCCCGGGGAGCATCTCACCTCTTGGCAATGCAAGGCCGAAGCACCAGGCCCTGCCCGGGAAGGGCGTTCAGGTGAACATCTGGGTCGACATGGCTGCTGGTGGGATGCCGAACAGAGCCCACTACCCGAGGCCCTCAGATGATACATTTTATAAACATCCAGGCAGGCAGCCTCGCAATACTCCTGGGCTTTACAAATACATTTAGATTCCACGGTCAGCGCGACTATATTCTGAGCATAGGCGGGAAAAAGGCGGCAGGAAACAGGAGGGCAGGGAGGGGTCTGGAAGCAGCCTTCTAAATTTAACATGCAGTTGCTTTCAGACCAAGTGGATGGAAAATAAATTCCAGTGCTTGAAGCTCTTATCTTTGTTTACCGTTTCCCCAAACAGTAAGTGACCCGGACTATGGCTTTTAGACTGAATTATCAACCAAGATGCACACAGGAATGAGGGATGGGATGCTGGGGGCTGGGCCAGGGGGATAAATAGAGCAAGCTGACCACTGGCTCTCCACCTTCACGTGTCATTTCCTCAGCCTGGCAGAGTGACGGGGATCTGATGTCACAGGCTGTCCCTGGGTGGGCCAGGGCGCAGTCATGATGCGTCAGACCACCCCAGACATGGAAGGCACCATGGAGTCATCCACCTCCTGTTGATGAGGGATCCATAAATATCCTACAGCGACCTTTTCAGATGTTCAATAACAGCTTCTGAAAATCTCCAGTGGGCATGAGGCTTGCCTGCTTGATTGTTACGTTGTAGTCATTTGAAAATTCTTCCGTATGTCCAGTCAAAATCTTTCTCTCTGGGACTTACTGTTGGGCCTGACTCCATCCTCAGCACCTACATCCTTTTCCTTTGTCACGTGCCTGCCACTCAGACAGGTGACAATGCCCTCATTTCTCCCCTTGGTTTGCTCTGTTCTCCTGAATTCGTTCAGTGTGACTCACAGAAGCATATCAGTCCCGCCTCACTCTCTCTAGCTCCATCCCTCTTTCCCTGCCCATCCCTTGACCCCATGGATGCTGGCTTCGGCCTCATTTCCCTCCTCCAGTTGACCGACGCAATGGCCTTTCCTGTCCCTCTGCCACCTTCCCCCAGACAGCCCTCACGGTTCGATGCTCAGCTCCGTGCTTTCCTCTCCTACCTCCATCCCAGAGCACTCGCGCATCTCTGTGGGCTGAACTGGACGCCAGACCCTGCTGGGGCCCCCAGCACCGGCCTGTCAAAGCCGAGCTCCTCCTGCAGGAGGGCAGCCTTACCCAGGTCGGTCCTGTCTCCGTCTTTCTTCCAGCCCCCCAGGGATGAAATCTGGAAATCGCTTTTAGGTCTTCATTCCCTGACCCCTTATATCCAGGGATTCACCTCGCTGGTGAGTCATCCTTTCTACCAATGACTCTGGATGTTACTCAGAATTACCTTGGGAGCTTTTACAACCATACTAATTCCTGTGTCCAGTCCAGACCAATTAAAACAGAATATTTCTAAGTGGGGCCCAAGCATCAGCAGGGAGCAACCGAGAGGGAGACTCACGGCTTGCACTGCTCCCCTCTTTCAACCCCTTTTCCCGTTCTGACAGCTGACAGTGTCATCAGAGCTCATCACTTTTGCCTGGACTCCTGCTGTCATCTCCTGTTTTATTGCCCTATTCCCCTAACTCTTCCAAATATCCCTCCATGTCAATATCAGATCACAAAATACCATTTTCAGTATGTTACCTCTACTCATCAAAAACCTTCAGTGGCGGGCTTCCCTGGTGGAGCAGTGGTTGAGAGTCCGCCTGCTGATGCAGGGGACACGGGTTCGTGCCCCGGTCCGGGAAGATCCCACATGCTGTGGAGCGGCTGGGCCTGTGAGCCATGGCCGCTGAGCCTGCTTGTCCGGAGGCTGTGCTCCGCAACGGGAGAGGCCACAACAGTGAGAGGCCCGCGTACCGCAAAAATAAAAAAAAAAAAACCTTCAGTGGCTCCCTCTTACCAAAATAACAAATCTTTGAACAAGTAGATGGTTTCCCGAACACATAGTAAGTTGTAGATATGGGACTGTATCTTATCGCCCCTTTCCCTTTTTTCATCTCCCCCAACACTCAGCTAAATGCCTGTCAGGTACTTGACGTCTGTCTGAGGAGTGAACAAAAAATATTTATCTGCAAATTAATTCCATACACTCTTTCCCCAGCACAGAAAACTGGCTGGGTGCTTTAACTATCATTTACTTAGGGGCTTATTTCTTTAAGCATCACATATAATCAACTGTGGACGATCCATGCTAATGGAGAGAACCAAATCCTAAATATTACAAGACAGCAGATAATTCAAAAACTCGAATCTAGTTGATTTGGGAACGTGTTTTATGCTTATGAGGGCTTATGTCTGGTAACTGAGACAATTTTAAAATTAGGTAATTAGATATGTCTTATTTGTTCCTATCACCATCCCCCCCCCACCATACACAATACAGGAATACATAACACAGTTCCCAAAATAATACACTATTTTTTCTCTCAACCTTTTCCTGAAATAGAGATGGTGGTTACATTCCAGCACACTGGAGGGGGCAGGCAGAGGGAAGAAGGGAGGGACCCACAGTGACAGTAAATAGAGGGGACGGGGTGTCAACGAGCTGCCTTTCAACTAATTCACCGTTAAAATTTAGGCATTACACACACTAGTTTGTAAATCGTTCACAGTATCTACTAAACCTGACCACACACATCCCCTGTGACCCAGCAATTCCACTCCTAGGTACATACCCAACAGAAACATGACTTACATTCACTGAAAGCCATATACAAGAATACCCCGCTTTATTCATAATGGCCCCCAAACTGGGGACAACGCAAATGCTCATCCACAGCTGGAAGGATGAACAGATGTGGAATGGACACACTGCAACTCACACCACAGCACCGGTGAGTCTCAAAGACACAGCAGTGAACACAGAAAGCAGGTGCAAAAGCCGTCGTACTGGATGTTCCATTTACACAAAGCTTTTTAAAAGGCAAGATAACCTCTTGTGTTAGAAGTCAGGATAATGGTTGCTTTTGGGGGGCTATGACTGGAAGGGGTCACGGGGGCACTTCTGAGGGCTGGAAATATTTTGCATCTTGATCTAGATGCTGGTGACACAGGTGTGCTTTGTGAAAACTCACTGAGCGCTACACTTTTGTGTTCTATTTTTCTGTGTGCGTGTTATTATTCCAGAAAATGTACAGAGGAAAGTAAGGGAGGAATGAAGGGAAGGTAGAGGGGAGATAAAAGGAGAGAGGGAGGGCAGTTTAGGCAGAAACGCATGATGGAAAAGCCTTGGAATCTGAAGATCTGGGTTTAGTTCTGACTCTGCCATGTACTAGCTGTGTGACCTTGGACGAGCCACTAACCTCTCTGTTTTCTTCATCTATAAAATAGGCAACAGAAATGCCCTAGCTGCTTCACAGTGCAGTTGTGAGGACCAAGTGGCATAAGGGATGTAAAAATCCTTCAGAAGGCTGTACAGTACTGCAGGAAGGGAAGTACCATTGTTATCACAGATCTCTGCAGACAGGAGTTCCTGCAGAGGGTCAGCACCATCAACAAAGATGAACCCAGGGCCGTTGGCGGGGAGGGCTGACACCGTGGTGTGTGCGTGCGGCTTACGTTCTTTCATTACATCTCCTCACCTAATCCCTTAATGGCCTGGGCCTCAGAGTACAAGAGCACCTGGAATAATCCCTGTGTTTATGTGATATGGGTTCTGTCTCATTCCTTTGAAAGTGGATATAAATAGATGTCATACACACTCTCCTAATTACCTTTTCTAAGGTGGGGATGCCCGTCTACATCTAAATCTGCCACATTCTTTAGACCGGCACACGGGACTGTCTGGGCATTGGCTAGGCAAGACAGCCATGTTGAGAGAAAGGAACCCGCCCCATGCCATCGTCTCTCGGGTCGCCCCGCCCCACCCCCTTCCCCCACTGCTTCTTGCTCCAGGCCTGAAACAACTCACTCAGAACATCTATGGATGTCAAAGCTGAAGAGTTAGAGCTGGAAGGACCCCAGCACCCCAGTTTAAGAAGTGGTCTGTGAAGAGCCCAGGCCGGGGAACTGCAGGCTTTTCTCCCGGGTCAGTGGGCAAAAGGGCAAAGCGAGAGTTGCCAGGTTTTCCACGGTAGGGTTTCATCTTCTAGTTTGTGTTCCCCAGAGAAGGGGTGCAAGTGGAAACCTCAATTTTTCCCGTGGCTGTCTTGGCCCCGCTGTCCCTCGGCTGGAACCCCAAGTCTCACGGGACTGCAAGTTCCCAGCTTCTAGTGGGCAGGTGAGGGCAGGCATGACCCCGCCCACTGCATGCAACACCCAGTCCAGCACGTGCAGGTGAGCACTTAGCAGTACTCTCTGATGCTGCTACTTCTTGGGAGGAACAAAACTGAGGCCATCCCCCCACTTCTATTTCCTTTAGGAAAATAAGAAAATATTAATTCTTCTATTAGGTCCCTGAACCTCCAGGAAAAATCTTTTTGAAAGCCATGACATTTTAATTTTCTTTTTCTCATTTAGACTCCATATCAGCACACACCCAGTGTGAGGTGTACGTGTAGGTGTGAGTGACTCAGTGTGTGTGTGTGTGTCTGTGTGTAACTTGCAGAGAAAATGGCACGCAAAAATCCAAATGTAGCAAAGTGAGATTAATTGGCAAGGGCAATATTTCCTACTTAAAAGTATTTATCAGTAGATTTTTCCATAGAGTTCCCTTAACCATCAGGTTTAGCTGCTGCATTTAAATATTGGTTTATAGAGCCTAAACTAAATGATAGAAAGACTAAGAGACCAAGAGACTTAGAAACAGAATTAGCCGTGACTGCCCACTGAAAAGTCAAATATAGATGAAAAAGTCTCCCTGAAAATTAAAGAACTCTGGATTGAGAACATAAACCATAAGGCAAAGGTTCCGTTTGCTTTTTTTGTTTCTATTTTCCCCGATATTTAAGAGTCAGTATTTCCCAATGTTAAATATCATCTTCAACCTTCTAAGCGTACAGTTACTTGTTTTACAGAATCGGTCCCAGCTGAGGTGAATTCTATAGGATTGTATTATTGCTTTCCTCCTTGACACATCCTTACAGGATAGTTTAAAACGTAGAACAGATGATGAAACATGCTCCCTGCCTCCAAATACGTTTAACCAGAAGTACTGTCTGCTTGTCTGGTACCTTAGTTTCCGGAGACCTTTCACCTTTACCATCTCATTGGCTCTGCTCTGAGAGATGGGTGGGGAAACATCATGACCTGGAACTTAGAGACCAGGTGACCTGTTGATGTTGCCTTGGTGACTGGCCCAAGGCCAGGGCCGCTGGGCAATGGATCCAGGACAGAATCCCTGGCAGGACCTGGTGACCACCCTGAGGCCTGGCCCAGGTCAGGGAAAGAGGCTGCACGGGCATCCTCGTTGCGGGGAGAGGCAGATTGATTTTAAGTTTCCTCCCAATTCTAATTCTGGGTAACATGGCCTGTGCTACAGGCTCCCGAGAGGGCCCTAGGGGATCCATTTTTAACATTATCTTTTGGAACCCCAGACGCTTAAAGTGCTTACTGGCTTGAAATACTCTGCTCAGACATCCTGAGTCCCCCAACACTCCAGGCCAAGCAGACCCCCTTGGCCCTTACCAGCACAGACAGAGGGCCTGGCATGCCGAGGGTGACAGCACAGGGAGGGCTGGCACAGAGCTCGGCCCCGGCTCCCAGCCTCCCGCCTGCAAGGATGCGGCTTCTATTTAAACATCTGGGGTGAGCTCACCAGCCTTTTCTTCCAAGGAAAAGCACTTTCTTGACTAAACTTCCCTTTCTTTTCCTTTTTCACTTCAAATAAATTCCACCCCCACCCCCACCCCCAGTTTTAAGTGTTAGTTTTGCTAGACGGCAAAGAAAAATATGCAGCACGCATACAGCACACCCACCTTTTCCATTTCATTTCCTGACGGCCACGTCCCCCATCAGGCACCATGCCCCCTGCATTCACTCGCGTCTGCCCCGGCCCAGGTCGCCCTGCACAGAGGCCTTTCTCTCACCTGCGCCTGGAGCGCTGCCCTCCATCCTCCAAGATGCCCCAGAACAGCAGCTCTCCCTGTCAGCCAGCCTGACACAACCATTTTTAATTCTTTAACGCATGTCAGAGTCTTTACATGGGCTCTTCCACACACTATTGCTATTTCAATTTCTATTTAACACCTTACATTTTAATTTGTATTCTCAAACTTTATTTTTTCAGAATAATAATTAATAGTTATTCCAGTTAAACCGATTTTTTTTAAGCATGAATAATTTAGATTTCTTCCACCAAGGAGAAAGTAACCACCAATACAGATTTAGTTCTACTATATAGGTATCTTTCTTTTTTTCTCAAATTACAAGATTACATCGTTTTCTTTTTTAGCCTGCCGATGTAGTGGATTACGTTGATTGATTTTTGAAATAGCCTATCATAGCTAGAAGAAATCTCACTTGGCTATAGCACCTTAACCTTTCATGAAGGAAAACTTTAACCTGTACAAATTGTCAGAATAGCTGAGAACCTGTGTACCCATCACCCAGCTTCAACAGATGGCAGCTATGGCCCCTCCGGTTTCCCCACCCTCCCCCACTGCCATTGTTTAAAAAATCCCAGACATCGTATACATGTGATCTGCAAACATTTCAGTATATATCTCTAAATAAAAGGGCTCTTTTCTAAAACTTGACAACCAGGGGCTTCTCTGGTGGCGCAGCGGTTAAGAATCTGCCTGCCAATGCAGGGGACACGGGTTCAATCCCTGCTCCAGGAAGATCCCACATGCTGTGGAGCAACTAAGGCCATATGTCACAGCTACTGAGCCCGCGTTCTAGAGCCCACGAGCCACAACTACTGAGACCGCGTGCCACAACTACTGAAGCCTGCGGCACCTAGAGCCGTGCTCCGCAACAAGAGAAGCCACCACAGTGAGACCGCACACCGCAACGAAGAGTAGCCCCCGCTCGCTGCAACTAGAGAAAGCCCACGCGCAGCAATGAAGACCCAATGCAGCCAAAAATAAATTTAAATTTTTTCTTAATGCTTTAAGAAAAGCAAAACAAAACAAAACATGACCACCATACTATCCTCACACCAAAAACCGAATGGACCATAATTTCCTAAGTGCACCGAATATCCACTCAGCGTCTAAGGTCCCATGATTGCGTTATAATTTTGTTCTTAGATTGGGTTTGTTTGAACCAGCACCCAAACAAACCCATCTACTTTTCACTGGCCTTTCTTATTCATCATAAATATCCCCGTTTAGACATCACTTCCTCTTGGCAGCTTCCCCGATCCCAAACGCTGGGATGTGTGTCCCTCGTCTGCTCTCCCACAGCACCTGTGCTCACCACTCTATAACCTGCAGCCCTGGTTTGCATCCTGAGACGGACTGTAACCTATCCGAGGACACGTCGGTGCTAGCACAGTGCCTGGTCAACAGTAGGCACCAGCTCTGCAGGTGAATGAATAAGTAACAAATGAGTTCCCACACAGGACTGCCTCTCCTGCCCCGCCAAAGCCCCTTCTGTAACATGACCCAAGTTCAGTACAATGACTTGCTCAGAAGTCTGTTTCCCCGCAGAGCAGAGACTTACTCATTCTGGGATCCCAAACACCCAGCCCAGCACCTGATACCAGTGGGTGTTCCCTGAGGGGTTGGCTTTTCTACTCCACATTCTAAGTGTGTGACTTTGAGCTCACAGCCTTTCCTCTCTGGGTCTCACGTTGCTCATCTCTATAACGAAGAATTTGGATTCAAGATTTCCAAGGTCCTTTTGGGTTCAGTTTGTGATTCTGAGCAGCAGCCCAGCCTCGCAGGGAGTCTCCATTTGCCATACGCTTGCTGCCCTCTGCTGGCAGGATTGGTGCAGGACCCCCCCCATCCCGGATTTTCCTGAAAGAACTATAGGCGGGCAAAAACAGGTCCCCAGGGGCGAACTGGTGCGTGAGTGAGTGGGGGCTTGAATTGCATTGCCTCACCTGGATCTGGTTAAAATGTAGAGGCCTCAGCCTTCCCCGACCCCATCCATCCACGCCTCCAGCAGAGAGGATCACTGGGGCAGGTCAGACAGACAGACTTACGCAGTGGTGTCACGCCCTTGGCTACACAGAACTAGAGTACCCAGGCCCCCACCTTAGACCAACAATCAAACCCCTGGGGGGCAGGGCTCAAGCATCCTTATATATTAAAAGCCACCTGGTCACTTCTAATATTCGACCACATCAAGAACTGCTGGACCAGCACGCTGATGTTGACATGTGTATCTTGAGCCCAAAGCTAAGAAGTGGTGAAAAGCTCATCCGGGGAAAATAAATGAAGACTTGACTTTATAATACAAATTTCCCTTGGCCTAGCTTTAAAAGTTCCCTTTCAAGTACTGACAGCTTCCCAGCCAATGTTGTTTGAGGAACCAATACTCATTAGGGCTGCTACTCCCAGATCTGGTTTTTCTTTTTGAGATATATTGAGAGTTCTATATTTTGGTACACAGTACCCCTGTTTTGTTTTGTTTACATTTCTGCATTTGTTAAGACTCCTTTGGTTGCAGATAACAGAATTCAGCTGTCACTAAGGTCAAAAATGGGAACTTAGGGCTTCCCTAGTGGCACAGCAGTTGAGAATCTGCCTGCCAATGCAGGGGACACAGGTTCAAGCCCTGGTCTGGGAAGATTCCACATGCCACAGAGCAACTGGGCCCGTGAGCCACAACTACTGAGCCTGCGTGTCTGGAACCTGTGCTCCGCAACAAGAGAGGCCGCAACAGAGAGAGGCCCGCGCACCACGATGAGGAGTGGCCCCCGCTCGGCGCAACTAGAGAAAGCCCTTGCACAGAAACGAAGACCCAACACACCCAAAAATAAATAACTAAATTTATGTTAAAAAATAAATAAATAAAGGGAACTTACTGGAAGAGTACTGAGATGCCACCCACAGGGCTACTTGCCAGGAGCAGATGGCAATCAGGACACCAGGAAACAGTCTCTGTCTTTTGCCTCTGCTTCTCCACACATCTAACTCATTGCTTCTTTCTCATGGCAAACGGGTTTTCTGCTCATTAATCCACAAGGCAGAACATGGCCACCAAAAGACCATAACTCACCCGTGTTCAGCTTCCACCTGCTGGAGAAAAACTCCTTTCTCCTCTGTCTCAGGTCCAAATGTCCAGGCTGGTGCCCTCATATCAGAGGCCCACTCTTGGTCCAATCAACTGTGGCCTGTAGGGCTGACTATGTAATTTGTCGGACCTGAGGCAAAATGAAAAAAGCGGGGGAAAGTGCCATTAACAGTACATATAGGGGCTTCCCTGGTGGCGCAGTGCTTAAGAATCTGCCTGCCAACGCAGGGGACACGGGTTTAAGCCCTGGTCCGGGAAGATCCCACATGCCGCTGAGCAACCAAGCCTGTGCGCCACAACTACTGAGCCTGCGCTCTAGAGGCCATATGCCACAACTACTGAGCACATGTGCCACAACTACTGAAGTCTGCACACCTAGAGCCCGTGCTCCGCAACAAGAGAAGCCACCACAATGAGAAGCCTGCGCGCTGCAACAAAGAGCAGCCCCCGCTTGCCGCAACTAGAGAAAGCCCGCGTGCAGCAACAAAGACCAAACACAGCCAAAAATAAATAAATAAATTTATTTAAAAAACAACAACAGTACATATAAAAGTTCTTCCTATCTTCTTTCATCTCTCAAATTATCACAGTGGTTTTTTAATTTTCTATTTAATACCAGTCTAAGTAAAAAAAACTCTAAATTTTACATTATTAGCACGAATTTTACCACTCATCTCTGGATCATGCAACACCACAGTTTTAAATGTTAAGACCAGAGCATTTAATGCACATGCAGAATCACTGAATTACATAATTTGTATTTCGTGACTCACGGGACAGAAGAGACAAAGACAAACCAAACTATTGATGACTGGAAGGAGGATGAGAGGGTGCGCCAGGCTTCCCCAAGGGGGCTCGCCCTGGGGTGTGGGGACACGGGGTGGGCTGGGAGAGCCCTGCCCTCTCTGGCCAGCCGCCAGGCCCATGAATCCTGGGGCAGTGTCTAGGGAAGCGGAGCCAGGCGTCCCCCCTTCCCACAGGCTCAGCCCCCAACCCACAGTAGGCTGTGACTCTCAGAGATCTTTAAACCTCTGTACCAGGACACGTGTTGTACCTGGACCAGTGGTGGGCAGAGGCTTGCCCGGGCCAACACAGCCATGGTGCTGCCAGCCCGGGGCAGGGACGGTTGACATGTGCCCACCGCCAGATGCTTCAGGGTGAATGCACCCCATTCCTACCCTCTCTGTGCCTGAGCCCAGGCCCCTGTCGGGGGTGACGGGCAACAGTGGTCCAAGGGCAAAGCAGAGACGGGTGGCCGGGCTGGGCCCCAGGCACAGGGGCAAGACAGCAGGCAGCTGAGAACCCATCCTGGGGAGGCGGCCAAAGTGGGACCACTCGTGGGCGAGGCTCCAAGAACCCAGCGCATGCTCCATGGTCCCCTCAGACTCTACTCCCCAAACACAAATTCAAAGATAATGACGATTAAGAATCTCCAGATGGCAACCCACAGAGCATTAAACCCCAAGCACAGGGCCCCCCTCCTTGGCCACGTGTTTATCAGGCCCGCCTTCGTAGCCTGGGATGGAGATGGAAGTGTAGGGTCGAGAGATAACCCTCTAAAGAAACAGTTCCCAGAAATGAAGATGGAGAATGTTGGAAAAGCCAACTGTTTTCATTTTTGCCCTTCAAATTCGTAAACATTAGACTGCATGTGTTCTCTGCAACTGGACTTTTTTTACTCAGTATTCTATGCACATTATTAATGGCCACACTACATTGATGGCTAGACTCTAATAGATAAGCTAAGATATTTACCAGGGACGTCAAGCCTCCACGTGTCCTGGCCCCATCACTCTCCCCTCTGCCCCTCCTGTCCCCGCATAAAATACTGTGTATTTTATGCACATCACTAATGGCCACTGGAATAGAGCCTACGCAGGGCAGCCCTGTGGCAGCTACTGCAGGGCCGGCAAGATGGACTTGCCCCCCAGTGCTGCCCCCTGCTGTCCTGAGAGGGGAGGACAGAAGCAAGCCGACCTCCCAAACTGAAGACTCCTCTTTGATTAGCATTAAGTGATTTAGAAAGATGAGGCTGTCACCTATCAGGCAGGTAACTTCACTCAAGCTCTGTTGGAAGTGGGGAGAGAGGATGGGAGTATCTAGGGGAAATCCTTCCTTGCGGAAACTAGCAGAGCAGCTAATAAGCTTCTATAACCCCACCCTAACTCATCCCACTCACATGCGAGCCCACATCCAGCTTCTCAGTTCACCATCACCTCCTCCTCAGGCCATGGGGTGAGGGCCAGAGGGCGACAGGGTCACCCCAGTGGAAGTCGTCGAGGGGATGCTAGGGTTCCCCAACACGGGGTGCTGGAGTTGTGCTTCTCCACACCTTCCTCCCTAGCAGATGCTGGTAAATCAACATTTACCAGCTTTTTACAATCTGATGAGTGAAGACCAAAGCTCATGGTTTTGATTTGTATTTTTCACCATGGCAACTCATATTTGTTCTGTCTTTTGCCTCCTTATTTCCTTTGACCACTTTTCTGATGAGTTTCTTTTCTGACTGATTGATTGTAGCCCTTTGGGTTTTTGTTACCATTGATCCTTTCTAGATGTGGTGCTTTTTGTTGTTGTTGCTACTTTACTATTGGTCTTTTAACTTTATGATGTGCCCATTACTACCATGTGACAACCTCTCTGAGCCTCAGTTTCATCATCTAAGAGATGGGAGAACAGCTGTTCCATTGGTTTGCTGGAGCATTAAATTAAGTGTCAACAAAAATAGTCAATAAACAGGGCCATTCCCGGTGGTCCAGTGGTTAAGACTCCACGCTTCCACTACAGGGGGTGCGGGTTTGATCCCTGGTCAGGGAACTAAGATCCCACATGCCATGTGGCACGGCCAAAAAATATAAATTTTAAAAAAAGAAAAGAATTAATAAACAATCAATAAGAACAGAAAAGAGTTTTATTTGAGCCAAACTGAGAACTAGCCTGGAAGCCCACTTCCCAGATTACTCTGCGAAACTGTTCTAGAGAAGCAGGGTTTTCAGTCCAGTTTTATATCTTCTCAGAACAAGGAACATTAAACGGGTCAGGGTTTCATTACTTCAAGGTTAAAAAAAGAAAAACCAAAAAAAAAAAAAAAAAAAAAAAAAAACCCAAAAAAAAAACAAACCAGAACAAAGAAAAAAAACAGGCC
>NW_020173036.1:545194-612283 GCF_003031525.2 Neophocaena asiaeorientalis asiaeorientalis | reverse complement strand
AAAAAAAAAAAAAAAAACAAAAAAAAAAAAAAAAAAAAAGAAAAACCCAAAACACAGACTAGCACGTACACAGCAAATCAACATGGCCTTGGCACCTGGGAAGGGAGACTTATCATTGAAAAAGTACAAGCATTGGCGTCCCAGGAAGAGAGGCATTTAATCTCTATTTTTAACATGGACATTCTTTACTGCTGGTCAGTGTGCCCTTTCCTTTAATAATTAAAGCAGATGTACAATGTATGTTTGGTAAGCCACAAACAGGCTATTTTAGTTAGCATAAAATTCAAGTTAACTCACGTATAAGCCAGATTGGCTTTCCTATATCTCAATATGTAAAAATTTCTTTCCCCATAAGGGAGTGTGTACAGTATGTAGCCTGCCAGATCTTCAGCTCTCAATAAACGCTAGCAGTGCAGCTGCTACCATTGCTTTATTACAAACTTCTCTGACACTCAAAGGCCCCGCAGTCCCAGGCCTGGCCTGTCCATCTTCAGTGACGGACAGCACCGTGAAACAAGCACAACAGAATGTGCGGAATATTCTGATAGAGTGCTAATCTAACGCAATTCGCGTAGTATCACTTTTCATCTTGTGGGTTTCCATTTAAGTCTGTGCAAACATTGGAGCTGGGACTCTACAGTTAGCGGAAAAGACAGAACACCGTGTGACTCGGTCTAACTCAACATTCTTTGTCACCACCCCTCCATCAGCCGGCCCCTGAGTACCGCCACCTCCAGGAAGGCCTGCCCTACCTGGACATGGTGATTGCAGAGACCTTGAGGATGTACCCACCGGCTTTCAGGTAAGCCTATACCCCAGGGCCCCTGCACCCCAGGGCCCCTTCAGCATCACTGTTTGGAGTGCTTGTTAGTCCTCAGTCTGTCACCACCTGGGTTATGAAGAATGCTGGACCCAAGCTCCTGGAGGTCGAGGTCTGAAACGTGGGTTTTTTAATCCCCTGGGGCACTGGACGCCATGCCTGACATAGGGTCACCATAGCAATAAATGTCTGGCCTATATTCCTATATGTTAACCATGTTTTCAAAGCGTCATTGGTCTTTTCTTAACATGACCTTCCTCCCCAACCCAAGCCGAACTCTTTGACCTCCTAGCCCTTAGATGGCTTTTGCTGTTCCCCTGGTCACTTCATTCATTCATTCACCAGCTATTTATTGAGCATCTGCTCTGTGCCCCGCACTGGAAAATCAGCCAAAACAGATAAAATGCCAGCCCTTGGAGTTGATGTTCCAGGGGCAACTTCCAAGGCCTGGGACGCTCCTTCTTATTCTCCAGCACTCCACACCCGTCCCATCCTCAGAGCTCCGATCCAAGACTCACCACTCCAGGAAACCTGGCCAGACCTCACCCGTTCCCTGCCTCTCCTCCCCCAGCACTTTGCATGCTAACTCTACTTCATATTATATTTTTGGATAATTCTCAGCTGCTCTGCAACATTTCACCAGTGTGCAGTCATCCAGTCACACCAACCTGTAAGTGCCTTGAGAGCAGGAATCAGGTCTTCTGCTTCTTTCAAACTCCCCCA
Organism: Neophocaena asiaeorientalis asiaeorientalis; assembly: GCF_003031525.2. Lineage (NCBI taxonomy): Eukaryota > Metazoa > Chordata > Mammalia > Artiodactyla > Phocoenidae > Neophocaena > Neophocaena asiaeorientalis. The sequence continues at coordinate 610,740 of NW_020173036.1, read as the reverse complement.
AAACAAGATGTTACCGAACCAGGCTGGTTCACCCCACGCACAGCAAGCCAAGTGCTGAGATGCTGAGGTTGTCAGCAGAGAAGAGATACATTCACAAGGCAGCCAAGCGTGGGGACAGGAGAACAAATCTCAGATCTGCCTCCCCGATGGCAAGGGGCGCTGGGTATTTATGGGATAAAGCTGCGGCGTGGTGGGCCCTGGGAGCATGGGAAAAGGTAATGATTGGAGATGAGAAAAAGGTGAGACAATCGTAGTTCTGCGCAGGTGCAGCTAAGCTACAGGCTTCTCCACGGGACCCAAGTTCAGAAAACGTCTGCGTTAGCGCGTTCCGAGGATGGAGTTTTGGGCCCTCTGACGTCAAGAGGTCACCAAGCGAACACTCGCGCATGCCCAGTTGGAGGGTCGGTGGTCTTAATCAGTCTTAACTGGCTCAAGCTCCAACTAGACACAGCTGACTCCAAGCTCCTGAAAAACAACTTGGGCAAACATCTTATTGTTTAAGCTACGTGACCCTTGCAGGACACGCAGCTTTTTCTGTAGCAACAATTAAAGCGAGCTTGATCAATGAAGGGAAGTTTCATGGGTCTTACCGATGAGTACTCTTGGTTTCAGAGGCATCCCATGGAGCACAGGGGTCTTCACTTAGGTCCCCAGACCCTTAGAGAGTGAAACATTGCCAGATTTCAGGTTCTAGAAACAGAAGCGACACAAAGCATTTAACTGTATATCATAAATTCCACTCTGCATCTCTAGGAAGTAATGTACCACATAAACCATATGGAGATAACTTTTGCCATTTTAAAAAGAGAAAATGTGGATGATTTGTAGGTATCTCAAAAGTATATTCCAAACCGAAAATATCATAGAGAGTGTGGTTGTAGATGTTGTCCAAACCGTTCAGACCCAGAGCCAATATAGAGAATTCCTGGGGTTTGAGTCAGATCACATCATCCTGAAGCACACATGGTTTCAGTCTCCGGGTCTGGGAGCAGGCAAGGAACGCCAGGGCTCACCTCATTGCTCTCCTGACGCCAGCATTAAGACCTGATTCCACAGGCCTTCCCCGACGTCTTTAGGAGCCTCAGAGCAAACTGTCATCCAATCTTTGTTTTTGAATGATTTATACCAGGGTCCTTCCAAGGGAACTGCGGGCAGCTGCTATACACGTGAAATTCAAAATAAGACATTCAGTGATAAAACAGAACAAAGACTGTTTAAAGGAAAGAATCCTTTACAAGACCCCAGAGATGGCAATAACTGGGGTCAGGCTTGGTGGCTGAGACTCCTGGCAGAGAGGGAAACCAGCTGAGTTGAACAGTCATATTCTCTGGTGGGAGGAAAGTGTATAAATTGATCAAAGACACGTCATTTCCTGGATCTAAACTCAATCAAGAATTCATCACCTGAGACCTGGTATAGATGACATGTTGAGAGACCAAGTCAGCAGTCTCTTCAACACCAAAATTCTGCAGTCAATTCTCCTTCTGACCCTTTATAAACAGCGAAGTGTAAAAAGGAAGTCAGTGAAGGCATTGCTCTGGGGAACCAGGATGCTCGATATCTGAGAGTATCTGGAGGGCAGGACAGGACAGGACAGAAACCAGAGTATCTGGATGAGTTCGTTAAAATTCCCAGTAAAAATATAGAGCCGGTTCTCCATAATGACAGAGCGAGTCTAGACATAAAGTCAAGACAGTCTCGGTCCTGCCCTTAGTTTACTGTGTGATCTTGGGTAAGTTCCAGACTGTTCCGGGCTTCTGTTTCCTGTGTGTTCAGAGGGCACACAACACCTGCTCTGCCTACCCCAGAAGTGTTGGGAGAATCAGTGGGACAGTAGATGTAGAAACGCAGTACCCCTGCAGGCAGTGTGCCGTGTAAGGTATGAAGTAAAGAAAAAGAAGCACAGAGCTTAGAGTTGAACGGCCTGACCCCATGTGGCTCCAGTCTCGGGCAAGCCACACTCTCCCTTCCCCATACCTACTCCACTGGTGTTTTAAATCATATCACTCTGCTGACTTCTGTTATCGAACAACAGAAGTGAGAGAGGCAAGTCATCATCATTCTCACCCAGACAAGAGGCCAATTCGTTTTGGCCCTGGGCATAGGATTTGGGGGTGAACATAGCGACAGTGAGAATTTTATTTTATATTTTATTTTACTTTATTATTTTATTTTTTTTAAGATTTTTCTTTTGATGTGGACCATTTTTAAAGTCTTTAGTGAATTTGTTATAATACTGCTTCCGTTTTATGTTTTGGTTTTTTGGCCACAAGGCATGTGTGACCTTAGCTCCCCGACCAGGGATTGAACCCATACCCCGTGCACTGGAAGGCAAAGTCTTAACCATGGACCACCAGGGAAATCCCATTACTTTATTAATTTTTAAAAATATGTATTTATTTGGTTGCACCAGGTCTTAGTTGCGGCAGGCAGGCTCCTTAGTTGCAGCAGGCAGGCTCCTTAGCTGTGGCATGCGAACTCTTAGTTGTGGCATGCCTGTGGGATCTAGTTCCCTGACCAGGGTTCGAACCTGGGTCCCCTGCATTGGGAGCACGGAGTCTTAACCACTGCGCCACCAGGGAAGTCCCTACTTTATTATTTTAATCTTAGAAAAATGCTTGGCTTTTCCCAAACACTGACACACTTGACTGACACCTTTATCCATAAAAAACTCAACATGGCCTTTGTGGAAAACATAACAATTCTCACTGAAGTGTTATTAATGTCAATCCAGGAACCCAGGCAGTATAATTCAGATTTTTCTGGCTTTGTATGCAGTCTAGCCAGATAGGAGGCCCAACCACTTACAGAAGGGAAGCCCCCATTTTCCGGCTTTTAGGGGGTCTTGCATCCAGGTCCAAGCTATTTCTGGTAAAGATGAAAAAGAAGGAAGTCAAAGTATATCCTTATTTGATTGCTCAGACTGAGGTTGCGCACGTCAGAGCCCCCTGCCCGCTCTGATTTGAGTAAGAGTGTTTTGTGACTTAGCCCCAAGCACAGAATAATTGCATTAGGAGCTTCGGATCTGAATGGGTGTCTCACAGCCCTGGCCTTTCATGTTCCTGATATATTAAAGGCTCATAATAGAGTGATGAATGCTGCAAGGAGCTGCTGGTACTCTTAACTTCTTTTATAAGCAGGAACAGGGTATAACAGTAATTAGTATAATAACTGTATCTCCTCTGAGATATCTAGGGAAGCCGAGTCCTGCAACCTGAGGTAAAAGCCATCCTAGATTGTTTTTAGTTTTTAAAATAATTATTTATATTTACCAAAATGATATGCTTCTACTTAAAAAAAAAAAAAAAACCTAAGAAATACAGAAGAATCCAAAGAAAAAACTGGCACCCCTGGTACCCTGCCAACCTCCACCCCAGCCCCATCCCTTAGAGGAGGTGATGGTAGAAGTTTACGTATTCTTCCATAAACTTCATGTTCATAGGCAAACATATGTAGTCTAGCCTTTTAAAACAAAACATAAATGGGATTATAACATTGCCAGTTGGTAAAATAAACAATCTGACCAAGATGTTTTCCTCCCTAGTAGCAGTTCTCCATAGCGACACAGACAATGAAGGGGAACAGATTTTCAAACCCAAATCTCCTGTAGGTAAAGCGAGGCTGTGTGTGCGGGGAAAGAGGTCCCAGTGGGAATGGGAAGAAGAAGGAGAGGTGGCCGGGGGGATAACCCTACAAAGCCTCCACTTCCAAGGCACCTCTGCACCGCAACACCAGGCATAAAATGGGCTCTTCGGTCTTGATGGGTGGCTGAAGGAAGGAATGGAGGAACCTAGAGACCACAGGGTCCAGAGCAGCATAGGGTTAATGGCCCAGGAAGGGATGGGATGGGGGGTGGGTCACTATCCCGGCCACCCCGGGAAGAAGGCGGACCCTCCTGTCCCCCAACCTCATCCCACACTGCAGACCTTTGCCCCAGCATGGCCACCCTGGAGCTCCCCCGTCTCTGCTCTGCCTCAAGGCGGGGGTGACCCATGTGTCCCCGCAGGTTCACACGGGAGGCGGCACAGGACTGCGAGGTGCTGGGGCAGCACATCCCCGCAGGCGCCGTGCTGGAGATGGCCGTGGGCGCCCTGCACCATGACCCCGAGCACTGGCCGCGCCCGGAGACCTTCGACCCTGAGAGGTGAGTACTGTCCCCTTCAAACAGGCCCTGGGGGATGTGAGTGTGGGGGGATTGGAGGCACCTGCCAGGAGACACAGATTTAGTAAAGGCCCCCAAAAGTCAAAAGTCATGGCAGTGAGACATTTTTTAGGCATAATTTCTAAAGGAAATAATTGTACCATTTTTCAAAGCCCAAAACATAATCCAGAGATTTAGCATTTTCACAGCACTGCATACAGGTAACAAGACAATTTTTTAAAATAAATTTATTTATATTTATTTTTGGCTGCATTGGGTCTTCGTTGCTGCGCACGGGCTTTCTCTAGGTGTGGTGAGCGGGGGCTACTCTTCGGTGCGGTGGAAACGCTTCTCTCATTGCGGTGGCTTCTCTTGTTGCGGAGCACAGGCTCTAGGCGCGCGGGCTTCAGTAGTTGTGGCACACGGGTTCAGTAGTTGTGGCTCGCGGGCTCTAGAGCGCAGGCTCAGTAGTTGTGGCGCACGGGCTTTGTTGCTCTGCGGCATGTGGGATCTTCCCGGACCAGGACTCGAACCCATGTCCCCTGCATTGGCAGGCGGATTCTTAACCACGGTACCACCGGGGAAGCCCAACAAGGCAATTTCAAATGGGTGTCCACTATTTGTTCCAAGAAACAAGGACACATTTCAGGAATGCATTAAGAAGTAGCAGAATGTTGTTTCCTTTTTTAAAACTTAATGCCTGTTCCAATACAAGAGCATCAACAATTTCTCCAGGAATTCATGAGAACCAGCTACCCTAACATGGTAGACCTGGATCCTCTCTCCTGTCCCCTGCATGGATTTGGTCCATTGTCTAGATTTCATTTCTAGACTCCCAATTTAAAGTGTCTGAGCAGGCATCTACACCCCCTCCTCATCAGAGTCGATGGATATCGCTTCCTGGCAAATGGGGGGGCTAGCCAGCCTGCAGCTCTGTTCCCACTGTTAGTGGCTCCAGCTTCCTGTTAATGCGGCCCCAACTCTACAACCTGGTCCCTGGGAAACCATGGGCAGTGGGACCCAGATAAATAACATTCTGCTGCCCAGCAGCTCCTGGAATTACGGTCAATATCAAGAAACATAAACAGCAGCTGCAAGGCTTGCAGCATCACCTTTGAAAACAAAAAGTGCATTAATATGATGTTGAAAAGGCGGGTCAAGGGCTTCTTGGGCCCATGAAGTCCAGAGATAGTAAGAAGGGAGCTGTGGTTGTCACGTAGCGTTACTGTCACAGAACACATGTGGCAAATGCTGTCATCTGGGAGCAGATACGGCAATTCATTCTGAAGAAGAGCTTCCAGCGGGTCAAATACTGCCACCCCCAGTGGTTCAAGTTTCAGTGTTTAAACCAGAAAGGTGAGTGTGGGCAGGGAGACAGCTGCCCGGCATGGCATCAAGAGACAAACTGGCAGGACATGGCCTCCAGAGGGGTCTGGTGCCCAGGGACTCTGCTTAGGAAGGGGATGCCGGCCAGCCAGTGTCACCCTCTGGCCACTGGGAAAGTTGGAGCCATGGGTGAAGCGAGAGCTGTGGTTTCTTTGAGACTTTCATCCTGGATTCTAGTGAGCCTGCAAAGCTCATTAACACCACAGTGAATTCATCAGGAGAGGCAGAGAGGGCAATGCTGACGATCCAGGTGATTCTACTAATTCAGCGGTGCCTTTGGGGCTTTGCAGGACAGGAGGAGGGGAGCCGGACTGGAGCACATGGATGAGTGGCCACCAGCTCCAAAGCCTTAGGGACTGACCGGTCCAGGAAAAAACAGGATCCTGTAGACCAAGGTGGGGTTTAGGCCTCATGTGGTGGGAGCGTGGCCTCAGATGATGGGGTCCCTCAGCCAGAGCCAGTGGCTGAAGCCCCAGGAAGGGAGGTGGTGACCCAGGCCAACGCTGACCGTGCTGCCCCATAGGTTCACAGCCGAGGCCCGGCAGTACCAGCGGCCCTTCACGTACCTGCCGTTCGGGGCAGGTCCCCGGAGCTGCCTCGGGGTGAGACTGGGGCTCTTGGAGGTCAAGCTGACGCTGCTCCATGTCCTGCGCAAGTTCCGGTTCGAAGCCTGTCCCGAGACTCAGGTGAGCCCTGCTGCTCCGGGCGCAAGGGGTGCCCATCCCAGTTCCCTGATGCCTGCGGTGGCTTCCCTGCTCTGCGTGAGCTGGGGCAAGTTCCTTAAGCTCTCTGGGTCTCAGTTCCTTGATCTGTAAAAGGAAGTAGCAGTAGCAGAAGCAGCACACCTCCTCCCTCTTCGAGTGGGGTGAGGATTGAATCAATCGTAAGTGCTCAGATAAGCTCCTGGCACATAACCTGAGTCTGTGTTATCGATTATCATTCTTGTCCTCTGTACAGCAAGGCTGGGCCTCACCATGCTGTAGCTCTCCCCTCTTCAGCAAAGAGAACCCAGTAACCCAGCAGAGTAAATTATATGATTCCCATTCTTCAGATGAGGAGCTAAAATAAAGCTCAGAGAGGTTAATAACTTGCCTGACGTCACACAGTTGGACTGCACACTCCTTGAGATCAGGGACCAAAAGACTGTCCTATTCATTGTTGGAGGCTCCAGCACCCAGCTTCAGGCCAGGCATGTGGCAGGTGCCCACTCAGTCATTCAACGAACACTGATGAACAAAGGAATGAATCGCCGGAGAGTAAAGAAATTGAGGTTCAAACCAGATCTCACTCACTCTCAAGCCCTCCCTCTTTCCTCTACATGTAGCAGCCTCTCTGCACAGTATCAGGTGCTCCCCACACAACCCGAACAGTGCTCTCCTCTGTGCCTATTCACTACCCCTCAGCACGGCTGCAGACCTGGACAGGAGGGAGTAAGGGGACAGATAATAAGGACACGATGACAGATGGTAACAACATCTAGATTCAGAGAGTGGCATTGCCTCTGACAAACAGGGAGACTGGGGTGAGCTGCTGGCTGGGGAGGAATAATGAGCTGGGTTGAAATACAAAAGGCTGAGGAACTGTATGTGATGATGTCCATAAAGGTCTGATGGTTAAGGCTGGAGGGAGGGAGGGGCAAATTGGGAGCAGAGAGCCAAATCAAGATGAAGGAGCAGAGGAGAGCAGGCCCCTGCCTGCCTTAGGCATTCCATGGGTACAAGACTTTCTCTGGGTGTTTGTCTCATTTACCCTTGATCTTGACATACAATACAGCAGCCAGACCAATGTCCCAGAACACTGCTTATGCCTGGCACTCCCCCAGCTCAAGATCCAGCCCTGAGTCCCAAGCCTGCTGGGTCCAGGGAGAACTCTGAGCTCACTTTGCCTTCCCCACCCCAACTTCCCACTCCAAGAGCCTCCCACCCACTCCTCCCTGCCTGCTCAGTCTGTTGCTCCTTCTGGAATGCCATCCCTCCCCCTTCCCCACCCCTAGTCTAATCCCATCCTCCAAGTCCTTTGGTGTTCCCTCAAGTCCCGAAGTGGTCCCTGAGAAGCTCTGCTCACAGGGCATCTCCTATTCCCAGCCCCACCCCAGGCACCAGTTCCTCCAGGAAGCCCTCCCTGACTTTGCCAGCCACAACAGACCTCTGCTTTCTTTTTGAAGTCCAATGGTGTTTCAAGTGTGCCTATAACTGTCTGATACTGTAGCCACTAGCCACGTGTGGCTATTTATATGTTAATAATAAATCAAATAAAAAATTCTGCCCCATTTGCATTAACCCCACTTCAAGCATCCAGCAGCCACATGTACTAGTGGCTACCGTACGAGATAGGGCAGGTCTAGATCGTCTTGTTTCTTGAGCATGTAACTGGTCTCCCATCTGAACTCTCAAAGTCATCTGAAAGCCCACCCGGCCCCAGCACTAGGGCCTCGTGACCCTTCTTTCCTTTAAAGGTTTCATGGTAGCCACTGAACAGTCCTTTTACACGCAGCTCAAGAGGACGCCCTGCTTCTTAATTCTGTGGCTTTTCTTCCAAGTCCTCCATTGGTCTGCCTAAGCTGGACATAAGGAAAGCCTTCTGAATGGCAGCGGGCCTTCAGCAGGGAGCTCTCCCCAAGCCCCTGGGGAGTGGTCTACTCAGTTACTGGCTGGGCCCCAGGGTGAGAGACGAGGGGAGATGAGGAAGGTCTGAGGCTTTGCTCACCACTTTCCAGTCATGTGCCCTTGGGCAGGTCGCTTGGCCTCTCTGAACCTCCATTTCTTCATTTGCAAAGTGAGCTGCTCCCACCTTAGGCAGGCTTATTAGAAGGATAAATGTGGGACCCCTCCCCTGTGGTATTTTATTAACACGGGAAAGGTGGTGAGCTGCCGTCCAACACCCGGCCCAAGACACAGCTCTGCTGCTTCTCACGGTCCCCCTGGGGAAGCTGCTTTGCTCACTCCCAGCCTGCCGGCCCTCAGCCCTCAGCCGAATTCCCACGAACCTGCTTCACGGCCCGTTCTGAGGAAGTTTTCCTGTCGATAGGATTAACTATGACAAATATCTTAATTTCCTCTATTTTAGGTACCGCTGCAGCTAGAATCCAAATCTGCCCTAGGTCCAAAAAATGGCGTCTACATCAGGATTGCCTCCCGCTGACAAAGTCATGACCAGCCCCTAACTCAAAGAAAACCCTCATGTGGAAATTCAGATTTTTGGAAAGACATCACCGAAGCAACTGAAAGCGTGCCTGGCATATGAGTATAAAAGAGGCCATTTACGTAACATTTCCTAAATGCTTAATAAATGTGTGTTGCACTTAGTTTTGACTTTGCCAATAGTGTTTGAGCAACGGATCCACCTCTCTCAATCAGGGATTGCTGATAAATGAGTGAAAACGTAGTTTTGACAAAATGATTGAGTACTTGGGGTTTTTAAAGAAGTTCTGGCCTCAGGATGGAAGGAATCGATAGGGCAGGGGACACATGGATGCTCAGGTGAGTGGTCCTGACGGCCCCAGCTCGGGGGCCTTTTCAGCGTCTGGTTCATTTAACTTAGAGAATAACATTCGTCAGAAGCTCAACTTCAAACGTGGTTCAAATGCTTTATCATGCCTCGATTTTCCTAGGTAGGCTACTACTAACTTTATGTTTAATGTGCAGAAAAGTGATAGAGGCTGAAGTGTACTTTTTCTTTTAAAGAACATCCTATCTTAATTTTGATCAAATAATCAAAATACAGAGGTGAATTTTAGTAAAAGTAATTATTGTGTTGCTGAGAAGCTCAAATGCAACAAAGAACTTGCAAACTGAATCCCGGATCTGCCACCAGCAGCCTGTGATCATGGCTGCTGCTCTTGCCACCTCTGTGCCCGTTTCCTCACCTGTAAAACAAGGCTGCTGACCCAGGTCACAGCGCCCTCCTCTACTTAACATCCGAACAGTGCAAAGGGGCTGATGTTGTATAAATAACAGAGCAGGGACCCGCAAGCAAGGCTGGGCTACCCAGGCTGAGCCACCTTTACGAAGTGCAGGCTGTTGCAGAAGAGCTGGGAGAAGAGGTCTCCCGTACCCACGGCTGCGAGCAGCTGCTTCTGCTGTTTGCCCTCCCTGCGTCCAGCATGCCATGCTTCCCCAGAGCGCTCCCCTGGATACTCCCCTCTCAGAATGTAAAAGAGGCCAGCCTCATGACTCTGTTGTCAATCTCACACAGACACACACACACACACACACACACACACACACACGTTTGCTCTGGATCCTACTACCTCTTTGCATGAAAATTCTGAGAGGTCTTTTTGACTTCTTCCCATCACAATGCCCACCCCCTCCAGTGCCCACAGGAACAGCTGCCCCATGCTCCCACCCACAACTGAGCTACATGTACCCCATCCCTTTCTCAAATGTCCAGTCCAGGTATTTGCCAATGTGCTTTCTCAAAGGTCAGCAAGTGCAGAGCCCTCGGCAGTCTTCACAGTGCACCCGACTTCCCTGGAGCGTTTCATCATCTCCCGCCCCAGGTTTCCCCTTGCCACTCTCCTCGCCCACACTCCCAGACGGACCACTCTTGCTGCTTCCCACTACCCAGCTCCCAGCAGCCTTGGATCTGAGAACTCCAGGCAGAGGCACCATGTGGAGACTGGACACACTGTATCAGGAGGCTAGGGAATGGGAAGGAAGGGTGCAGGTGAGGAGAGGACACCTTGCTGAGGACTGAACCTGAGGCCAATGGGACCAGCCATCCAGGAGGAGGCAGATGGCCTTATGAGGTGGAGCCATCCTGCCGGCCCCACCACCGCCCAGCAGAGACCCCTACCAACCACTGTGTGTGGAGGACACAAGAACACACCACCTGCTCCGTGTCCACAACACAGGGCACAATAGTGGATCTGGGGTTTGTGGGGCTTGAAAGCTGAGTTCAGGGAAAGAAAAAAAACAAATATGTAACTTGCAAATTTAACCAAAATGTATGATCACGCAGCCATACAGCAGGGGTCCCTCCTCAGGCTGTGGAAAGGATCCCAGCAAATGAGGGGCCATGAACCTTCAGCTTCATTGGCTGCATGATACATCCACACACAGCCTCCTCAAGGCCAGTAATGGGGGCTGTTGTATCCCGACCCCCAGAAAAGTGCCTGTACACAGCAGGCGCTCAATAAACAGACACTGAAGAATGAGCTGCAGCCATCACCCACGTCAGATAAATATTCTTTTATTCCCGGACTCTGCTGTGACGCTGCAGCACAGGTATTCAGATCTCATGGGGACATAAAACCCTTATTCACAGGGTGCTCGGTGCAGAGGCACCTGCCAGGGTGAGTGCACTTCCTGGGTGATGGTGACTGCTGCTAGGACTAAGGGAGACCGACAAGGACTCAGTGACATCACACAGTAGCCATGGTCCTAACAACATGATATATGGGCCAATTTCAAGGCTGGAAGCCCAGGAGAAGCAGCAGAAGAGCCGCCTAGATTAGAGACACAGCAATGGACACAATGACTGTGCCTCACCAGGCCCACAGCCCAGGATTTCCTGCACCAACGGCTGCTGTGTCATTCGGACAAAAACAAAACCAGGTGCCACCAAGACCCTGAAAAACCAAACCACTGAAGAGACAGAAACTCTTGAAAATTAAAACCAATCGATAAAACAGTGTCTGGAAACTCTGTGCCTGGGGCCAATCTGCAGCAAAGTCAACAAAGAGTAAAAAACAAAACTTTAACACCTGAGTAAAAAGCAATAATGGGTTCACCTACAATCACTACTGGCTAGTCCAAAAGTGACTTAAAAGTGAAAATATTATCAGCCAGAGATTAAGAACGTAACTTCATCATGAAGTCAATGTTAAACGAACAGCTCATTAAAAATTTTTTGTTTAAAAAAAAACAACTTTCCCTAATAGCTATTTCAAGTAAGATCAGCCAGAAAGGCATAAAACCATCGGGGTGCTCACTGCCGAACACCGAAGAAGGACGCAAAGGTGAACAGGCCGGTGGTGGTGGCGGCAGTGGGCCCGGGGGAGTCGGTGTACTGGATGACGTACTCCGGGTAGGCCTGGTGCTTCTCAAAGACCACGAAGATGGAGGGGTCAGACACGCGGTTCACGCAGCTGTCGTACAAGACGTCGCCCTGGCCCTCCTTCGCCGGGGGACGGACGAAGCTGGCGTTGCCTCGGACGAATTCGCCCACTAGCACCCGAGCCAGGAACATCGTGTGGGACTTGGTGTCAGTTTTGCTGTAGTGGTGGGAATACGCGGCGTCCCGGGCAAAGTAGCTCCCTGCAAGGACACCAGGGCTGGGCTGGGCACCGGGGGACAGCCTGCGGCCGGAAGAGGCACGCCAGTGTCCTGCAACCCGGGTGAGGCCAGTGGCCTCTGCCCTCCCTCAGCTCCCATCTTTCCAGCTTTTCCCTTGTAAGGAGCATCAGAGGGGTCACCAAACTCTGAGACAGAAAACTACTTTCAAGTTAAGACCTGTCACTCAAATCTTAAAGGTCTCTGGACACCTCATTACTGAGCCCCCATCCCCCGCCCAGAACCTCCGTTTCCTGAGCCATAAAACGGGGCTGTCGGGCCCGTCCTCCCAGGGCTGGTGTGGAACGTGGCTAAGACCCCATACAAGGAGCACGGCGCAGACACTGGCAGCCCAATGTACAGATTCATGAGCCCTGTCGAATGGGGGCCTGAGCTGGAAGCTGCGCCTACATATTCAGGTTCACAGCCCACCACTGGCTCTTGTGCACCTCGACCCCGCAGCCGTCAGCATGCAGGACGGAAGCTAACGGATGGACTCGGCAGAGGGGATGCTGACTGCAGATCACACCACTACGAGACTCTCTCCATCTAGTAACCGTGTCGTGGTTACAGAAGAGAATGTTCTTGTTCTTAGGAGGTGTTACGGGGTGAAGGGGTATGATGTATGCCGCCTACTCCCAAATGGTTCAGAAATAAGGGAAGGGGTGGTAAAGCCAATGTGAAAAGTGTTAAAGCTGATGAACTAGGTAAAATTTACATGGGAGGTTTCTTTTTTTTAATATTATTCTTGCACCTTTCCTGTGAGTTTGAAATTATTTTCAAACAAAGTTTAAAAATAACTAAGACAGGAAAACGGGGAACTCACATTATAGTAAGAATGACATATTTACATGAGCGTATCTGAGCATTCAGATTTCTACTCTAAGGAAACAGCACAGGCATGTGGGGACCTGGCTCAGGGCTGGGAAGGGTCCCACAGGGATGCAGACCCATTTCCCAGTGAAGCCAAACCACAGCCTAAGCAGGGCCACCGCTGCTCAAACCCTGGGCCAGGCCTAGGGCTGCACACAGGGGAATGAGAGTAAGGTCCTGGGCACCCCACATCCTGGCCAGTGCTGAGTCTGAACCGCTGATGCAGCTCATGCTGGTTCCCCCCATGCCCTCCATCAATTTGCTCTAAAGTGGTTTCCGAGCCCTGGACAGCAAGGCAAAGAGGGTTCTGCCAGCAGAGGCCGCCTCGCACTTACCCTTGCCGTAGGAAGTACCATGAAGACCACTGACCCGCCAGTCAAAGTTCTGCTGGCAGATGGCGTCAACGAAACCGGTGCTGGTGCCGTGGAACAGCTGCCTCTCATCCACCGTCTTCCCGCCGTTTCTCTTCTGCATCTGCTCCTTCTGCCTAGAATCACGGGAGTGAACGTGTGCCGGCGGCAGAGAATGCCGGCCACCAAACACAGGCCACCCGGCCCAAGAAACACGTTTTATTAGATGTGTCGTGAGACCAGGAGCCACAGGTCCATGAGACTCCAGCCATGGGCCAGGGGCCAGAAAAGGCGAGAGCAGGGCCTGGGTGAGAGCAGAGGGAAGCCTTCCCTCCAGGCCTGCATTGCTCCATGAACCCCCAAAGCAGACAGACCAGTCCTTGGAAGGCAAGTGTGCTTCTTCCCACCACCCTGCTTCCGCCTGGAGCTTAGCCAGGGGAGCTGGAAGATGCTGGCTGGGGGTGGGAGGGGGGGCCTCCTTCTCCCTCTCCTGTAAGTTACCTTGATCTCATCACTGGAACCAGAGTTCAGATTACACTGCTCCAACCTCTTGTGGGGAAGGTCAGCAGGAGCCCAGGCTCACTGCAGTGACCTGATGTGGGCTCCTCCCCACACAAACAAGTGCCTGAGAACATGCCAGTCCTCAGGCACAAGAAGGAGGCCCCTGCTCTCTGGCTGCCAGGACAGCAGCTTTACACTCCCCAGGGTGTGGGTGGCTTATTCAGACCCGTCCCCTGTTGGTCTTCAGGGAGGCCAAAGGCACTAGTGCAGGAGCCAGCTCTGTCTCTAGGGAAGCCACAGCCTCCCATCTTCCTGGAGGAACATGCCAGCACTGAGCTTGTACGGATGAGGAGGTGGACAGGAGAGGGAAACAGCTCCTGACCCCAGCAGCACTGGACAAACAGAAGCTGCTTTCTCGGATTGTCCCTGCAGCCCAGGGCATGTCTGGTAAGCAGCTGGCTGAGGGGACAGAGGCACCAGCCCACCAAGAGCGAGCCCCCAACGCACCACTGGTAGACTTCCCAGAGGGCCACGTTCTGGACCCGCTCAATCTTCTGAACGTGGTAGAGAGGCATTGTATGGGTGAAGAGTTTCCAGATCTTTCGAAACTCCTCTGAGGACGAAGGGAGGGCGATCCTCTGTAAGGGGCAAATATTTTTACTCTCTTATCATCAAAGTGTAGAATATACATCTCTTCCCAAGGCTGCTCATGAAATGCCAGAACCACAGGCAAACCCAGACGGCGTCTACCATGCTCCCCTTTACTTCAAGGGGCAGTCTCTGCAGGCTCCGGATGCATGCTATTTGTGGTCACTTCTCTCCTCTCCACTGTGAAGCCAGCCTAAAGGACAGGCAGGCAATGCTATGTGAGTACCACCCTGGCTGCCCCCAGCACACCCCTGCTCTTCTTCTGACCCCACACAGGGCCGACTACAGAGTCGACAAGACCACGGAGCTGGTGCCAACAGATGTGGAACACACACATCTGGCAGAGAGGGGGCAAACCCTGCCACAGGCAGCAATGCTGTGCGAGCCCCACACACGGCGAGCACTGAGCGAGAGGCCAGGCCAGCAGACAGCACACAGCAGCCCAGGAGCTCAGCAAGACCCGCGGGCGCCCCTCCCTCCCAGCTGAGCCCGCCCTTCCCTTAGCGTCTGGCTCTGGGAAGCAACACTCCTGATGAGCCCAGAGGGGCCCCTGACTCACAGCCCCCAACTGTCTCACAGAGTGACAAGCCACAAGTCCCTGCCCTTGCAGCCTGGACCCCAAGCAGCCTCCCTGTTCCTGGCTCCACGGGGCTTAGCCCAGTGACAGCCTGACCTGGGATCACCGTCCTCACCCACCGAGTGCAGCCGTATAATAACCACCTCACCCCGCAAAGACCCTAAATGATCAGGACTCTGTGTAAACATCCATGGGTCTCTGCAACCCAAAATCTGACTTTGGTTTCCTTGCTCCCATCTCACTAGATGCCACCAAACCCTCTCCCTCAAGCCCTGCCCTCCCAGCCTGGAGCCTGGCAAGGACTCCCGCACCTATCATGGCCTGCAGCTCGGCCCCCTGACCAGGACACTCCACAGCTCGGCCCTGACCTCCATCTCCTGTCCCCCAGCCCCCGCCTATGCACGCCCTCCACCCGAGACACTCCATGTCCTGACTTGGGTTCCTTTCCCAGCCAGTTCCCATCAACTGGCGTGTCCTTCCCCACCCTCTGCCTGTGTAAGCGCCAGCCATCATTAGGTGTGGACCTGGTGACACCTTCCTTGATCCCTGAAATACAGTCGCCTGGTCCCCTGATGGCCGAGCACTGTCTGAAAGTTGCCCAGCCCTCCACACGTCCTGCCAGGGCTGCTGGTGTCTGGGTGTGTTTGTGCGACTCCCAGGCACATGTTGGAAAAACCAGTCTGCACAGTGCTTGCCAGGTCAGAGGCCAGTCAGGGTGCTCCATGTACATGGGGCGTCATCGGACACCGGCCTGAGCTCTCTACTCAACTCAGCATGGCGCCCACTGCAACTTGCTGAATAGACTGTTCCTTCTCTCATCTTCTAGTAAGTTCCTAGCACCTCCCAACAGCAACTCCCCTTCTAGATGGTCCTCATCACACCAAACCTTCTGCTGGCTTCTTTCCCTTTTCTTGCTTAGTAAAACTTTTATTAGCTAAGCAGCTCTTAAGCTCCTTATTTATGCCCTTCCTAGAAAATTTCCAGTTCGTCATCCTCCCTCCACCATACATCCTCTCCCCTCGAGCCATGGCCACCTCCTGGGTAGTCATCTAGCCGTAAAATCCCCAAGATCTGAAAGAAACCAAACCTCGCATGTACCTCTCAGCGGTGGAGGACACAGCGTGGTCCACTCACACTCACCTGTGTCTAAGGACACCTCCTCCCCAGCCTGGGGCAGTGCCAGTCTCATACCTTAAAGCCAGTGTCCGACAGGGCCAAGTGGTCCCAATGCTCAGGGATGTTCTTTAGGCCTTGGGAATTGACGCTGTTACAAAATGTAAAGAGAAACACTTAGTTTGTTCTGAGACATAAGTAGGTTTCCCAGAGGTGCCTCCAGCAGCCGAGGCCATCAGTCTTGAGCGTCAGCATATGGTTCTGTAAAAGCAGGGAGGAGGCGAGGAAGCACATAACCACACTCTCCACCACGTAACAGCACTTCCATCTTTGCCGATGTGGTCAAAACCAAAACCAAACCCAAAACCAATCAGGCACGAGGGATCCATTTCTCACCTGCATCCCAACTCCAACACATAAGGGACTGAGCATATGACTAAAGCAGCACACCCAAACCCTCATCCATGATTCTGAAATTCAAAGAGCCCTGAAACTTTCATTAAAAACAGCCTCAATGGGACTTCCCTGGTGACACAGTGGTTAAGAATCCGCCTGCCAATGCAGGGGACACGGGTTCGAGCCCTGGTCCGGAAAGATGGCACATGCCGCGGAGCAACTAAGCCCATGCGCCACAACTACTGAGCCTGCGTTCTAGAGCCCGCGAGCCACAACTACTGAAGCCCGCGCACCACAACTACTGAGCCCGCACGCCACAACTACTGAAGCCTGTGTGCCTAGAGCCCGTGCTCCACGACAAGAGAAGCCAGAACAATGAGAAGCCTGTGCACCTCAACAAAGAGTAGTCCTGCTTGCCGCAACTAGAGAAAGCCCGCGCACAGCAAAGACCCAATGCAGCCAAAAATAAATAAAATAAAAAATAAATTTAAAATGCTGTGAATTCAGAACACAATAAAAAAATTTAAAAAACCCAACAGCCTCAATGAAACTAACACAACCTTGTAAATTAACTATACTCCAATAAAAAAAAAATTAATTAAAAAATAAAAACAGCCTCAATGACGTATAATTGGCAAATAAAACAGTTTTTAAAACATAAAATTATGTCAAAATTCATTTGGCAGTAGAAATTTGACTTGAACTGCTAAGAAGCTACTTGTGGTCTATATATATTTCCTTCTTAAAGTGACTATGCATTTTTTACTGCAAAAAATATTAGCATGTTTAATTGCATATGTCACATAATACAAAGCAGCACATGCTCTTTCTAAAAATGAAATAAAAACCCATTTCTAAAAAACAGATGGCCCAAAGGATTTAGAAATAAGGACTGTGAAACTCTAACTCCAAATCATTCCTATTCAGTTTCAGAATGCTGTTCTTCCTACAACAGATCTACCTTCTGTTTCTGCTGGCATGAGACGTGTACCTTCATCCTAAGCCTCAAAGAACTCCCACAAATAACTTTCCTAGGAAAATGGCACAGTTTAAAAATAACTAAAGAAAAGGTCCCACAAGCAAGAATCAAACAGAAACAGACCCATGAAGACTGAAGATGCTGAATTACCAGGCAGATTATAAAACAACTATTCTTTCTATGTTTAAAGAAATAAAAGACAAACTTTAAAACATATGCAAGGTGAAGTAAGTCAGAAAAGAATGGTACTGATGAATCTAGTGGCAGGGCAGGAATAAAGACGTAGACAGAGAGAATGGACTTGAGGACATGGAGGAGGAGGGGGAAACTGGGGTGAAGTGAAAGTAGCATCAATATACGTATACTACCGAATGTAAAATATTAGCTAGTGGGAAGCAGCAGCACAGCACAGGGAGATCAGCTCGGTGCTTTGCGATGACCTAGAGACATGGGATAGGGAGGGTGGGAGGGAGCCTCAATAGGGAGGGGCTATGGGGACATGTGTATGCATTATGACTGACTCACTTCATTGTACAACAGAAACTAACACAGTATTGTGAAGCAATTATATTCCAATAAATATCTATTAAAATAAATCATATGCAAGGAACAGAAAACTGTTAAAAAGACCTGGAGGGTCTGAAAAGAAAAAAAAACAAACAGAACTTGTAGAAATGAAAATACAATCCCTGAAGAAGAAGTTCAACGGACAGGCTTACTAGCAGATGAGATGACCTAAAGAGAGGGTGAGCGAGCTGAAAGGTAGGGGCAGTGAAATTATTAAGAATGTGGCGCAGAGCAGGAAGGAGACAAAACAAGGCAGGGAAGAAGCCAAGACACGGAGAGCAGAGTGAAAAGGCCTGAACCTGGTCAGAGCCAAACTGAATCTCCAAAAAGAGAGTAGCTAGAACAGCATGGAGGCAATTTTCAAATAGAACTAATGAGACAAACCAACCTACAGACTTAAGAAGCAGAAAGGATCTCAAACAGGACAAATAAAAACACACACCCAGACACACCATAGTGAGAGTGCATAATACAAAGACAAACAGAAAATCTTAAAAGCAGCCAGAAGGGGAAAAAAAGTGATTCTGGAAGAAAGCATCAGTTAGACTAACAGCTGATTTCTCAAAAGCAGCAATGGAAACCAAAGCACAGCGGAGTGATATCTTCAATGTTTCAAGAGAAAATAACTACAAGTAAAATGTCTACACCCAGTGAAAATATCCCTAAGATTGAGGGCAAAATAAAGATGTATTCAGGCAAAGAAAAGCAGATTTTTTTTCCCAACAGATCTTCATCTAAGGAAATTTGAAAAGACAGAGAAAATGGTATAAGTGGGAGTAAATTTAATGAAACAGTCATAATGTAAAAAAGCAGTGTCTCATGAAGTTAAAAAATAGCAAGTCCAGAGGAAGGTAAATGGAATAAAGTATATGAAGGATCTTGTGTCAGCTGGTAGGACAGCAAAGATATTGACTGACTTATACCTATGTGAAAAACTCATGTTGTAATCTCTAGAGTGGCCTTAAAAAAAAAAAACAGTAATAGAGTGTATAACTTCCAAACTAGTAGAGAGGAATAAATTAAATGACAAAATATATCAAAAAGAAGGTAAGAAAAAAATAAGACAATCATATGAAAAAAACTTCATGGAGGATGAAAGGACAGTAATGAACTAATAAACCAGATACCTGATGTATAAATGCCATTTCAATCCTTAAACTTCTGAATATGGAGATCATATTCTGTGACCCCATTAATTATGTAAATAGACGATTTGTTTCTAAAAGTGACCCACACGAGAGTCCCAGGTGGCCACAGAGGCCCAAGCAGACTTGCTTGCTGGAGTCATGACCACCAGCTACCGTCACACAAGTTAAAGGGAAGCACGACGCACTTCACTGCACCAATGTGTGTGACATAGCAGGGAGATCCTGAATCCCTCGTATCTTACTCTGAATTTAACCAAAATAACCACTCTTATTTCTGACATGTGGTGTCTGCCATGATCCCCTGACAACTAAGCAGAGTGACAACAAAAGAGGTCCAGTCTCAGAAAGGAGACAGATAAGTGTTTCTAAACTGCATCTAGGGTAGGCTCTGGATAGGGAGAGACTAAAACATGACGTCCAGAAGTAGGATGACTCATAGTTAACCAAAACTAAATCCAGAAGCAATTCACAGGAGAGACTAAAACATTTAACTAACTAAATAATAAATATTTCTGCATGGTAAAATACTTCATAGACAAAGCCAAAAGGCAAACAACAAATGAAGAAAACACATTGCAATTTATATAACAAACCGAGGGCTGATCTCCCCATTAGATAGAAGACTCTTAATGTTTAAGAAAAATACCAAAATGTTGAGAGAAGAATGGAAAAAAGACAAACAGTCCACTGAAAAAGAAAGGCAAATGGCCCATACATGTAGGAAAAAATATTAAACCTCATTTATAAGAGAAAGTACATTAAATACACTGAAACACCCTTTCCCACCTATGAGAACAGAGAAAATCCAAGAGCTTGATGACTCCCTCTGTTGGCAAGGGGGAGGGAAGCAGGCACCTCACACATTCTGGGGTGAGCGCATTAACGGTTCCACCCCACAAAGAGGAACTTGCATTTACCTTCTAGGACTCTAACCTGAGGACCCACCCCCACAAATATGAAATAGCATATACACCAGACATCCTTTGTGGTATCATACTTGTAACAGCAAAAGACTGAAAAAGGGCAAAACATCCCTCGAAAAGGGACAGATTAAACTATGGTACATGCAAATGATGGAGAACTGTGAAGACAGAAACAGAATTTAGAAGACTTCAATGAACTGAAAGGGAGTAATTTTTTTTTTCAGTATTTATATATACTGTGAAATGATCACAACAAATCTAGTAATGATCTATTTTTAAGTGAAAAACAAAAGGTACAGAATAGTATATATAGAATGTTACCTTTTATGCAAGAAAAAGAAAATAAGATACTTTTATGTATATGCATTTGCTCATTTTTGCAAAAATAAACACAGAAAGATAAACCAGAAACTGATGAAAATGTTTGCCCATCATAGGAACAGTGTGGAGATAACAGTGAGAATATTGACTGCTGAGTGTATCTTTTCATATAGTTTTGACTTTTAAATCATGTTTTACACATAGCCAAAAATAAATTTTAATAAGAAAGGGAGGAAGGAAGGCACACTTGGCTTCGAAGGAAACAGGGAGCGGAAACCCCAGGAGGTTACTTTGTTAGACTCACAGGTACTCTATTTGCTTGGATTGATAATACCTTTTCCCTCTAGCTTCTTTAAATGACCCTGCCATGCTCCACAAACACAACCACTGAAGTCCATCTGTGAAATCTTAAAAGAAGAAACAGAAACACTGTAAGTTCTCTGTGAAACAGAAACGGGCCAGATTTCTCCGGCTGATGGAAGGTGCAGTCCGCTAACAGCAGCGCTGGCTACAGCTCTGGCTACAGTCCCGGCTTGCTGTCAAACACCCAGACTAATGGGCACCACGGTACCTCTCACCATCCAGGCCACCCTCCCCCAGTAAGTGGCCGTGGGGATTGGAGAGAACTGACCCCTCCCCCAGCTCCAATCCTAGCACACTTGCCTCAAGCCTAAAACTACTGATTCAGAGGGGTCTGATCAGTTTGCAAAGTTCACAGATTTGCCCATCAGCTGCAGGAGGGCCCTGCCTGCTCCTAAATGCATAGAAGGCCAGGCACTACCCACCCTTGTGGCTTCTGGCAGCCTGTGACACAAGGGATCCCACCCTGGGGATGAAGTTGGCCCATTAGTGCCTGCAGCACCTGTTTTTGGTATTCCATGATATCCAAGTACTAAAATAATGGGGTTTTATTGGTGTAATTTTTGGTGTATTTCAACATTTACAAAAATTCAGGTCTGTGACTCAATTATTCACTTGAAAAGACAAGCTGATGAGCTGGCTTCAAGTCTAGAGTGGCTAGCAGATCACAACAAGCAGCCCTATAGTTACATATCACAAAGCCTCTACCCACAAGGATAATTCTTTCTGTTTCAAAGCCTTTCCAACTAGTGGAATATGTATGTCAGTAGTCAAACTGTTACAGGTGACTCTACACTGGAATTGCCATTCATACATGACACAACTGGAGGAAAAAGAGGAACTTAAAATCCTTTGTTAGAAACAAAAACCACAGTTTGCTACCAGTGGAAAAAACCTGACTAACAAACATACACACAAATGAACAGAAAAACCCCAAGGGCTGTTTAAAAAGATTTCCTGCAAGTTATAAAACAAAAGATATAATCACTTGAAGATGGAAACAGAAAATATCAGGAGTTAGATTATTCCTATTTCCTCACCATTCTCTAAGTTAGTCTAAACTAAGAAAGAACTTTTTGGCTTCTGGAAAGATCTGCACAAGAACACCTGATGTCTCAGTAACATCACTGGCAAACTTAAAGATAAAACATCTAATTAAGTGATTTTCCTGGTGTCTTTCTCCTTTATTTTATGCTGTGTCTGGCTTATCATTTAATGCTTTGTTAACTGCATCTGCATCACCACTAAATGACTATAACCAAACATTCACCTTTCATAAATTTAGGTTGTATTTATAGCTTTATATATATGCTACTATGTTTTCATTTGAATGTGGTAAATATACACTGATTTTTCTGTTTCATGAAACCTCAACCTTCTCACAGATCACTCAAATGAACAGCAGCACTTTGGTATTAAGTGAAGGAAAGTACAAATACACTCAGAGGAGGGTCAGGTACAGGAAACAGAGACAGAGAGTGCCAGGGCATAAGTCTGCAAGCCAGCTAACCCTCTTAATGCTGTAGCTAGTCTGAGTAGGTTCTGTACCTGCAGCAGAGCACACAACAACTGATACACACACAAGTTCCCCAAATGCCACCTACCAGGTCTGCTTCAGCTTCACATCCTGGGGAGATACGAATTTGGGTCTCCGGCAAACGTTTCTAACTGTGCCATAGACCAGGTTTTTCTGAACGAAGGCTGGGAAAAACAAACAAACACACACATATACACATATGGGATAGCAATGTTTTATAAACACAAATTAAATGGGTTGGAAAGCTAATCCAAATGTAAAGCTCACAATCGTCTGTTAAAAAAATAAGGCAATTTTACACATTTCAAATATTCAAAAAGAAAGCAGGTATCTGTAGGAGACTGGGTTTAATGACTAGATGAATGATTAGTAATTGACATATCAATTATACATGAGTGCTTTAAAACTGTTCCTTCCAATCTTGTTTAAACTATTATTTTGCTCAGCAATTTTTCCCAGCTTGGATATAAAAAAGCTTCAGTCCAGCCTGAGACCGATTTACCACATCTTGAGCCAGTGGAATTTAGAGTTAATATAATAATTTTACTCTTATGAGTTTTTTTTCTTACTTTGACTAAACTTACCCTACAGAAATATTCTCAACTTTTTAAAAACTGGACTGTCTTTAATAAATGAAATCCTTGCCCCATGCCCAAGATTCTCAGATTCCTCCTGAGGGCAGCAGTGGGGGGACAGGGGAACTATCCTTCATGTTGAAAAATCACAATACCTCTAAGTTAGACTACATGTCCCGACCCACCAGGAGAACTCTGTCAAGTCTTATTTTCTGCAGTAGAGTACAAACAATTTTCTTTCACTTGAAAAACGAACTCACCCTACTTCATTTCAGCATACACCCAGTGATCACCTAGGCGACACTGTGTCCCTCATGCCACAGCCCACATGGTCATCACGATGGGCACTCCTGGGGGGTCCCCACATTCTAATCGGGAGCCCATATAATCCAGAGATGGCTACCACAACCCCTTCAGTTACCCATCACTCAACCTCCCACCAATACTCTGCTAATTAGCTTAAACGGGCTTTTTATTGGTCTGTTGACTAACACTGCAATGAACCCCAAATGAGCTTTTACTGGTGAAATGAAAAGGTATTCAAGATAAGTGAACTGTATAAATATATGCGAGACCCATTCCCCACCGTCCCCTAGACAGGGTAAACATGAGGCCTTCTCCCTAATTTGCCCTTAAAGAGGATACACCAGGCGAAGTCCCTAAACAAGCCCTGATCTTGGGGATTCTGCCCAACTGATACCAGCTAACAGACATCAGAATTCTGCCTCTGGAGTCTTGGCATTTGCCTTGAGCGACCGTTTCACGACAGGAGTCTAAAAGGCAGAGCCAAGTCTTCCCTGATCCTATAGAACGAGTCAGTTGTGCGTGTTTCTTAAACGTCCCTGCTTCCTCATAAATATTTAGTTAATAAATGTGAGTGGCAGGTTGCAGTCTGAGACTTGCTTTCACTCTACCTAGTAGTCAGGTTAGGAAGGGAGAAGTTAACTCACCTCAAAGTACTTCTGTGGCTACTGTTATGTACCAAACAGCAAACAAAAGAACTGTGCCCACCCAAGTGAGCTTGAGTGGGTCTGCAGCAAACATGCTTTTTCTTGCAGTCTGCAGGGAACTCAGTGTGTGTGCTCTTCCCCACCCTCATCTTAACTGTTCTGTCCCCTGGGGCTGCTGCCTATGTTGAGAATGATAAAGGCTACATTTGACATTTCTGGTTGATCTGTTTTGATACAGTCCAGATACTTTAAAGAAATACTTCAAACTATGGTCAGCAGCAGTCACATGGGTGCTAGGTGTATAGACTTGTTCTTCAGGCCTGTCCTGACTTATTATTTCATATATTTCTCACCATCCCCTTTAATGCACTTGTGTTTATCAGACTGTGGATTGCAAACCACCTCACATATGACTTGTGTTCCCCAGCTGACACTGCAGACTGTAAGCAGTTCTCGCTGTAGAGTAGAAGAAACTTTTAGGCTCTCTGTACAGGCACAACGAGAGGGCAGCAATTCTACTTTAAGTAAAACCACAAGTGCTACAAACCACAAGCAAAACCAACAGGCTAAAAGCAAGCAGATAGAGTGGATTCAGGATAATTCACCAAAAACACTTTGCTGCCCTCCAAACAGAAGGTCCACAAAAATAAAGAATAAACTATGCTTCAAGGGAGGCCCACTTAATTTTCTTGAAAAATGAAAACTCAGAGGGATTCAGAGTTTTAAATGTGAATTTAAAGGCAAAACTGAACTGAACAGGGATGGACTGATAAATCTCTGTGAAAATGGCTTGAGAGAAGCCACAAAAAACCTGAAACTTAAAAAAAAAAAAAAAAAAGTCACAAATAAGCCACTGGAAGGCCTGACCAAAGGGTGTTTGGTCTGTTTCTGTCTATCTGCCTGTCTGTCAAGGCAACCAGAACAAGCCAAGGCCCAGACTCAGGATACCATGAGCAGAGCATCTGAAAATCTGCTTCCCAACAATTTTTAGTTGAAGTGTGTGCCTACCACGTGTTTAGCCGGCCGGCCATCTGTGCTGAAGGTGTCTACAGAAAGCAGAGCTGCACAGCAGAACCACTATGACATGTGTCAGCGACCTGGACACAGGGACGCCCATGGCCTACAGGACAACCGCCACTGCCCACAGGCTGATGCTGCCTGTCCTCCACAAGGAGGGCTCCTGTCCCCTCCTATCACCCCCCAGGCAGCTCCCCACCCATCCCGCTGGCGGGCCTCTATGCCCCCTCCCAGTCTGGCAGCGCTTCAGTAGCAGGGACCACCCCATCCTTCTCTTTCCTGGCTCTCAATGTGTGTGCGGACTTTCTCCAGGGTTAAAATGGAAAAGGCAAAGCCAGCAGATGACCAGGCCCTGCTGGGTGAGTGCAGAGGGTCAGGAAGTATCTTCTCTCTTTTGGCCAGATCAAGCAGCTTGCGGGATCTCAGTCCCCCAACCAGGGATTGAACCCAGGCCACGGCAGTGAAAGCCCGGAATCCTAACCACTAGGCCACCAGGGAACTCCAGGAAGTACCTTTGAAGTCTAATTCGTATGTGTGCTTTCCTGCCTGGAACTTCAGAGCGGCAGCCTGGGGGTCAGACCCTGCGGCACAGTACGCCAGGTAGGCCTTCTCCACGTCGCTGTTGCTGACGCTGGTCACGGGGTGCTCCACGCCCTGTGAAGGCAAAGCCAGATACGAGGTGAAGGCAAGAAGAAGACAGACGCTGGGGGCCGTCCGCACCACCCACAGATGTACCCACAGTGGTTGTTTGTGTCCTGGGGGAGGCGGAGGAGAGGAGCTGGGCACGGTGCGGTGGCAGGAGAGGGAGGCACAGGAAAGGAGCCGACGCAACTGCCTCCTGAAAGCTGCTCAGGAACAGAAGCCCATACACGAGGACCCCGCTAACCCGGACAATGCATGGGAGCGATGAGAGAGAGGGCATTCAATTACTCATGACGGATGATACAACCCTTCAAAGGAAGGTGAAACATCAATGGTGAATTCTCAAATGCTGCTTCACTGAGGGCCTGAGCGACGCTACCTCCTCTGTCCCTTGTTCCCACCACCCTTTAATCAGAGTTCAGTTCTCCTTGTTGTTGTCTTTTTCTGGTCTCTTGGAGAGCTCTATTTTTTCAATTATCCATTTTGATCCCTCATCCTCTTTCCCATTACCTACATGATATCGAAGATTTTGGAATGGACTTGAGTTTGAATTCTGGCTCTCGAATCTGTTTCCTCTATAACCTCAGCACGTTATTGGAACCTCTCTGAACCTCAATGATCTCAACTCTATGACAGGAATAACAACAGAATTTAAATCATACTCATGTCATTATACAATAGGACCATCCCATCCTCAAAGACCTGGAAAAATGATTAAAATAAGGCACAGAGAGCCCTCAGCACAGTGCCTGGAACAAAAAGCAAAGGTGCCGCAGAAATAGAGGCAGACCTGGGCATACAAGTCTGAAGTCTGGAGAGGAATCTGGTCTAGAGACAGAGATGCAGACATCACTCAAGGTGGCCACCAATGTCAGAAGAGCGGGGGTTCAGGCTAGACCCCGGGAAACGCCAACATTCACAAAGGAAAGTAGAAAAAAGAAGCCCATGAAGGAGACAGAGGAGGAGCAAAAAAGGAGAGTGAGGCTCAAATGTGACATATGAAACATTTTTTCAATAAAACAAATAAGAACTTTTAAAATTTTAAATAAACAAATCAAACAAAACAAAAGCAAGCACACAGATACAGAGGACAGACTGGTCTTACCAAAGGGGAAACAAAGGGGAGGTGAGGAGAGGGTGAAATGGGTAAAGGAGGCCAACCGGTGACAGATGGAAAATAAACCTTTGGTGGTGAGCACGCTGCAGTGTATGTAGCAGTCAAGATACATCGCTGCACACGTGAAACTCATGTAATATTAGAAAACAATAAGTAACTGAATAATTAATTTAATCTAATTAAAGAAAGAAAGAAAAGGAAGGAGGGAGTGGGCAACAAGCTGGGTGGAGACTGGCAATGCCACAGGACTTGGCACCTGGGCCCTCTGCCAGCAGCTATGGCTGGTGACGGCTGTGCTGAACCAGGTCCCACCTCCTGCAGGCGTTCCATGAATGGTGACCAGATGAACAGAAGTCAGATTCTGGCAAGAGGAGGAATAAATGGAAGTCTTCCCTTTCAAGCAGAGATAGATGGGTTGTTTGGGTACAAAAGGGTGAGGGCAACTGTAGAGCTTTTAGATCAAACCAAAGGAGATCATAGGAGGGGGGAAAAGGCAAAAGGTAAATCGACACAAGAAGACTGCTGAGAATAATCCAGCCCGGATACAGGCTGGGGTAATGCGTCGTGGAGCTCACCATCTCAGGGACGGCAGGCTCAACGTGGGAAAACTCAGTGGGCCAAAAAAGAGTAACACATTTATACACAAGATTAGGTTATGGATTAAACTGTAACCCCCAAAAAGACATGTTGAAGTCTTAACCCCCAGTACCTCGGAACGTGACCTTATTTGGAAATAGGGTCATTGCAGATGTAATTAGTTAAGATGAGATCATACTGGAGTAGGTGGGCCCTTAACCAACATGACCAATGTCCTTATAAGAGGATGGCCACATGAAGAATGCTGCTGATGAGCAGGTAGAGATGAGAGTGATGCAAATACAACTGAGGAACGCCAAAGATCACCAGCAAACCACCAGAACTGAGGAAAAGACAAGCAAGAATTCCCTACAGGTTTCAGAGAAAACATGGCCCTGCTGCCACCTGGATTTCAGTTTCCAGCCTCCAGAGCTGTGAGACAACAAACCCCTGCTGTTCTAAGCCACCTAGTTTGTGGTACTTTGCTATGATGACCTAGGAAATTAATACAGGGTGGAGGCAACCTGGACCTGAAATTTGGGCGTATATCCTGAGCTCAGGCAGAAAAGAACCCAGCTTTTCTGATAATCAAGAGAAAACTGTCTTGAACTGGCAATTAGCAGAAAACTAAGAAAGAAATCCAATTATAGGGTGACATCAGAAGTGTGTGGAAAAGGAAGAGCTAGAATGGACAGGTCACCCTATGAGGGGCCCAGCCATTGGTACAAAATGAGACCATACAGCCGAAAGTCACCGAGTCCGCACGTGCACATCTGAATGCACCAGCGTGTGGTATGTTGGTAAAACCCACAGAAAGGTTATTCCCAGGGATTCTCGCTATTCTAAATACTCAATGTTCTAAACTATGCACTCCGGCTATACCACAATAAAGGAGTAGCAGCCTAGAAAAGAAAAAGGGAAAACCCTGAGTTCGGTCGTTTGGAGGAGAAAGACCCCTGTCCCCAAAGTTGTGACAACGCAGTTTCTGAAGTCACCCAGGGTCCCGTATCATCCCACTCAGCTCCCAGAAGGGGGACGAATCACCAAACAAAACGTGAGCGGCTGTCACATTTGCCAGTTGCTTCTTGCCTGCTGTGTGTTCCTCCATGACGCCTCCAGGTGAGCTCCACTCATCGTCATCTCTCCCGCTCAATGCCAGGCTTGGCCTCTGCACCCCACTCCTGACCAAACCCAGAGCAATGCTGGAGAGCCTCCCTGGACAAATCCAGGGAAGACAGAAGGAACCCCCAGGACGCTCAGAGAGGGAGACGGGTTGGGAAGAGGACGGAAAGAGCAGTGAAGCGGGAAGGCCGGCACTGGAAGAAGTGGAGGGGAAGAATGAGGGCACAAGCCATCTCCTGAAAGTGACTGTGTCCAACTGGCCAGCGGGCACAGGCAGCAACACCTCTGTCCTTCAACTGGCCGGTCTAACTCCTGAGGACCTGCCAGGTGCAGGCACCACCCTCAGCAGGGGGGCACACCAGTGGCAAAAGCTCCCATGAAGCTCACATTACCGAGTCCCAGAGAAAAAGATATCCCAAGTGCAGTAGAAACTAAAGCCTTACTACTATAGCATCTTACAACCCGGAAGAATACAAATGTCTATTAGACCACATATCCTAATTTTCATTCGGGAGAAGGTGTCACTATAGAAATGGTGACCTCCCTATACTTATACCTCTACAGGTAACCAGGGGGCTCCCTTTAATCTGATTCATCCACAAACATCTTTGAATAATTGACAGCAGCAATTATTCGACACAGATACCAAATCAACAGCTGAAATCAGTCAATTTTCGTATACTTGCCCACCTTCTGTAAAGTTGCTGCTACAGATAAGGCAGAAAGCTAGCTTTGAAAAGCCTTCAACTTTATTCCACAGCTACACAAACACTCCAGCACACACAGGCACTTGCTCTGGAGTTACCTGCTCAACAGTAAGAGAGGCATCTTTCTACCCCATTTAACGAATGTGATCTCACTACAACTAGTCATTCAGTCCTGATGAACAAACAGATAGCTAATTGTTCAAAGATGGAACCTCATACAAATGAACTCTAAATTATCCCATTTTGCCATAATTCCTGCAAAGCAAGTGTGTCATAAGGGGACCTGGGGATCTTTGGCTCTGTCAAGGGCTCCCCAGAGCAATCCTTGTGCCCATGTTTGGAAAGGCTCCCCCATCATGGACCCTCAGGAAGGAACACTCACCCTCTTTCCGTGACACTTACTTGTCTTCCATACTCCTGCCAAAAGCCAAATTCATCGTTCCAGTACCAAACCCACTCAGTGGTGAGGACAAAGTGTGGAGGTTTGGTGAGCGAGGAGGCCGTGGAGAGGCGGCGAGCCAAGGTGGTACCAAACGTCATGGAGTTAAAGTTCAGAAAACCAGTGAGAAAGCTACTGGTGCACATGATCCTACAAAAGAACATGAGAAGTAAACTGAAAACCCACCAGCCACATGGACTCAGATACTCAGCTCCCCCATGGTCTTCTAGATACTCTGCTAGAAGATGTGAACATACATGTGACCTGAACATTTACAAAAATGTGTTGGGGTGGGATGCGGGACCTGCTTTTTAAGATCCATTTTGCTGTGTGAAAATAATAAAATCACAGTAATATGGAAAACCTGTTATCATGACATTCCTTTCACTACACAGAAAACGCTGGTTAAAATATTTTTTAAAATGCATTGCTGAGATGGCAAGAAACAGAAATCCTCAGAAGCCAAAAATAGTTTAACATACATTGAATGCATGTGGGGTGGGCCAGCCCCTGTACGAAGTGCTTTGTACATATTAAGGGATTAAGTCTTCGTAACACTGAAGTTGCAACTTATCCCCATTTCACAGATATGAAAACAGAAGCCCAGGAAGGTTCAGAAACCTGTCCAAGGTCGAACAGCTAATAGATGGCAGAGCTGGGGTTTAAGTCAAGCAGTTTGGCAGAACAGCCTGTACTCTGAGCCACCAGGATCTATTCCCTTTCCAAATGCTGAAGTGCCCCAAGAGCAAAGGGAAGGTCTGGAACCAGACAGGTGAATGAGGACTAAAGCCAGTGGCTGTCCAAGGGCAGTGTCAGTGAGTAACGACAAAACGCCCTATTTTTAGCAGCAATGAGGAAACAGAAAACAAATGTAGGATCTGAATATGGTCAGGGGTCAAATCTCCGAAGAGACACTTCTGCATAAAATCATGATCCTAAAAGACTACATATATCCTTAGTGAAGGGAGGCCAGGAAAGGAATCTGCTTTGCAAAGAAAGTCAGCAAGGAAATTTGCCTGTGTCAGTGTTAGCTTTGGATGGAAAGGAAAAAATTTCCACTGAGAACTCATAAACCACTCAGGCCTCACAAAAGTTAATTCACACTTCATGTGTGAGAATTAACTTGAAAGACTCACCGTGGCAGTTTCCAGAGAAGCAAACACAAATCCCCTCTGGAAGGAATTCACCTTCAACTCAGGCCTCAAAAGAATTTCCACAGGTAAAGTTTCAGCAAACACGGGCTTACAATCAAATAAATCAGGAACAAGACACCATGAGCAAAACCCAGCAAAAACAATCAGTCCACCAAAGACAACAAACATTAGAGTTCTTGGATATAAATATGCAATATGTATGAAGTGTTTTTGAAAGTTAAATTGAGTATCACAAGTATGAGTAAGGATAAAGAAACTATAAGAAACTGGACAGCCACATGTAAAAGTATGAAATTAGAACACTCCCTAACACCGTACACAAAAATAAACTCAAAATGTATTAAAGACCTAAATGTAAGGCCAGACACTATAAAACTCTCAGAGGAAAACATAGGCAGAACACTCTATGACATAAATCACAGCAAGATCCTTTTTGACCCACCTGCTAGAGAAATGGAAATAAAAATAAAAATAAACAAATGGGACCTAATGGAACTTAAAAGCTTTTGCACAGCAGAGGAAAACATCAAAAAGACAACCCTCAGAATGGGAGAAAATATCTGCAAACGAATCAACAAAGGATTAATCTCCAAAATAAATAAACAGCTCATGCAGCTCAATATCAAAACAACAAAAAACCCAATCCAAAAATGGGCAGAAGACTTAGACATTTCTCAACATCACTAATCATTAGAGAAATGCAAATCAAAACTACAATGAGGTATCACCTCACACCAGTCAGAACGGTCATCATCAAAAAATCTACAAACAATAAATGCTGGAGAGGGTGTAGAGAAAAGGGAACCCTTCTTGCACTGTTGGTGGGAATATAAATTGATACAGCCACTATGGAGAAGAGTATGGAAGTACCTTAAAAAACTAAAAATAGAACTACTATATGACCCAGCAATCCCACTACTGGGCATATACCCTGAGAAAACCATAATTCAGAGTCATGTACCACAATGTTCACTGCAGCTCTATGTACGATAGCCAGGACATGGAAGCAACCTAACTGTCCATTGACAGATGAATGGATAAAGAAGATGTGGCACATATATACAATGGAATATTACTCAGCCATAAAAAGAAACGAAATTGAGTTACTTGTAGTGAGGTGGATGGACCTAGAGTCTGTCATACAGAGTGAAGTAAGTCAGAAAGAGAAAAACAAATACTGTAGGCTAACACATATATATGGAATCTAAAAAAAAAAAAATTTTTTTAAATGGTTCTAAAGAACCTAGGAGCAGGACAGGAATAAAGACGCAGATGTAGAGAATGGACTTGAGGACATGGGGAGGGAGAAGGGTAAGCTGGGATGAATTAAGAGAGTGGCATGGACTTATATATACTACCAAATGTAAAATAAATAGATAGTGGGAAGCAGCCGCATAGCACAGGGAGATCAGCTCGGTGCTGTGTGACCACCTAGAGGGGTGGGATAGGGAGGGTGGGAGGGAGACGCAAGAGGGAGGGGATATGGGGAGATATGTATATGTATAACTGATTCACTTTGTTATAAAGCAGAAACTAACACACCATTGTAAAGCAATTATCCAATAAAGATGTTATTAAAATAAATAAAATAAAATAAACTATAACAATGAACCAGGTAGGGCTTCCCTGGTGGCACAGTGGTTGGGAATCTGTCTGCCAATGCAAGGGACACAGGTTTGAGCCCTGGCCCCGGGAGATCCCACATGCCATGGAGCAACTAAGCCCGTGTGCCACAACTACTGAACCTGCGCTCAAGAGCCCACAAGCCACAACTACTGAGCCACGTGCCACAACTACTGAAGCCCGTGCACCTAGAGCCCATGCTCCGCAACAAGAGAAGCCACGAAAATGAGAAGCCTGTGCACCGCAACAAAGAGTAGCCCCCGCTCGCCACAACTAGAGAAAGCCTACACACAGCAAGGACGACCCAACACAGCCAAAAATAAAAACAAACAAATAAATAAATAAATTTATATTAAAAAAAGAATTAACCAGATAACTTTGAAGGAAAAAACAGAACCTTTAGAATTAATATAATAATTAAAAATTTTAAACCGCAATAGATAGGACACAGTGCAACTCAGACAAGGCTGAACTAGTGAACTGGGTGAACAAGTGAAGCAATTCCCCTGCATACAGCAGAGAGAATGAGAGAAGTTAAAAGACATAAAAGATAAAGTAAGAAGATCTTAACATATGTGCAACCAGAAGTTCAGAGAAGCAATACTTGAAGAGATCATGCCTGAGGAGCTTCCAGAATTGATTAAACATAAAGCCTCCCACTCAGAAAGCACAACAAATTATAAGTAGATTAAATAAATATAAATCCACACATAGACAGATCTTAGTGAAACTGTAGCACCAAAGAATGACGAGATATTTAAAGTAGTCAGAGAGAAAAAAGAGATTACCTATCATGATGGGTTGAACTGTGTCCTTACAAAGATATATTCGAGTCCTAACTCTTGGTACCTGTAAATTTGGAAATATGGTCTTCACAGATGCAATCAAGTTATGATGAGGTCATACTCAATTAGCTTGAGCCCTAACTCAATGACTGGTGTCCTTATAAGAAGGAAATTTGGACACAGAGACACATGGGAGAAAGCCATGAGACAACAAAGGTAGAGATTACAGCAATGCAGCTATAAACCTGGGAATGCCAAGGAACACCAAGGACTGCTAACAACCACCAGGAGCTAGGAAGAAGCAAGGAAGGATCTTCCCCTGGAGTCTTCAGACAGAGCATGGCCCTGCTGACACCCTGACTTTGGACTTCCAGCCTCCAGAACTATGACAATAAATTCTTGTTGTCTTAAGTCACCAAGTTTGTGGCAATCTGTTATGGTAGCCCCCCAAAACTAACACATTTATACTGACAGCTAACTTCTAAATAGAAGCAATGGAAGCAGAAAACAATGGAATAATCTTTGAAGAACTGAGAGAAAATACCCAATAAAACTATCTTTCAAGAATGAAGATGAAATAAAAACACTTTCAGACAAACAAAAAATACATCTGCCCCTAGACTCTCACTAAACTAACTTCTAGAAGATGAACTCAAAGGAAAATGATCCTCACGGAAACATATGAACAAAGGAATTGTGCGCAAAAACAAAATGGTAAATCTAAACGTCCATCCACAGATGAATGGATAAAGATGTGGTACATATATACAATGGAATATTACTCAGCCATAAAAAAAGAACAAAATAATGTCATTTGCAGCAATGTGGATGCAACTAGAATGATCATACTAAGTAAAGTCAGAAAGAGAAAGACAAATACCATGGCAGATGTAAGCTTTTATAAATAGAATGGATAAACAACAAAGTCCTACTGTATAGCACAGAAAACTATATTCAATATCCCATGATAAACCATAATGGAAAAGAATATCTAAAAACATGTATATACATATATAACTGAATCACTATGCTGTACAGCAGACATTAGCACAACACTGTAAATCAACTATACTTCGGGGAGTTCCCTGGTGGCCTAGTGGTTAGGATTCCGGGCTTTCACTGCTGTGGCCCATGTTTAATCCCTGGTCAGGGAACTGAGATCCCACAAGCTGTGTGGCGAGGCCAAAAAAAGAAAAAAAAAAAACCTATACTTCAATATGAAATAAATATTGATTAAAAGAAAACATTAAAACAACCAAAATGGTAAACATTTAAATTTAAACAAATATTGACTGTATAAAACAAGGCTAATTTCTAACTTCTGGGATTAAGAAAATAATAGAAGCAATATTTACACAGCACATCTTACATGCCTGGCATTGTTCTGAGTGTTTTACACACATTAATTCTTTTAATTCTCAAAATAACACTTTGATATAGGAACTATTATTTTTATCTACTTGACATATGCAGAAACTGAGGCACAGGACGGCTAAGTACTTTTCCCAAATTCACACAAGTAGTATATAAGTTTGAATGGAACTAGTCAGAATTCAAGTGTTCAAGATTCTTTTACTGTTCAGGAGAATGATAAAAGGTATAGATTAGCTTAAGTTGTTAAACTAAGGTATATTAAGTTACAGGGTCTGTTTTCCAGGGTAATCACTAAAAGAACAGAAATTCACTATGTAACTTCCAAATTAGTAGATGAGGGGGAAAACAAAAAATCAAATGTGGAAACATCTAAGAGAAGATCAAAAAGGGAAAAGAAAAATAAAAAAAGCAGGTCAAATAGCAAAAACCAAAACAGACAGTAGAATAAATAAATTCAAATGTATAGGTAATCACAACAAATGGATAAACCACAATATTTAACTTTTGATTAAAAGAGAAAGATTGTCATACTGAAAAAATAACCAGTTCTACAGTGTTTACAGGAAATATAACTAAAATGTAAACAAAAGAGCTTGAAAGTAAAATAGTGAACAGTAGCTAAAAAAAAAAGCTGGCTTAGTTATATATATTAATATCAAACGAAACAGACTTAAGGCACAAAAGCATTACTGGAAATAAAAAGCATCCACTTTCTATTACTAACAGGCTCAATTTAACAGGAAGATAAAAGTTTTAAACTTCTATATACTTCATAATAGTTTTTAAATATATAAAATAAAAATTGATGGAATTACAAGGAGAACCGACAAATTCATAGTGAATGTTAACATACCTTTGAGTAACTGACACAAGAAGCAGACAAAGAAATCAGTAAGGATAAAGAAGATTAGAACCACACAATTAACACACTTCATCTAACACCACATCCAAAAGACTCTGCATACACAGAATTTTACCAAAACTAACCATGTACTACACCCATAAAGCAAGCCTCAACAAAATTCGAAGAATCTATTATATAGCCTGACCACAATGCGATCCATTTGAATTTAAATTTAAAAACTAATTTTAAAATACACTTAGAAATAAATCATGGGTCATCTAATCTATGAGATCAAAAAAGGAGAAAAGTTTGTTCCTCTAAAAAAGAAAAATATTAGTAAAATTAATAAATCTCTGTAAGATTGATCAAGAAAAAAGACAGGGAAAGAAAAAAGATTAGAACTATAAAAGGGGACAAAATTAAAGATGGCATATACACTAAAAGGGATATTACAAGTAACTTTATGACAGTAAGTTTGAAAATAAATAAAATGAACAAACTCCTAGAAAAAATATCAACTTACCAAGTTGACTCAAGGAAAAACAGAAAACCTGACTGGTCCTAAAACAATTATAAGAAATTGGGTCAGTAATTTAAAATCTTCTCAGGAATTAAACATCAGGCCCAGAAATTTTTAGAAACATGATCATTCAGGAAAAAAATAATTCTAATTTCACAGGATTTTTTCAGGAAAGGAAAAGAATCCATCCCAATCTCATTTTTATGAGGCTAGGAATTTCATAATATAAAAACCAGGCATCATTTATACTGTACACCTGTAACATATAATATTGTACATCAACTATACTTCAATTTAAAAAAACAGGCAAAGACAATATGAAACAATTATAGACCAATCTTATTCAAACGTAAATACAAAAATCTTAGACCAAATACTGGCAATACAAAGCTCACCATCATGTGCATATGTGCATGTGTACACAGGCTAGTATGACTTCAGTCTGGGAATGCAATGGACTTAACATTAGAAAATTAATGCAAATCACTGCGTTAACAAGTAAAGGAGAACAAAACATTGGCTCTTAATTAACATAGAAATAGCACTCAATAAACTTCAATTTCCATACACAACTAAAAAAAAAAAAACTCCTGGCATACTAGGAATAAAACTAGAATTGATTAGCAATGCCAAAGGATCCAAACATTCACACATGCTTAAGGAAAAACATTTTTAAATTACTCCTTTTACAATTAGGAAAAAAAGAAGAAAAGAAAAATCTTCCAGCTATCACCACGTCTATTCAGCACGGTACAGGAGATCTTAGCCACTATAAGAAGACAATAAAAAGAAATAAAATGTGTAAGAATTGAAAAGGAAAAACAAACTGCTATTCACAGATATTAATTTCTATACAGATATTGAGAACATATAGATAACTATACAGATAATTCAAATAAATTATCAGTAGATTCTGAGTTAAGGTATTTTAGTAAAGCTGCAGGATATAAGATAGAAAAGTCAACTGCATTTCTACACATCAGCAGGGAGAAAATACAGCAACAAAAAAATGTAACTAGGGATGTAATGCACAACATGATTAACTATAGTTAATGATGCTGTATGGTAATTTGAACGTTGCTAAGAAAATAAATATTAAAAATTCTCACAAGAAAAAAAATGGGTGGGGTAACTATATGAGGTGCTGGATGTTAACTAAACCTACTGCAGTAATCACTTGGCAATATATACTTGTGTCAA
Organism: Neophocaena asiaeorientalis asiaeorientalis; assembly: GCF_003031525.2. Taxonomy (NCBI): domain Eukaryota; kingdom Metazoa; phylum Chordata; class Mammalia; order Artiodactyla; family Phocoenidae; genus Neophocaena; species Neophocaena asiaeorientalis. The sequence goes on along the minus strand of NW_020173036.1, from coordinate 574,000 downwards.
GTCATCGTGCTCTACACCTTAAACTTCTACAGTGTTGTATGTCAATTATCTCTCAAAAAAACTGGAGAAATTTTTTTTGAAAAAGGAAATGAAGAAGCTAATAAATCCCTAAAGAAAAAAAAAATCTAACAAAAGATATACAAGACCTTAATGGAGAAAATTAGAGAACTACTGAAAAATATTAAAGAACGTTTAAATGAGATGCTATCACGTATATGAAGAGAAAGCCTTGGCATCATTATGATGTCAGTTCTCCCCAAACTGATAATAGACAATGCAATTTCAAGTTAAAAAAAATCACGACAGTGTTTTTTGTGAAAACCAACGGGCAGATTTTAAAATTTCTAAAGAGGAGCAAAAGACCAAGAGGCAACACAATTTGAGGAAAAATAAGGTGGGGATTTGCCTTATCACATGCTTAAACGTACTGTAAAGCTCTTCTACATGAGACAGTGTGATGCTGACACAGAGACACACAGACCAATGATACAGAAGAGGCCAGAAACAGATGGGTGTGTATTTGCTAACTCAACACCTGACACAGACAGCATTGAAAACAGGTGTAAAAAAGATGGCCTACTTACAAAAGTAGTACTTAGCATCTAAGTCTGAAATTAAGCTATAAAATGTATTCACATTTTGCCAAATCTGGCTCAGTTTTGGCGGGTTTAAAAATCGACTGACTTCTGGAAATGAATGGTAGAGATGGCTGCACTACAATGTGAATGTGTTTAATGCCACTGAACCTTACACTTAAAAATGGTTAAGATGGTAAATTTTATGTTATGTCTATTTTATCACAATTTTTAAATTTTATTTTTTTGCTGAGTAGAGTTTAAGACTTTTTTTTTTTGCTCTTCTTTCGTCCGTAAGAACATCTTTCTAAAGATGTAGAGTCGAATTACAACATATTAAACAAATCACTTGGAATATTTCTTCTCTATGTGGTTTATCCTTTATCCCATATATATTTTGGTTCATTTGTCTCATTTTGATTTTTGTTTTGTTTTTTTTTATTTACTTTTTGAATACTTCTTTTTTTTTTTACTTTTTTTATCCTAACATTTTATTTATTTTTTTAATGGCTTCTTTCTTTAAAATTTTTTATTTTATATTGGAGTATAGTTGATTAACAACGTTGTCTTAGTTTCAGGTGTACAGCAAAGTGATTCAATTATACATATACATGTATCTATTCTTTTTCAAATTCTTTTCCCCTTTAGGTTATTATAGAAAATTGAGCAGAGTTCCCTGTGCTATACAATAGGTCCTTGTTGGTAATCTATCTTAAATATAACAGTGTATACATGTCAATCCCAAACTCTAAATGTTTTAAATATATTTTTAAAAAGTGGTCTTTGGAAAAACTGGTAATTCATCTGCATAAGAATGAAACTGGACCTACACTTCACCACACGCAAGGAGTGGTTAATACAGTTCTCAAAATGTTAAAAATTTTTAAAGAAAATTCAGGACAAGTATTTTATGGTCTCAGGATAAGGAAGGATTTCTTACGACACAAAAGGTATAGAACCTCCAAAAAAAAAAGAAAAGAAAAAAAGTATAAAACTATAAAGGAAAGAATGGATAAATACTTCTCTTCATTTCATAAGCTGACAGGAGTTCATTTATTTTCAACACATTTAATACTCAGAAACTTGAAGAGTTCCAAAACTAACTAATGAAGAACACAACCTTCCCCCTCAATAAAACAAACTACAAGCACAGACATTTCACAGCAGAAGAAGCATAAATGGCCACTGAACATGTGAAGAGACACTTTCCCTCACCAGGACTCAGGGATATGAAAATGGAGACCTTATTTTACACCGAAGACTAGAAAAGCGCAGACGTCAGACTACACCAAATGTGCAGTACAACCACTGTGGAAAAGAATCTGGCATCCCCTGGCAGAACTGAGGAGGGACCAGCCTACCTCCCAGCAGGCGCACCCCTGAACACCTATCCCAAGGAAGCCTGCGCACACATGGCCCGGGAGGAGCGTCAAGAACAGAGCCCTGAGAGAAGCCTCCAGGCAACAGTCCAGAGTAGCTCCATTCAGATGAGGTTCAAGGACAGGAGAAAGTATCTGTGCTGACAGACTTTGGAACAGCGGTGGTTTACAGGGTGGGCACTGACTGGAAGGGGGCAGGAGGGGACCTTCTAGGTGATGAAAATGATCTACAGCTGGAGCAGAGCGTTGGCTACTGCAAACGTACGTACCTTCCTCAAAACTCACTGAACTATATACTTAATATCTGTGGCATGTCACCCAGTATAAATTTTAACTTAAAAAGCCTCAAAAAAAAAAAAAAAGGAAGAGAAAGAGAAGGGGGAACGTAGGTAAGAGCTGGTTATGTGAGCCACTTAATCTTCTGAAGGGGGATAATTTGTTTCACATGCTTTACCAGTAGCAATTTGCACATAATTGCACCCTAAGCACAAATTTATTTTATCCACTCAAAAAAGGGCTCAAATTCTCTTCTTGGCAACACATTTTAGCAAGTTTAATCCAAGATTTGAAAATAAGGCCACCCAGGACTTCCCCATTTACTCTCAACTGACTAAGTGAAAATACTAGGACATACTTAGGAAAATAAAAAAGGCTGAACAATAAACAGTAGTTCAGCTGTATGACTTTACAGGCAAGGGCTATAAATTTCACAAATGATTGCCTCTTGCTTTTCTGGACTCATCAATGAGGATATATTTACATGATCAATCCCAGCATCAAATAATTCAGAACTTACTTGGTACCCACCCCTTCTCTCCCCATAGCTCCTCCGTGAAAAAAGAGAAAGATGGGGCAACAAGGGCACTAACCACCAGCATGACCATCAACTTCCAATTTCATGCACGGAGCTTCCAGCCTCCTTACTCTGTGTGTGTGCGTCTGTGTATGAAGCCCATCAAAACTAAACCCTTCTGTATCTAAACTTCCCGTACCACACACAAAAGTCCAGGCACAAAGCAGACACAAGTGACATATTTCATACCCGTTTTTCGCAGGATTGCTATAGGCCTCCTCAATAAGGTACATTTTATGCAAATCCTTCCACGTGCCTCCATCTAAGACTTGCCATCGATATGGCAAATGGAAATGAACTCTACTGCACCTATCTGAAATAAAAATATAAAGAAGTGAGCACACTGGCAATACACAGCCTGGCCCAGTCCCACGGTTCGGTATTGTGCTGCCTGCTGACCTGGGAACATTCTGGAAATCTATGAGGGAGCCTTTTTTAATGCAGTCATACCTGAGCATTTAGATACCAAATACTATGCATTTTAGGATATACACTTACCTTTTATGTCTCCCTTGTTAATAGGACATTAAACACATTAAACTGATTTTTAAAAAACTGTGTGTTGGTGGGTTACATTATGTATGAATTTCATGTCATGAGAGTAAAGAAGCTGATCATGAGATAGATGGTCGAAGGCTCCATGTCTGCAGGGGCAGTCTGTCCATGCATTACTGCTATACACGTGACACTTGGATGGGACGTAGTCACACCAGAAATGGGAGCAGGTTCGTCTCTACCAGAACCATCCCAACCCCAGCAGGTCCTACAGCAGGTGGGTCAGCAGTGTGGTTTCAGCCCACCTTGATCTTTCTGGCTGCTAAGTTACTCACCCCTCCTCAATACACCCCACCTCCCGAAGGCATCGTACACACAGCCCGGGTCTACGGTTTCCATCCAACTACTCCCCCATGCCTTCCGTGTGCTCCCGGGGCCTGTACCTCCTAGCACCTCCTGCCCACCTTGCCTTGGCTCATGCCAGCCGCTTACCTGGAATGCTGACCACACCCTCCCTCTACCTTTCAACAGACTGTAAGGTTCTGGTACATCCTGACAGAGGAATGTTGTGAGAGGAAAGAGAGACACAAAAGAAGAGCAATGGGACTCTTCACACTGACACCTGCAGGATTTATACTATTAGGTAGAAAGATACATAGGTGTGGAATGCCTCTATTTGGGTAAAAGAATAGAAAAAACAAGATTAGCCAGACTCGGACTAAATACACATATATGCACACATTATTCCTTGCTGGGGTGGGGGGGGAGATGGGAGGACTGGGTGGCGCAGCACAAAGTTATGAGGAGAGATTTGTTTTGAATTTTGAACCACAAAAATATATAGTCCAAAAAATTAAACATCTAGTTAAGTGAAAAAAGATACAAAAGAGCGTTCATAGAGTGCACCTGTGTAAAGAGAAAGACTAAACATACACACTTGTGCTTGTATAAAATCTTGATGGAAAAATATTCAAGGAACTAGTAATAATGACTGTTTCTGAAGGGAATCTGGGTGCTGGGGAAAAGGGTTGTGGCGAAGACATTTCTTACTGTTTTTTGTACATTTTTAATTCATCTTTCAAAATAATAACAATGAAGCATGGCTAACTTGACACCTGAAAAAAATTAAAATTTTCTAACATCGTACGCAGTCTTTCAGGCAAGTCTTAATGCCACTTCTTTCCCAGAGACCCTGCCAGGGAGCAATGGGGTGGCAGGGACCGGGGAGGAAGTGGGGAGACGGCCTGGGCTTGTCAAAGACCAGGCCTGGGGCCAGGCTGACAGGGCTTAGAGAACAGGAGGAGGGACCCCAACCAAGGAAATCTCTGCCAAGTTCAACCAGGCTAGAAACAGCCCCACTGGGGAGTCAGGATGTCCTGACCTGTCCAGAGTTAGGGCAGGGATGGCTCACACCAGGCCAAATGGAGCCCTCTTAGACTCCTGACCAGGGGTGTGGACAATAAAGTGATAACCAGGGGCTTGAGCTGAAGAGATAAGGCCACAGCTGTGGTCCAGAGGTCACGACCAAATAAGATTCCCTGTTTCCTCCTAAGGGGCACTAAGTGAAATGATGAGGAATGAGTGTTCAGTCGCTCATCTATACAGCCCAGCACAGGTGAGTCCTGGACAACCTGAAGAAAAGGTCTCCTCTTAAGAAGGCACCTGTCAGGGTAGGAGCACCACCCACCCCTCTCCAAGCTGACACTTCCTTGGGAAGGACATAGGGGCCAGGGGAAGGCACTGTGAGGTCTGAGGCTTCTAGCTCTTAATCCAACCTGAGCATGGAGCCCAAGCTGCTCACAAGCTGGCAGGTGCCCTGAGGAGGAGGATGCCACGCAGGCCACTGCAGCCATGAAGATAGCAAGAGCAGAGTCCTAGCTCAGCGCTGGGGGTGTAAAGCCCCTTCTCTGCTACAACTTTCCTGGTCCTTCTGTCCCCTCTCTCAGTTTCCCTCCCTTCTTCCAATGTTCCCCACCTCACTGTTGCACTCCCAAGCCTAGGTTTTCTAGAAGGTTAGTCACAGAAACCAAATCAAATTGGCAAAGTACCCACATCCACATCCCCTGTCTCCCTACTTCCCTTAAAATGACAGATCACAGAGAAGAAGAAATCCAAAAGCACTGGAAAACGGAAGTACCATCAAAAGACCAGAATTACTAAAGAATTCCTAAAAATATGAAGCAGTAAGAACCAAACCAACAAAGAGAGAAAAATACATGCAGAATATGCAGAAGAGAGCCACCCCAGAAGTAGGAAGGAGATGGGGGCTTCACAAACTCAGAGTCAGACGTAACAAGGAGCAAGAAAGACACCCGGACAAGAGCACTGAGAGGAATCAGGACCCAGTGGAGCAAGTGCCCCATCAGTGCCTTGCTTGTGCCCAGCAACCTTGTTCTTTGTCCCATGGAACACGTGGGTGTGGATATAGGGGCTGGAGAGAGAAGCATGCGAGAAAGCCATCAAAGCCCCCGCCCTGACCTTCGAACATACGCTAGCAGCCCCTGCAACCAAGCAAGACTTACCGCCTCTTCCCCATTAAGCCTGGAATCAGAATCGGCCTCCACCAGTAGGCACAGGGATTTGAGTACCAGCATGGGCACACAACCAAGAGCCACCCAACACACGAGGAAAAATAACACAGACAGGCAGCTAACTCACAAAGAATCAACCCCTAAGGAAATAATTTTTGGAGAAAACAGATCAAGAGAAACCACCAGACCTAAACATAAAAGCTAAGCCTATAAACTTCTGGGAAAAAAAAAAACCCATAGGAGAGACATTTTCCTGGGCCTGGAAGAGACAAAGATTTTTAGGGCACAAAAAACACAAACCATTAAAAAATATATTAAAATGGACATCAACATAAAACATATTCTTCCAAAGATACTGTAAAAAAAAAAATGAACATGAAAGACAGACTGGGAGAATATATTTTCAATACCGATATCTGACAAAGACATGAATAAAGAATATTCAAAACTACCAGAAGTCAATAATGAGAGATCAAACAACCCAATAAAAAAATGGGCCAAACAGTCACAAAAGACCATACGTTGTATGATTCCATTTATATGAAATATCCAGGCAAACCCAGAGACATAATGTAAATGCCAGGAGCTGGGGGGAGGAAAGAATGGGTAGTGACTGCTAATGGTTATGGATTTCTTTGGAGGTGATGAAAATGTTCTAATATTGACTGTGATGATGGTTGCACAACTCTGACTATATTAAAAACCATTAAATGGGTGAATTGTATACTATATGAAATATACTTAATATCTTAACAAAATTGTTATCTGCCTGTAAAATAGGCAAAAGATTTAAACAGATACTTCACAGAAGACATACAAATGGCCAACAGGCACATGAAAATAAATGTTAAATATCATTACTCATCAGGGAAATGCAAATGAAAGCCACAACGAGATATTACTCATTTGCTAGGACGGCTAAAATTTATAGGACTGACAATACCAAGTGTTGGCAAGGATGTAGAGCAACCAAAACACTCACACACTGCTGGTGAGAAGGCGAAATATATCCACTTTGGAAGACAGTCTGGCTGTATCTCGTAATGTTAAACACACATTTATCATATGATCAGACATTCCACTTCTAGGTCTTTACCCAAGAGAGGAAGATATACATCCACATGAAAACTTGTACATGAATACTAATAGAGGCTTTATTTATAAAAGCCCAAAACTGGAAACCCAAATGTTCATCAACATATAAATGGATAAACAACTTGTAGTTAATCCATGCAACGGGAGAATACATGCTGTATGATTACATTTATATAAAATTCTGGAAAACACACATCTACTCTACATCAACAGAAAGTAGATCAGGATTGCCTTGGGTCGGGAAACTGGGGGGTGAGGATCGACTGTATAGGGGCATAAGGGGAATTTTTGGAATGAGAGAACTGTTCCGTATCTAGATTATAGTGATAGTTACAGGGGCAAACATACTTACCAAAACTCAAAGGGTATACTTAAAATGGGTGCATTTTATTGTATGTAAATTATAACTAATAATGTTGATTTTTAAGACTATATATATATACACACACACACACACACACACACACATATATGTATATATACAGCACATATTCCTTGACCTAGTATTCCATTTCCAGGAATCTATCTATGGAAATACACATGTGTACTCAGATGCTCAAGGGAAAAAAATCACTCTCATCAAATACTACAAAGTTGTTTTTAAAATCCCAGTAGACATACACATACATACTAATGTAGAAAAAATCTCAAGGACACACCATTAAGTAAAAGAAGCAGATTAAATATGTGCATGTTCCCATCTGTTGAAAAATATGTGAAACAAATATGACCACACGTCACATGTTTACCTTCAGAGAAGGCTGAAGGAAGACTTCAGACTTTACTCTGTATCATTTCACTCTTTTACAAAGTGAAAGTATTCATGAATTGCTTGGGTAGTTTTTAAAGACTGAAAACAAAACAGGAAGTTTTGGTGTTTGTTTTTTTTTTTTTAAGCAGAGTCACCAAATTTGAGAAGGAATCTTTCTTCAATCAAAGCCCAGGACAGCAGCAAGAACAAAGGTTTAGTGAAAATACAGTCTCACACCCACACCCACACAAAAAACAAGATTTGCTACTTCTGATAAAAGAGAGAATGTGGAGAGAAACCCCAAACTTAAATAAATACTCATCCCCCAAGAGTGAACACAGGTGTCTCCTCCTGAGGGAGGGCATTCCTAGGTTCTAAGGTATCTCTGAGACTACAACCTCCCTCCATAAAGGACACTAGACTGGGCATCCAAGTGCCTTTGCAGGTCTCTGACCTCACGCTACGTTGACCAAGGGGCAACACTTGACACTCATTTGCTGCATGAACCAAACAGTCATGCTCCCCATCTACAGTTTGATCTTTAGAAACTCAAGTAGTTCCTACCACCCTCAACTCCTCAACAAAATCACTGAAGTGCCACCAGCTCACAATTAAGATGGCCTGACCCTCTCTGGACGGGGGGGAGAGGACCTCGAGGGGTGGTGTCAGAGCAGAGCTCTGGGAACCAGAAGCAGTTATCCCGCCCACAAGTGGATGAAGGGGTTTCCCCTGACTCACCTTGAAAGGTACAACGTTTCCAGATATGGAACAAGCAAATCTGATCACTCTCCTCTTGGCTGGCAGTGTTTGGGGACACAGAACCTGCATCTCTTCTTTCTACAAAGAAACACTGCAAAGATGTATCACAGATGCTTCTGACACGGGGTTGGGGTAGTTCAAGGTACAAAGGAGAGAAAAAAGGATTCATTCATTCCCTCTGCACGAGGCAAAAGTGGGCAAGGCAACCTCACAAAATCTTAAAGTTCTGGATGAAAGGACCCTCAGACATAAGGTGGGCCCTCTGCTTTTTAGGGAGGAATCAGGGAGCCCAAGGTCACAGGGCTGCTTGCCAAATCCAGGATGTCATTGTTGGGGGCTGGGGGTGAGTCTTTTCTCAACTCTGGCTGTGCACCCAATTCACTAGGAGACCTGTTTAAAAATAGAAGTGCCCGGCTCTACCTCAGATTGACTCAATCAGAAGCCTTCAACCGTGGAACCTGGGACACTTTTTTAATAGGGGGGAACCACTAACCAACACATTTTCCTTCTGTATCTACTGATGTGATGAGCCCAGAGAGCAAGTGAAGGCTGCATTTTATAAACTAGATTTGATTGCAAAAGCAAATACTTGTCAATGAACTATTAGAATCGGGTGCCAATACCAAGAAAAAAAAAACAATAAACAGAAAGCCCACAATTCACAATGAAACCTAATTTAGGTTAATTATAAAAATTGTAGGGACTTCCCTGGTGGCGCAGTGGTTGAGAGTCCACCTGCCGATGCAGGGGACACGGGTTCGTGCCCCGGTCTGGGAAGATCCCACATGCGGTGGAGCGGCTGGGCCCGTGAGCCATGGCCGCTGAGCCTGCGCGTCCGGAGCCTGTGCTCCGCAAGGGGAGAGGCCACAACAGTGAGAGGCCCGCATACCGCAAAAAAAAAAAAAAAAGAAGTCACCGTAATGAGCTCACACACAGCAATGAAGACCCAATGCAGCCAAAAATAAATAAAAATAAATAATTTTTTTCAAATATTGTAATATAACAAGAGCGTGCAAGTGCTCTCAAAGTTTACCTTTACTAGAAGTGCTTCAATGAGCCATTACCTAATAATTACACTTCAGTGGGCCCCAACTGCCAACCATATAAGCATATAAAACTCATTAGCAAACCCTCCCTATTTTGTTATTCATCTTCCCTTGTTGTTTTATAGGCCCCTCAGACAGCCACAGGCTGCACCTTAAAACCCACACCTGTGGAGCCTTAGAGCTGGCCTCCCTCTCCCCCCAGGCGCAGGTATCCTCCCCTCCCTTTCTAACAAGGCCATAATCCAATTGACACTTTTAACAAACTACTTAAAGCAAAACCTGTTTGCTTCTAGGCTTCTTACTGTTGAAAGAAACTAACCAAAAATAATTGAAGAAAATGTAAAGAAAAAACATATGACAAGGACAACTTTCAAATATAAAAATCAGGTAAGATTAGAGTGATGTTTGTTTGCTGGTCATCCTGGCACTGGTATTTTAGGAAGTATTCTATTAAAAATCCTAGATTATCACTACAGCTAACAAGTTAGGGGGGAGCCACGGCTCTCAGTCACTAAGGTATAAACAAGGCCCAGGACAGTGGCCAGCACATGGCCAGGACTCAAATTTGTTGAATGAGAAAATGGATCATCAGAATGGCCAGCCTACAGCACATACTGTGAAAATCCAAAGGACACCAAGGCATCACAGCCTCCCTGAGGGACCATGGTATTCACGTCCCAACCAACAGGTACTCAAGAAATGCTTATTAAATAAACAATCTCTGTTCAAAATCCCCCCATTTGCCTGTCACTAAGCTTGATATTTCTCAAAAAAATTTTTTTAAAAAGTGTCCTGACAGATTCATCCATTCAACAAATGTCTCAGTGCCTACTGTGGTCGGCACTGTCTAGAGATGAGCGGTGAACAAAGTCAATCTGCAGTGACGAAAAAGATCCATTCATGTCAAGAAGAGAGCTGAAATTAAAATATGCTTCATTCAAAAATAGTAAATAAAATATGCTTCACTCACTCATTAAAAAATATATATATAAACAGAATGCAATGCAAAGGATGGCCCCAGAGTTGTACAGCATGGCATTAACTCTGGGGTCCCTCACTGGAAAACAAGCTCTCCAGGGGGGCAGAGGGAAGACTGGATAGGGAGAAGCAGCATCTCCCATCTCTGTGCAGACGAGGCCCGGAGAGAATTCACCCACCCTCCGACACCAGTCGGCATTTGTTTAGAATGTCTTGCTCGTTCACAGCTCTGACTTCAACTCATCTTCACAGGCCCCACTGGCCAGGAGGGGATGGCCAACTGCATTTTACTAGAAGCAGCACAGACTTGCCCAAAGTCACACATGCCATTTAGCGGTCAGCTGGCATCCAGGAGCCCCAGCCCAGAGCCTTACCAGAAGTCCCCTGTGACACATAGGGAGAAGGCTGCACTCTGATGGAGGGAGAGCTCTTATTCTTGATGTCATGAGCATTTCTGTAAATGGAAGGCAGCCTGCTCACCAGCTCTGACCTCATGCCCAACTTCTCCAGTTTTTCCAGGTTCTCAGCATTAGAGAAATCATGGGATCTCTTACAGCCAGTGCCAAACTTGCATTCACCCTGTGAAAAATACTGGCAGATGTGGAGTTTGACACATTGCTTTTTAAAGGAACAAGAGCCATAGGGTCCATGTCCTTTGTTGTAATGAAGGCAGATCTGTTAACAGAAAAGGAAAAAAGACAGCAGCTTAGAAAGGCCTCACACAACACCACCTCCTTACTGAGCCTACTACTACTTCCTACTAGAGAAAGAGGTTCCTCCAGAGACCTAGCCAAGGCTGCGATCCCATCGCGACACTGGTCGCACAGCTCTGAGAACACCCCTCACTCTAGATGGACGCCGCTAGCACATGCCCTTGGTAAATGGGACCCGGGGAGGACAGCGGACTGCTCAGAACAAGCCCCTCCACCGGGAAAATCCAAAGTACATTCAGCTGATCAGAGCTGCTCCCTTCACATGAAACAACATTTTAATGTAACTCACACAACAAACCTTACACTACTAACAAACCTTACACGCTACCTACCCCTGCCCCCACTGATTCACCAACTCTGTCTAACTCAGGGCCCAGTTTCTCCCAACACTTTTTTTCTCCAATTCTAGGTCAAACAGGCTCTGAGGGTTTAAAGTATCTTCAAGAAAGCCAAATACAGCCCTTTCATTTCCCAAGTGCAAAATGAGACTCAGAGAAGCTAACAGGCTTGCCCTGGGTCACACAGCTGTCTAACACACCTGGCACATACAGTACCTGCTGGACTGGGTTGTTGGTAAGGTGGGGCTTGAACTTGAATCAACTGTTCCTTTTCCTCTACATTCCACGTTCTTGGAGATGGGAACTAAACCAGAGACCACCAAGGGCCCACTCACTCAACTCACAGGCATTACACTGAACAGAGGGCTACAGAACCCAGGCCCAGATCAGCAGGGGGTCCCTTCTGGAAATGGAAGCCCCGAGGGAAAAGATCAGAGGGAGCTGGGCCCTAACCTTGATCCTGCCACTTACAAGCTGTCTGACCTTGGGCAGGCCACTCACCAGCTCTGAGATTCCATTTTTTAATCCCCCAAATGGGAATAATGCCACCTACATTGCTGGGCTATTGTGAGAATTAAATAAGAAATATACCAAGTGACTAATACAATGCCTGGAACACAGTGGGTGCTCAACTCATGGTGGCTGCCCCCAAGTGGTCAACTGATAAGGGGGCTAGCCTGAGAGTAGCGGACCTGGCAGGAAAGCTGCCCTGGATCTGAGCTTTTGGTCACAGCCTCCATGTGTTGGCAACTGTGTCCTGAAGCACCCCACACACCCCAGGAGACAGAGGCTGCGCATTCCAGGCCGGTCACCTGCTGATTCAGTTCTCATACCACTAACAAGGTGATCACTCCAAAAAGTTAATGCCTACCCTCCCAACACAACCTCGTCCCAAATCCTGCCTGTGACACAGGAGGCTGTATGGCTGAGCCTCCACCTTCGCATTTCTCTCTCCCCTCGCCCTAAGTCCAGGTCGTGCCGACTTACACACTGTGCCCTGACCAGGTAGGCTCCCTGTTCTCTGCCCCCCTCTTCCCACACCTTCATCCTTCACTCACCCTCCAGCACCCAGAGCAGGCACCATCTACTCCAGGGCACCTTCCCCGGTGCCCAAACTGTGCCCCCGAGACCAGAGCACTGACTCCCGCTAAAGCACCTACAACAGCACCTTGCTATCATCCGCCGATGATATCATCCGCTACTGTCCCACCCAGTAGCTGTGCCCCCCGGAAGAGCAGAAAGGGTCTTTCACCTCCTTACCACCAGTGCCTTGTCTGTAACGGACTGTCAATAAAGGTTAGGTGAATTAAATCTATACTAGTTTTCAAAAGGCAAAGGAAAACACTTAATACCTGTTATGTGCCAGTCATTTGCTATGTAGCGTCCTTCTCAAATGGGAGGTTTCAACTGAGTAATAAGGAAGCACTGTCATTAAAATATATCCATCTAATCCCTGTTGCCTCATCCAAGAAGCAGTGCCAGAGCATCCCACAGAACCTGTGCTGGCCACAGAACCACCACTCAGGTCTGCCACAGAGCACAGGCAACTCTCGGCCCAGCCGCTGCGCTTTGCAGCCGCCCTCTTTACACAGAGGGCGCTCCCAAGCGCTGCTCTCAGCCAATGACCGGGCAGGTTGTTCTGGGGAGACACAGGATGCCAACCAACAGGGACTTTAGCTCAGAACTTTTCGCTGTCTGGGTAGAAGCTTCCTGAGAACTGCACTGCAGTCAGGGTCTCTTCCTACCGGGTCCCTTTCCTTCCCCTTCTCCTGCCACAGATGTCAGAGCACCAACACCAGCTGAAGCCTTCCCCACCTTCTTCTGCTCCCTCCCCAATAAATCTCTCACACTTCCAATCCCACCTTGGTGTCCACTTCTCTTAGGACTCAAGCTAGTCCATGACCATTGCAGTGAGCTTCAAAACAAGTGGGTGGTTACGGTCTGAAGTGCAGTATGAGAATTCACATCAACCCAAGTTAGAAAACTTCCCCACAGACCTCCGGGGTCTTGTGGCACCTGCATTTTTCTAAGTCCTGCTAGACAGGGACGGGCCAGCTAGAATCTCTCACTCCCTTCGCTCTGTGTAACAACTGGCTGCAGCCACTGGCCAAACGGGCTCCCCCAACCTCACAGAAGCCCTGCAAAGGAGGTACCAGCCCAAGTGACATGGAGGGAAAGGAGGCTTCAAGAGGGAGCAAGGTTGGCACAAGATCTCAGGGCTAAAACTCAGCAGAGCCAGGAGCTCAGTCCAGGTCTCCCTCCAGGCAGACCCCAGCGATCACAGTGGGGCCCTTGGCCTCTCTTCCGCCATGTCTTCCTGTCTCCCCACCTCCTGGTCCCTCCCTCATCACTTACACTCAGGCCCACCCTCTCCTGGCACTCACCTCCGGCAAGAGCAAGGGGTCGTTCTGTAACAAGAGCACGCAGAGCTCACTGAAGCTGAGGTGGTCCACGCCCTGAGTTTTCAGCACGCGCGTGTTGTGTTCGGACGTCAAGTTGTGACCGTTCCTACAGTCCTTCCTGCAAAGAAGCAGGGCTAGGGTCACAGTTGAAACGTCTCCCCAAAACCCTTACGTTGAAGTCCTAACTCCCGGTACCTCAGAAGTGACTGTATTTGGAGTCTTTCAAAAAGGTGATTAAGTTAAAATGAGTTCACTGGGGGGCCTAATCCAATCTGATCGGTGTCCTTATAAGAAAAGGGGATCAGGACACAGAAGGAAGACCATGTAAAGACACAGGGAGAAGAAGGCATCTGCAAGCCAAGGTTGGTGTCGGGAGACACCAACCTGCTGACACCTTGAACTCTGACTTCCTAGCCTTGAGAACTGTGAGAAAATAAGTTTCTGTTGTTTAAGCCACCCAGTCTGTGGTACCTTGTTAAGGCAACCCAAGCAAACTAATACAGCTGGTAAAATCAATCTTTAAGAAAATTTTTCAGGAATAGTTCCTGACATTATTTAGAGGCACCAGAGAAAACCAGCATGTCTATGCCATGAAAAATCATAGTGCTTATTTACAAAGGAAGAGATGGTGCCTTGCAAGCACCTCTCAGCAGGTTTTTGATAACAATGATGGAGCCATTCCCCCAGAGTCACAGCATGCCAGTCTCTGGGCACTTACTGGCATTTAACATTGGCTGAATAAATGAGTGTGGATACAGGCGTGTACACACACACACACACACACACCACACACACACACCCCACTACTGAGGCCCAGCCCTTTTTTCTGCTCCCCTCCTGCATTCTTTTGATCAACAAGCCCCTCCTGAACACTCTCTGTGAGCCAGGCACTGGCACCATGCCCCAATGATCCAAAGATAAGCCTTCAAATGATCACCTGAGTCAACAGGACCCAGAAGAGTCAGGTAAATAGCATTTGCTTGACTCAAGACACTGCCATACCTATGATAAGCACCTCAAAAGAAAATTGAACCCCTGGATCTACTCCCCCAAACCTGCACCTCCCATGGGCTCCCCCATCTTAGTAAAGGGCAACTTCCCTCTTCCACTGCACAGGCTGAAAACCCTGGAATCATCCAACTCCTCTCCTCTCTCTAGTGGAGACACAGACATTGAGATGACTCTAAAATGCTGTGGGAAATGCAAGGTCAGCTATGATCAGGATGCATCAGCGCAGAGAGGGGGCACCTGAGCCTGAGAGAAGTGGGGGAAGCAATCAAGGGATGGTGCCTGGAAGGTATAAAACCTGAGCCAAATACTTAGGGTTGAGGAACCAGGCACGGAGAGCAGGGAAGAACATTCTAGGCAGAGGGGCTTGGTAATTACGATGATGATGATGGCTACTAAAACTCATTGGGCATTTACCACAAACCAGGGTTTGCCTAAATGTTTCGTGAGTTAACTCGTACTGTCCTCAACAAGCCTATAAGGTGGGTAATACTATCCCATTTTGCAGATGAGGGAACTGAGGCTCAGATAAAAACTAATTTGCCCAAGATCACTCAGCGGGCAAGGAGCAGAGCCAGGGTAGAGACAAGGCAGGCTTGCCTTGGAGCTGGGCTCTGAACCACTGTGCTCACTGCCCCCTAAGCACAGGATGGAATTGGGGACCTGGGACCCTCCCCAACTGTCGCCAATGAACAAAAGCAGCAGTGATGATCTACTTCTGAGACAGCTGACCCTGTGGTTGAGGAAGACAAGTAACTTCGCAGGGAAAGTATAGAATGTGCAGCTGACTACACCCACTCTCCCTTATGCAACCCAGAAACAGCCAGAGAAGGAAGGTTCAACAAACTGTCCTGTGTAAACCACAAGGAAGAGGGAAAAAAGAAGAAAACTCCGGATCATCCAGGCCAGTAAATACCAGATTTCCAAGACAAATAAAATCTGACCCCAAATTTTGGGAATTAGCCTAATAGGGCTGCCATCTTTACTTTACCCACTACGGACATTAATAAGGCCCACCAGTGGTCCCCGTCATTAGGTCCCTCCATCCGCCATTTATTGTGTCTGCCTTCCTCTCCAGGTGTGCCCGGCCTTCCAGCCCGGAGGTGCTGCCTCTCCACCAGCCCCCCTGCAGGCCAGACTGCCCCAGGGCTCCCTCCACTCTCAGCCTCCACCTGGATCAAACCCATTCCTGGTGCTGCAGCCATGGCATACACTGCCCAGCAAGTCCCAAAACTAGCATCTCAGGGCCCTGGTGATCCTCCCAAGCTTCAGAGCTGGATAGCTACCCGCTGGGCACACTTTGAAACAAAACCCTCTCCCGCTCTCTGTCAACAGTAAGAAAGGGAAGTCAGCTCTGTGTCAACACTAATAAAGAAAAATGAGTCATCGCCTCTTGGATCCTGTCACCACCCTCTCACCAACTCTCCCAAATTCCTCACACATACGTCCCTTCCTCTTCAGGGTATTTCTGGGCAGCTGCTTCCCAGGGATCACATCTCCCAGCTCCCCCTGCACCCAGGCAGAGTCATGAGACATCCTGTGGTGCAGGTGCCATGGACAGACAGATAGCTACCATTCCAGACCTGGCCCACAAAAACCTCTCACCAGCTCTCTACTTCCCATCTCCTCCACCTGCTCCTTGGAACCTGATACCCAGATGGCCTTAGGAGCCATGGGTTGAGGAGGGGAGAGTCTAGGTCCGCCAGCCTGGGTCCCTAAATGACTGCGTGCATCCAGGTCCCTAACCCATGCTGACGATTAAACCTTACTCTTAGACCTGATGTGAGCAACAAATAATGCCCACCATGTTACGGCAGAAAAAAGAAAAGAAACTAATTCTTCTAAATAACGGGGCTAGCTTCCAAACAGGTCTGCATCACATCCTCCTCTAAATAAGCACCCGCACCACTAAGATCTCTTCCTCAAACGCACAGCTGATGGCTACTCGCCTGCCATTTGACGGGCCCCATCACCTTCAGGGTGAGGTCCAAATTCTTTAGCATTAACCTCATTAATCCACTCCACAAATCTCACTGAGCACCTGCCAGGCGCAGAGCACAGAGCTGAGGGCCGGAAAAGGCCAGCCAGGGCCAAGACAGAGGGGCCTCTGCTCTCCGAGTTTTCAGTTCTACTGAAGGAATGCGCGGCCATGACGGGCGCTACGAGAAAAGTAAACAGAACAATGTGATGGAGAGGAAGAAAACTGATGCCTGAGTCCTGAACGATACAGCAGGCAAACCAGGAAAGGCGGTCCAGGAGAGCAGAGGTCACGAGATAGACTGGGAGTGTTCCCGGACCAGAAGGGCTTCAACGGAGGGGACCAGGATGGAGGGCCGGCAGGGACCAGTTCCCTGAGGGACACGGGGGGCGACGGTAAGGAGCTTGCATTTTATTCTAAATGCAGCAGAAGCCACTGCCGGCTTGTAAGCAAGTGAGAAAGGTTTCAGAAGAGTCCTTCGGCTGCTGGGCACAGAGCCCGCCTCTGCGTGGGCCCTCACGGCCAGCTCTGGAGCCCGGGGCGCTCTGGAGCTCCGAGCAGAAGTCAGCCGCAGCCCCTTTCCTTCTGGAGCGCCCTCCCTCTTCCCTCGGCCAACGCTCTCCAGCCCCACCCCGGTACTGCCCCTCCCAGGGTGTCCCACCCCCTGCTGGGCTCTAAGTCGCTCTCCGAGAGCGCAGGGGCCCAGAGGACACCGCTCGACGCGGAGTCCGGCGCACAGTTCCGGGTATTCAGTAAATGCTCGATAAATGTTCGCTGAAGGGGATTCCGGGGAGAGGCCAGGGAACAGCCACCTCACTGTCGCCCCCGAATTTACGAAGGGCCAAGACCGGGCTGGGAGCGAAGAGGCCCTCTCCCCTCGTCGGGCTCCGGGGCGCGGCGCCTTACCTGTCCCTCAGGATCTTGCACTTGCCGTAGAACACGAACTTGCAGAGGTGCAGCTGAGCGCAGAGCCCCACGCAGCTCGGCTTCGAGCCCTGGTACGCGCTGCACACGCGCAGCGGCGATACGGCCAGCACCAGACGCTCGACGGCCGCCGCGCCGTCCCCGGCCGCCCGCCGCGCCACCGCCAAGCGCCCGCGCTCCCGCAACAGCCGTTCCAGCACGTCCCCGCCGACGCTCGCCCGCAAGCGGCGCCGCAGCTCCTCCAGCTCCAAAGCGCCCCCGGCCGCGCACAGCGCCTGGGTCACCTCACGGAGGAGGGAGTCCGGAGCCATGGCCGTCGAGCCAGGGACTGGAGGGGCGTGGGCGGTTCCCGCGAGGTGGAGACGCCGGCCGGAAATGAAACCGAAAGCTCCTCAGGGCCTGGGGGGAAACAGAATCCGGCCTCGCCACGCCCCCGGCCCGCAGCTGAGCGGGGCTCGGCGCCTTCCGGCCCCAGCGCCCCCAGCGGCTCTAGGCCTCACGCCCTCCCCGTCGGAAGTCCGCAGCCGCTTCTTTGGCGTCCCGGGGATTCGTCGCCGGGTCCCTCAAAGTGGTGAAAGAATAAGAGTCACCACAGCCTTGGGGGCCGCGCTCGGCGTTCTCGAAGCGCCTTCGCCTGGACGAGGGGGGTGGGGCCGCCCGGGAGCGCGCGCCGCCCCCTCAGAGTCCGGGCCTCGGGAAGTAGCGCGGCTAGCTGACCCCGCACCTTTGCCCCCGGCGCTAGGCGGAGCAACAGGGAACGCCCACCTGCCAACGGCCGGGCGGCGTCGCGGAAGCTGAACTCAAGACGACGCTCAGGGAAACTGGGAAGAGGAACAGGGGCTTCGCCAGGGGAAAGCAATCACGCTGAATTGGAAAACGGCCTTAAGTGTTAGCCTTCTTTTCAGTGCAGGCAGTGAATCCCTTATTTTAAACATGAAAGAGTATATCCTTTTAAAAATAAAAGCCGTTTCTCCCCCCCCTGCTGAGTGAAGATGGAATATTAAAGGCCATTGGGGGCACGGGGACCCTCACAAGCGTCGCTGATGGAAATGTGAAGTGTTAGAGCCCTTTGGGAAAGTAATCCCGGAATAGTTATTAAAATGTTTAATGGGGCTTCCCTGGTGGCGCAGTGGTTGAGAGTCCGCCTGCCAATGCAGGGGACACGGGTTCGTGCCCCGGCCCGGGAAAATCCCACATGCCGCGCGCGGAGCGGCTGGGCCCGTGAGCCATGGCCGCTGAGCCTGCGCGTTCGGAGCCTGTGCTCCGCAATGGGAGAGGCCACAGCAGTGAGAGGCCCGCGTACCGCAAAAATAAATTAATTAATTAATTAAATAACATGTTTAATGTGCGTCACTTTTGACCCAGCAATCTTTCTTCTGAGAATCTTCTAGAAGTCAAAGGAACGGTAAAGAAGTTATGTATAAAAGCGTTTGTGTGGAGGGGGAAGGGTTCTGGGAGCAACGCGGTTGATCGTTGTCCAGACTGTTAACACAGCTCGAACCAGCGTTCATTGAATCTCTGCCTATTGATCTAGAGAGACATACACGATGTGTTGTTAAGTGAAAAAAGAAAGCTGTATAAAAATGTTTAGGGCTTTCCTGGCGGTGGCGGGCTTCCCTGGTGGCGCAATGAGTTGGGGAGTCCGCCTGCTGATCGGGGGGACGCGGGTTCGTGCCTCGCTCTGGGAGGATCCCACGTGCCGCGGAGCGGCTGGGCCCGTGAGCCATGGCCGCTGGGCCTGCGCGTCCGGAGCCTGTGCTTAGCGGCGGGGGAGGCCACGGCGGTGAGAGGCCTGCGTACCGCAAAAAAAAAAAAAAAGTTTAAATCGATAGCAAGAAGAGAATCCCATTTGTGTGTGAATGTGGCGGGATATTTTTGAATGGGCATCGAGACAGCTGAGGAAGGACCCAGTGTTGTTGGCACTGACACTGGTTGTAGAGAGTACGCAGTAGGAGGTACAGGGAAAGTGGGAAAGGAAAGTTGAGGGGCGGAAGAATTGTGGGGGAAAGATATAGTATTACATTAACTTAAAATGAACATAAAATTCTATTTATAGTATTACTCAGAAAGTGCAAAAATCTATTAAGTGTATGGATCAAGAGTAGATAGTAACACAGACAAATAAAAATGAATTAATTAGGGGATGGGATGAGGGACAATTTTTCTCTTGCATTTTAATTGTTTTTTTAATTCTTTAAAAAATATTATTTTTATACAGCAGGTTTTTATTAGTTATCTATTTTATACGTATTAGTGTGTACATGTCAATCCCTATCTCCCAGTTCAGTTCATTCCCCCCCTCCCCCCGCCTTGGTGTCAGTACGTTTGTTCTCTCCATCTGTCTCTGTTTCTGCCTTGCAAACCGGTTCATCTGTACCATTTTTCTAGATTCCACATATATACGTTAATATACAATATTTTTCTCTTTCTGACTTACTTCACTCTGTATGACAGTCTCTAGGTTCATCCACGTCTCTATAAATGACCCACTTTCGTTCCTTTTTATGGCTGAGTAATATTCCACTGTATATATGTGCCACATCTTCTTTATCCATTCATCTGTTGATGGACACTTAGGTTGCTTCCATGTCCTGGCTATTGTAAATAGTGCTGCAATGAACACTGGGGTGCATGTGTCTTTTTGAATTATGTTTATCTCTGGGTATATACCCAGTGGTGGGATTGCTGGGTAAATTTTAATTGTGTAAAAAATTATTAATAAAATTTTATTTTTAATTTAACTTTTAAATTTTATTTATTTATTTTTGGCCACACCACGAGGCCTGTGGGATCTTAGTTCCTGGAACAGGGATTGAACCTGGGCCCCACCCTCCATGAAAGCACTGAGTCCTAACCATTGGACCGCCAGGGAATTCCCTTAACTTTTAAATTTTAATTGTGGTTTTAGTATTGTTTTGTAATAAAAATAACATGTTTTAAAAAAGAAAGGAAGGATGATGCTATTATCCGAAAACTGGGCTCGTTTCTTGGTTGGGTGTTGAGCCAAAAGATACAACCAAGCCAATGATCGACTGGGAGAAGGAAGGATTTATTACCTGCAGCAAGTAAGGAGAACACGGGAGAGCTTTCACAAAGCACTGTCTCCCCAAACAGCAAAATTGGGGAAGTTTTAAGCTAAGGGTAAGTGCATATTCATGAAAGGGCTTGAGCAGAAGTCAGCATAGAATTGGGGCAAAGTTGACAGAGCCCAAGCTTTAGTAAATTGAAGTCATGAGGTTCAGAAAAGTCAACAGTATCATCCCTTAGGTTCCAGTTTATCTGGTGGTTGAGCACCTGAGGGGGGTTTAAATTCTGCAAAACAGCTCAAGTAAGTGCTTCAGACTAGTCTTTACCATTGAAACAGAACTGGGAGTCTTTACAACTGATTTGTTATCTTTGCTGTTGTTACTTCTCTTGCCTAATGACAGTTTGTTCTTTTGACCATAATTACTGAGACCTGTTCAAGGGCAAGCATTGTGTCCAGGCCTAGATCTCAAAATGGCTTAGGCCTAAAATGGTTTCTCTCGTGTCAAGAAAGCCATGCCATGGGACTTCCCTTGCAGTCCAGTGGTTAAGACTCCACAGTCCCAGTGCAGCAGGCATGGGTTCAATCCCTGTTCGGGGAACTAAGATCCCGTATGCCACACGGTGTGGCCAAAAAAAAAAAAAAGAAAGCCATGCCTGGTTTTCTTTCTCCAGGGATCCCCGACCTTATCTGCTTACAATATAGCAATGGAGGCATAGACTGTAATGATGCCTACAAAGCCAGGAAGGCTAAGGACTGCCATCAGTCACTAGAAGCTAGGAAGAGGCAAGGAAGGATTCTTTGGAGCCTTCAGAGGAAGCACAGCCCAGCCGACATCTTGATTTCGGATTCTAGCCTCCAGAACTGTGAGAGAATAGATTTCTGTTGTGTTAAGCCCAGTTTGTGGTAATTCATTATTGCAGCCCGGGAAACTAATTCAGGCTTCTATTTTCCCAGTGAGATGTGAAGAAGG
Source organism: Neophocaena asiaeorientalis asiaeorientalis (assembly GCF_003031525.2). Lineage (NCBI taxonomy): Eukaryota > Metazoa > Chordata > Mammalia > Artiodactyla > Phocoenidae > Neophocaena > Neophocaena asiaeorientalis. The sequence continues at coordinate 552,177 of NW_020173036.1, read as the reverse complement.
ATTATCAGCTGCAAGTGGGGCTAGAGTGGAGACCAGGGAGGGAGAAGATGTAACTCCGGGATCGTAGCTTGTTTCAGAGAATGGAAGAGCAAGTTTCCCACAAAAACACAGGCGTGCTAGACAATATTAAGTCCCGTGTAAGTCTGAGGATCATAAATTTAAACTTAAACCAGTCAACCTGGTTATGCGATTGGTTTTTTTTCCAGCAGAGATTAGTTGCTTCTGAGTTGCAGGGAAGTTGGGTTCAACTTGGATTGGGGTTTTACCTTTTGAGAACAACTTGGAGGGAGATCAGGACAAGTTGTAGAGGGCCTTTGCAAAGGGGAAATTGTCTTAATAGATCATGGAAACCAATCTGGGTTGGAAGGAGAGCGAAGGTGAAGGGAGTGTAAGAGATAGTGGGAAAGATCAGGGGTTGGACATCCAAGTTAGACCAAAAAAACCATTGCAGGAATGAAAACCTGGGGGAATACATGACACGTGATAAAGACAATAAATAAATAAAGACAATAATACAAATTATACAAATGACAGTGAAGACACAGAAGGTAAAAGAGTTGGGAGGATAGAAGATGGTGAGTGGTGACTTGAAACATAGTAGAGACTTGCTTATGAGGCAATTAAATCCTTTTATAGGGACTGAGCCTGTTTTGAAAGGTCCTTCTACTGTTTGTGGGAAGTAGCAGTCACTGTGGGCAAACCTCAGTTGTTCTGGGAACAGTCACTGCGTGACCCCTCTTTAGTGTGTATCATGGGGAAGTGGGAGTCTCATTGAGCAACCGTATAACAGGACTTTGTTGTTGTGTGGCTTGACAACACTGCCCTCCCAATACCCTGCCTTACACAGAGCCGGTCTCTGGGTAGGAGGGGAGTACACAGCAATCCCTTCCCTGATCATCACCCTGCCCAGGAGTTAAAGCAGAGCAAGCAGCACCCATGAAGGGTCCTGCCTCAAAGCTCTGAAAATACTGCTCCGTGGAATCCAGTGACTCCTTCAGGAAGCACGTTTTCCTTTCCTTTTGGTAGGGAAAAAAAAAAAAAAAATCCTTTCTTAACCTAATTAATCTGTTTTGTAGTTTTACACAATAACCGTTAGTATAATCTGTATTTTCAAATCAAGTCACACCTATATACAGTAAAGTTTGCAAAGCATTACCATAAAGTTTTGTTTCAGGTTCTAAGGGAGGGAGGGATTGGGGGAGGGAATCATGAAAATGAGGACTATCTGTGTTTGTTCATGTGTTTATTCAGTGTATTTTTAGTGAGATTTGTGCCAAACTCTGGGGAGGTGCTGATGACAGGAGAGTAATACATGTAGTCCTAGGCCTAAACGCAGGCTGGTTGTTCAGACAAGACAAGGGACACTGCTGAGTGAGAAGCACAGCGATGGGAGCACGGACAAGGCTGAGAGCTGGGGAGGAGGGAGGGTTTCCCCCCTGGTGACCTGCTGGGTCCCGTGCAGCATCCTGACCCAGCCCAGCCCTGCTAGGTCACCAGTGCAGAACCCCAGGGAGCAGCAGGGCCTGACTTCTGATGGTGTGAATGTGTACCATGGTACAATTAGCCTCCTTAGGGCAGCTAATCCATACCCTGTGGTAGAACACATTTGTCTTTTTAAATTACAGATTTGATACTTTATTTGAATTAGAAAACAAAAATCATTAAACCAAAGTGTGTGCAAGTTCCCAGCCTCAGTGATCTCCCCACCCCTATTCCCAGTCCCCAGAGGTCACCAGCCACCACTAACTTGCTGTGCGTTATTCCAGAACCTGAAATGTATCTGAAGTTCCCTAGGTATGGAAGCTTCTAAAATAAATGCGTAGGGGAAGGTCAAATACTATTTCTTACTATTCTTGTGAATCTTTTGTCCCAGGTTATATTTGCCTTAGAAAAACTTAGGAAATTTACACGTATTACTGTCTATTTTTAGGCCCTTTATTGTTCTCCAGCTCTGTCATGGAAGGAATGGGAATCTACGAAACTTCAGAACTAGCCCTTCAAAAAGCCTAAAGAGTATTTCTGGGACCGAGGGTGGGAAGAGCCCGGCAAGGAAGGGGAGGTGGGGGAGCCCGAAAGCGAATGAAGATGAAGAGACAGACGTGGATGGGAGTGGGGGTGAGAGAGGAGCCAGGGTCCCGAAGGCGTTCGCGCCAGCAGAATCCAGAACCGTTTTTCTCTTTCTCCTTCCTCACCTGGGCCGAGCCACTCACCAGGGCCGAGGGGCAGCGCGGGAGGCATCAGCACATCCCCGCATCCCGCAGGGGCTGCGCAGGCCCGCGGAGGGTGCACAGGCACGGCCTGTGTGCAGACCCTGGGGACCGCAACCGTGGGAATTCATGCTCGGTTCATGTGTCACGTGTCCCTTGTGTACAGCCCGAACGTCATTAGAAGGTGAGGTCCTAGAAGAGAAACCGCACTCTTTCATGTGTGCCCAGCTCCTGGGGAAGTACAGACTCAAAACTTTAGTTGAGTGACAGGAAACGTCTGTAGGAAAATACATTTTTGATTCAGAATGGGTGCCTACAAAGACAACTTTTGAACAAAACCATTCCTAAAGACCATCTATTCCTTTTCAATAATTGAAAGTATACAATAATTTAAAATAATCAGAGAAATAACATGGCCTTTAGAGCTGGGCTTTGATTACAGTCTCAGTCCTACCCATTAGCAGTGTGAACCCGGACACGTCATTTACCCTCTGGCCTCGGTTCCATCTGCAGGATGGGAAGGACAGCACCTGGCTCGTTGGGCTGCTGTGAGGAAGAAAGGAAAATATGCGTGGTCCACGGTGAGTACTCAAGCAAAGATACCGAGGGCTCCTCTTCCAAACCCTGCCTGCCTGCATAGGACTTAAGACGCCACCCCTCCCGCACTCTCCGACGCCCCGCATCCCTACTGGTGTATCGCACCGTCTCACTGCTTGGCAGAAACACGGAAATCCGGCTAAAGTCTAAGGACAGCACGTCCTGATCGTCAATTCTAACAGACGAGCTTAATGAAGGGTCAACACCCCCAAAGGCTTACAGACAATATGCGGATTTTTACCAAAGAACAGATGTGTTCAGATCCGGGTTTCCATCAGCTGGACGAAAGCAGGCCAGGAAGTAGAAAGGGGAGGTGTAAACGTGCCCTGGGTAGCACTCCTGTGAGGCTGTTGAGGTGTGTGCCCTCTGCACCTCCTACGCTCTTGCAGGTATTGGGCAGTGAAAGAGCTGAGGCCTCAGGTTGCCTTGCCTTCCAGAAACCAGCGCCGCTCGAGCTGCTCCTCCCCGCTCCCTTCCCAGGCCCCTCTTCCACCCTGAAGCACCGCCCCCACTGGTCCTGCTTCCTGGGTCTTCTGTACCGGCACACTCAGATCCCCCCAGGCCTGGAGCTGGGAGCCCCCAGAGCACCGTGTCCAGAAGGCCCCTGGTCCTCCTCGGTAAACTTGCACTTCCGCCCTCACCTGCACGAGGCAGCCAGGCCCAGGGCGCCTCGCTCTCCCTCGTCTTTCACAGCCACAGAAGCTCCCTGAGAACTGGGGCTGTTTGTTCACCCTGTAGCTCTGGCACTAGAGCTGGGCCTGGGACTCTGCAGGTGCTCAGGAAACGTCTGCGGGGGAGGGGGCCCAGGCTGGGGACAACGAGGGCTCTTAAGTGACCGTCGGGAAGCACCCGCACCCGTGGCCACAGAGCAGCCTTTTCTCCCCAGTCACCCCTCTGTGTTCCTCTGTTTCAGCAACTGCTTCCCCAGCAGCGCATCCCATAAAGCAATAAGACACATTACTTTTTACGTTGAAAGCTTCAGAACTCGTAAGGAGCATAAGTTTGACACAGTTTTTCACATTCTTAAATAATTCTCCCAAGACTCAATAAGCAGAAAAAGGGAACAGAAAGTCAGAGATGGATATAGAATTCAGATTTTTTTCTTTCAAAGACACATTTTATATAACTTTCAACATTTATGCTTTCAAACAAAATAAGCAAAAAATACACCGAGTGCTAAAAAAAAATCAGAACAGAATTAATACCAATTTTAATTTCAATATTTTAAAGTACAGAAATTGGAAAGTAGGAATATCAAATACAACTTTAAACAAGTCACTTGTCCTCCCCTATAATAACCAATGTAAGCTACTTAAAAACTTACAAATTTAAAACAGAAACAAAATAAATACTGTACACTTTCCCTGCCTGCAGGCAAAAGATGGGAAATACTGTTATGAATCGAAAAAAAATGCTCTTAAAGCTTCAGCATCCCACTTCCCAGCCACACTTCACTCTGTCGTCACACAGTGTGCTTCTCTATTCAAAGGACACACATGTGCACACACACTGACCGCCTATCCACACAACAAGACACTACTCTGCAGACACCCCGAACGAGAAAGGCTAACAGTCACCTGGGACCATGGGCATGAAAATCAGCTCAGGAAAGTCAGTCAGGCTAGCAAAACATTACTACAAAACTAGTAAATACCATAGCCAACAACTGTCCCTTTTCAAATTTCACAGATTTAAACCCCCTAAAACCAATACTACCCCTCCCTGTCACCACCCTTTACCCTCCCCCCACCCCCCCAAAATCAAACCAACCTGCTGAAGCACTGGCAAAGTTCGACATTTCACAGTAAATGTGAAAGTTCATATCATATAATCTCATTAAAATGAACCTTTTCACCCTCTTTCCACAGCATGAAACTGTTATGGCTTAATTTATATTAAAAGTAGAAAAGTCTTTTCGGAAGGAAATGCAGTCTGCCCAGACGCATGTGCATTTCCTGATCAGTGCTATTTCACACCTAACAACTGCATGACTTGCTTTGCAGTCAGAAGCTGTTTTCGGAAAAACTGAGGTTACAGCTTTTGATTCAGTCTAAACCATAAATGTAAGGCCCTTAGTTTGGTTTAGGTTTCTTTTGCAAGATAAAATAACCTTGGGGTTCACTTAGCAAGTTACACCTCAGGTCCCTGACTATACGTGGAAGTTACATGTATGCTTTGTAAAAATAAAAGGTGAATCCTATGAATCTTAGAGGGAAGAAATGATTCTAGGCAAGGAATCAACTCCTCATTATACATTACACCTCCTGCTGGTAACAGTTACCAACCAAAATCCACCAAAGAAATATAAGAGCATTTCTGGGTTATTTTATTCCTGCAAAATAGTATATATTCCAGCACTTATGATCACTGTTTTGGTGAAAAATCTTGGGGGAAAATAGCTGACATTTTGAATAGGAAATGGCCAAAATAAAACTGGGTGGAGACAAGGTTTATCTTTGATTAAGTTCCATTTAGGGGTGCTTTCTGAAATAAAGAAAAGTGAATTCAGGATGTCACAGGTCTTGCATAGGTAAACTACTTGGAGGTCAGGGGCTACGTGGTAGCCAGGGTTTATTAGTGAAATAGTGCAGAGCAGATAAACTTGTTGGAAGAATCACTGAATACAGTTTCAAAAAGGCTTTAACAAAGAAAATTTAATGTTGCGCTTGTTAAGACAAAGCTTCAGGACACTAGGAAGGACAGGAAGGGTGAGAGGGAGACTCTAAGGGGTAGAATGCAGCTTAATGAGTATTATTTTCCCATACCCATTAAAGGGGAAAAAACCCCACCATAACAGAATAAAACCACAGTCACAATAAGCTAATTGCTTTGAAAACAGGCATTTGCTTCTTAACGTCCTTAACTTAAAAAAGTTTTACGTAAGGGATGGCAAATATTTGACTTACGGCATGACGTTCACTGAAAAAAAAAAGCAAAAATAACGGAAGGGCTTTCAGTAAGGCTCCATTATTAAAATTACATTACGTTCAACAGCAATGTAGTGAGTAGTATGTGACTTCTTCCCCTTTCTTTCCACCTGGCTTCTAGAAAGTGTATCAACATCACCCGCCACAGGATGAGCAGAGGCCTCACGGTGTCACAGAACAGGGGCTGCTGTAGGAAGCAAAGTACCAGAGGTTTGGGATCCACTGTGACCCCAGGCGAGTCACTGCCCTCGCTGGGTTTCATCTGTCTCTCTTCTTAAGCTAAAGATCTGATGTTCAACCTTCTCAAAACTGCTTTAGATGAAGGTCTACGGCATCTGAAAATGACTGGTGATCTCTAACTTCTCTTTTTGGAGGAAGCAATCAGCTTAATAATTAACGTGGAAAACGAACTTTTGAAAACATTTCAAATTTATATAAAGCCCTCATCTCGTAATATGAAATCATAAAATGCTTACATACTGCACTAGCTACTTCTGGCAGTAGTATACTGGGCCATACCATTATTCATCAGCTCTTTGGGGAGTTGACTAATCACTATAAAGAGCATTTCCTGAAAAAAGCAGAATCCGGCCGCGTCTCCCCACACTACAGTGGTTTGTTTCTCTCTCTACCCAACGAGCCATGGTTGGCCAACTCAGAGCTGTCTTTGCTGATCCCCATCTATCTACCACCTTATTTTCCCGCTCTAGTACCATGGATGGTTGTTAAATCATTTTAATTCCATGGCTTATTTTACCTTATGCTAGTGCCCTGAAGAGTATGCAGAATCTATGAAGCAGTACTCTTTGAGAAAAACCTAAAATTATCTTTTAATTACTTTAAATCATCTTAATGATTACTTGAGGATAAACGTTCTCACTCTTATCCATAAAGTATCTCATTCCTTTTTCTTTCACTTCATGCACTGATTCTGACTTTAATTCAGCATCTTGTTAGAGATTCTTCAGATTTTTTAGGTAGCAAGCTCTGGGCATATATTTGATATGAAGCAAATTTTATGAGTAACAGCAGTTTTCATTTAAAAATGCATATAGGGCTTCCCTGGTGGCGCAGTGGTTGAGAGTCCACCTGCCGATGCAGGGGACACGGGTTCGTGCCCCGGTTTGGGAAGATCCCACATGCCGCAGAGCGGCTGGGCCCGTGAGCCATGGCCACTGAGCCTGAGCATCCGGAGCCTGTGCTCCGCAACGGGAGAGGCCACAAGAGTTAGAGGCCCGCGTACCACTAAAAA